>NC_138552.1:76642921-77207921 GCF_964273705.1 Natrix helvetica
AAAGAGATTTTTTTTTTCTTCCCCCAATTAAAACTTAAAATACTTGCAAAAGTCTTGCTTTCTTCTTGGGATGTTAAGATGTTAAGGCTGTTCCCGGCGACTGGTTCTGCTAATTAGCAGAGGTTATCAAAAAGGCAGGAGAATACAACAACTGCGAAGGGGGGCAAGCTTTTTCTTGAATCGTAAACGCGGAAATTAATTCTTTGGAAAGGGAGAAAGAAAACTTTGAGAGTTTTTTTTTTAATTAGCTTCTCATCAGGGTTGTTTAGGGTCTGTGACTGCCGCCGTTATATCAACAGCAACGGTTCATTTGCTCTCTACTCCAGGGAGCTGTCAGTGCCATATAAATACATATAGCTCAGAGTGGAATTATAGAATGACTCTATGCACATACATACCAGTAGATTCCCTGTTAGTCAAACCTCTTTAACATCAATTAGACTTGTATAAGTAATCCAGTCATTTCTGAACCGTAGTCTTGAGTGGCAAAACACCAAAGTATCTTAACCTCATGTGGGATGAGTATCTACAGCAGCATCTCTCAGAGTGCTAATTCTGATCAAGAGAGACAGTCCTGCAGATACACTTTTTCTAAGCCATGTAGAGCTTTTAAAGTTAAAATTAACATTTTGAATTTGGCCTGGGGTCCTATTTCTAACAGATACAGCAACTTCCTGCCTCCTCCTGTAATAGACCAGCAGCTGCATTTTGAAATGAAATATTTGAAACACAATTTATGTGTTAAGGGCAGCCCCATGTAAAGGGCATTGCAGAAGCACAGCTGCAAAACCAGTGACTCTATTTCTATTGCAAGAGCTTCCATTTTCAGACCTCTCTAAGAAAAGTGAGACTCTCTTTAAGGAAAGTTGAGAGTGACCGCTTTCCATTGAGACTTAGTTTTGGACTACAATAAAATACATGGGAAAATCCTATGATTTAAAATTGAAGCTAGCATTAGTTTGGGTTAGGCTTCCCTAATCAAGTGAAGGGTTAGATCCACAGAGCCTCTGTAAGAAGTGGGAGCGTGACAGTATTCTGTTCAGATTATATTTGCAAAATATACTGGAAAATCCTATTCCTGGTATAATTAGAGTTAGGGTTAGAGATAGAAATACATTTGGGTTAGGGTTTGGGATGGAAATCCACTAGGTTTAAGGTTAGAAGTTGGGCCCTAAATTGATTTCTAATCGCAATTCTAGCTCTAACCCTATCCCTGTTTTGGATGTCCATGATATTCCCAGGCATCTTCAACACGAAAGTTCAAAAGTATCAATAGTCTCTCATATTGCTCCTTCAAAATCCAAATAAAAGCTAGTCAATGCTTAATAATGTGATGTGGTTTCAAAACTTAGAAAATTAATTATAATCCAACAGAAATATAACATCATATATAGCTGTGGTGGCGAATCTAAGCCACAAGTGGCACTCAGAGCTCTCTCTGAGGGCACACAAGCCATCGCCTCAGCTCTGCCATGAATGTGCGCACACCTCCTGCCAGACAGCTGGTTTTTGGGTCTCTGCCCCGCATGCATGGGGGGGCAGAGCACATGCAGGAGACACATGCACATGGGGTGGGGCACACACATGGAGAGGGGGCGGTCACATGGGAGTCACATGTACATGTGCAGGGGGTTGGGGTGAATGTGGGAGGGGGTGATCGTATGCGCTTTTGGCACTCGTCGCTGAAAAGGTTAGCCATCACTGAAGTATAGTGTAGTTCCTGAAAAGATACACTGCTATAGGGAAATTCTTTTGAAATGCTATATTACCAGGAATATTGGTAATAAAATAAACTAAGCAATTTTGATGCTTCTGAAGGACTGGATTCTGAATGCTGCCGGCTATCACATTAATTTGAAGAAAATTTATAGATTGTATACTTGGTAATTTGTACTTTTATCTATTTTGTAAATACATGAGCATTTTCAACTGATATGTTTTATTTTACTTTTATAAACGGAGAAAAGTGGGAATGTGCAAGATATTAAAATTTGGTTTTAAACTTGGAGCACAAACTTGTGCAACTTGTTCTGAGCTGGTTGGGTTCTGCGGGAACAAACTCAAAATGCCTCAAATTTTCTATATATCATTCAAATTGTGACTTTCACCCTTCTTTCCATGGAGTTGTTACCATCTTAATCTTTCCCCTTCCTTTTTTTATTTGCCTTAGGTAAGCATGATCAAATCCTTATTTTCTTGGCTGCCAGATTAGAACATTGGGCAGATACTATGGGAGATTGGTGGTCCTTCAAATAACTAGGCCAGTAATGACGAAACTATGACACGTGGAGCCTCTTTGCGGGCATGCAAGCCGTCGCCCAGCTCAGCATGTGCAGGGTGTGTGTGATGGGGTCATGCACACATACATGGGGTGGGGGTCATGCGCACATGCAGGGGTGCAGCACGCTCCCTCCATGCCCCATTTTTGGTTTCAGTAGACTTCAGGGAGGCCTGCTAGGCCCAAAATGGGGCTTAGGGGGTTTGCACACTTGCGTGGAGGTGGTGATTGAGGGCATATGTGTGTGTGGGGGGGGCGCAGAGTGGTCATGCATGCAGGCACAGCAGGGTGGGGTGCATTGCATAGAGCCTGAACTAGACTCTATGCCACATAGTTTATAGTAAAGACCGGCATCTTCAATCATAACTGATAACCAGTGCAGCTAATGAAGAGAGTTGTAACATGAACATTACTAAGGCATGTCCATCACTGTCTGCATTACTATATTTTGGACCAGTTGATGGTTCCAAGTGATCTCCCATAGCAGCCCCATGTAGAGCACATTGAAGTAGTCAAGCCATGAGGTGAACAGAATCCGAGTCATTGAAGGTCTTCTATGTTTCTACTTAGGAACAATGCATTACACCTGAGATAGCAGGCTACTGTAAGAGATATGGCATGGACTCTAAAGCATACTGTACATGGTTCTAAAACATTTTAATGAAGAAAAGGTATGGAAATTCAGGAAAAATTGTCCCCAGCATATGCTATTGGGATTATCATTCTACCCACAGCTGGTTCAAGCATGTCATTGAAAGACCTGAAACAAGCTGGATTCCCACTACCTGGAGAGATTCTGTACATTCATTTTGTGACTCCTTGGACAACCACCAGTACTGCTGCAGGGCTATATTCAAACTTCTTCCCTACCCAGTAGAGGAATGCTACAGCAATACAACCTACTTATCCCGTGCAGTGCTGCAGTGGTAGAATCCCACTTCTTATAAAGGTAAAGGTAGAGGTTCCCCTCACACATATGTGCTAATCGTTGCGACTCTAGGGGGCGGCGCTCATCTCCGTTTCAAAGCCGAAGAGCCAGGGCTTTCCAAAGACATCTCTGTGGCCGGCAGGACTAAACACCAAAGGTGCACAGAACACTGTTACCTTCCCACCAAAGGTGGTTCCTATTTTTCTACTTGCATTTTTATATGCTTTCGAACTGCTAGGTTGGCAGAAGCTGGGACAAGTAACACTGTTACGCAGTGCAAAGGATTCGAAACACCAAACTGCCGACCTTTCTGATTGACAAGCTCAGTGTTTTAGCCATTGAGCCACTGATCCCTTGTCTCCTTATACCCAATGCTTATTCTTTCAATTTGGCTCATATGAACAGTACAAAAAAACAGTAAAAAAAACCACTTGAGCAGTTTACTAACGAAGAAATGGCATGTGTCTAACTACAGTAAAAATTCTGCGCATGAATTGAGAATATAGTTATACTACACATACTCTGAAATATAATTTGTAAAGGCTTCATGAAATAGAAGATGCTAATTCTTCTGGAACTGACTTTATTTAATTTATATGCTGCCTAACTCAGCAGGGCAGCTTTAATGTAAAACATTAAAAGTATTAAAATTAAGGTTAGCAACAATTAAATAACAGGTTAAAATCAAGAGTATGGATGGTATAGGAGTGAACTTTGTCTCTCCCTTAATCAACTCCCTCTAACATACTGTGTCTCCCATTAGAGCCCCAAGCCAACCAGCAGATCAGGTCTTGAGAGGCTCTTCTAGAAGGCTAAAAGGGTGGTGGCAAATCCCAGTTCAGGAGGTAAAATGCTCCAGGAGGCAGGGCCCATGGCAGAAAAAGCTCTTCTCCTTGACCACCGCAAGGCAAAATTCCTTCGCTGATGGGATCCGAAGAAGGCCCCTTCATCAGTGTAAGCGGGGCAAGCCAGTCCCATTGGGGTAAGATGGTGCTTCAAATAATCTAGTCCTATTTATAGAAAGTAGTACAGCCAATGGATAAAAGGCACAGGATACACATCATTGGTACCTACAGTAACTCCCTTTATCCTCACTTTACATTATTTTATCATCAAATGCCTCTAGCATTTTACTAGAGGCACATTATTACATAATTTTGTCAGATTTGTTTCATTTTATAAAATATACAAAATTTCATATATTCATAATGTATATTTAGATATATTCTAGATAAATACAAGTTGGAAAGTTTATATGGTAGACTGCTGTATTAGGTTATGGTTATAATTAAAGCAATAATCCTCTTGGGTGTAAACAGTTCACTCATCCTCTTACTCTAATAAAGCTGAAAGTGATTTTGCACAGAATACTCATATAGTTTCCAAGATAAAGACCTCTGTGAAAAGCCATAGCAACATCCAACATACAAAACATGTGTAATACAGATACAGGTGCAATGAGTAGGAATTAGACTAAATGTGTCATTTAAAAAGACAATTTAGACTATTAAGAATTTCAACATAAACAAAAATGGAAAAATGTAACATTTTTAGCATCCATATTCAGTACTTCTCACAAGGATGTCTGTAAGTAGAATGATTAATATAGATAAAAATGGAAGACAGATTTCAATAAAACTACCTTTAATTGCGTGATTTGCAAGATTGTCTGGTGCTTATTTCTTTCACTCAAAAGTAATTTTCAAACTTCTGAACCGGGTGGGTTTCAAATTTTTTTACTACTGGTTCTGTGGGTGTGGCTAGGTGGGGGCATGTGACTGAGAGGGCGTGGTCTACTTCATGTCACTCCTGCACATTTAGTCACATGCCCCCCTCCTAGCCACATCCACAGAACCACAAAAAATTGTTTTGCTAGCTAGGAGGCTGGCAAAGAAGCATCAGTTTCCCTGCTGCTGTGGCTCTCGGAGGGAGGAGGAAGGGATGTTGACCCGGTGCTTGCTTCACTTACCGCCCACTGCTGCTTGCCCCCTCGCCGCTTTCCCAGCTAGCAGCCCACCTAAGCAGGGCAGAAGAGGCCCAGGCTGCAGCCAGCGGGGAGGGGGCGGTAACGCTCCATCCCGCAGGGGGGGGGGGCGGCAAGCAGTAAGGGAAGTGAGTCCCGTGCCATGGGATGGCCAGCCTCCCCTGCTGTTGCACCCTTGCCTTCCACGCGAAGCCTCTGCAGGCCGGGCACCTCCCATTTTGCACTATGCACACCCTCTCCCCATTTCCTCTACAGTGCTGAACAGTCCATGCCCCCTACGCATGTCCCTCAAAGCCAACAGAGATGTTCCTTCGGCCAAGCTATTGAAGCTTGGCTCTTTCGTTCTACCTCCCCTTCTGATCTGTCTCATCCATCCCCCCCTACACACACACACACACACACACACACGTTTGCCCAAAACTACCATAGCCAGTGCTTAGAAGAAGAGCCAAGTCATCACAATCTTCAGGAAAAATAAGAGGTTAGGGATCCCTTAAATCTCATATGGTCGGCTATTCCAAAATACTGGAGCAGCTCCCAAGAACACACCTCTGAGGTCCCATCACATGGGAAAATTTAAGGAAGTGGAGCTGGACTAGACTTATCTTATTTAAACTAGTGGGATGGCTTGCTACCAGTGATGGGTTCATACCGGTTCAGCCAAACCGGTAGTGGTATGGCAGCCTGGGTCGCTGGAACCAGCAGGGCCCCCAAACTGGTTTCCCAATTGCTGCCATCTTGTTTTGGAGTTCTGCGCATGTGCAGAACAATTTTAATTGAACTGTGCATGTGCATCCAGTGTACGTGCGCAAAGAGTGCGCACAAGCGAACCGGCAGTAAAGCTGGCCGGAACCCAACCCTGCCTGATACCATTAGAGAAAGGCTGTCCCACAAGCAACCTGACTTTGTGTTATGTAGGGCTTTAAAGTTGACTCAGGAAGCAATTGGGAGCCAGTGCAGGTCACGTAGCAGTGGTATAACTCAGATCAACTGTGGGATACGCAAAATTGCACATGACCCTGCAGTCTGGATCAGTTGCAGCTTCTGGATGGCCTTCAAGGGCAGCCCCATGTACATCATGCTGAAGTCACCCAAATTGGAGAGACAAAGGCATGAGTGAGTGTGAGCAATTGAACAATGAAGAATAATCATTTTTAAAACATTGATCATTATTTATTTAGTTTAGGTGCCCAACTCTAAAGCAACTATGGACAGCCAATAATATATTTACTGAGATCAGGTGAACTTAAAAAGCAATTTTTGAGCTTTTGTCATTTAAGCCAATTGTGAACTTGGACTACCTCTTCTGCAAATACATTCAGTAGAGATCTCTGGTCTTAGGATTTAAAGATGACTTGATTCCAATTAATTATGAAGCTAAGTATGAATTCCCTTTTCTGGGTATGTAGTAGGAATAGAGAAAGAGGATAAATTAGTTTATATAGCTGCCTATCTCACACAAAGCAACTCTAAGCAATATATAACAAATAAAACAACAAGTATATAAAAGCAATCATTAAAAAGCAGTCACAATACAACCATCAGATACAGGAGAGAACAAATTAAACACAATGACAGAGCTTGAAGCTCACTACTGAATATTTCTGCTTGCTGACAACTTATTAAACTAGAACTAGACAATAATATAACAGCTGAACACATCCAATATAAATCCTGAAAGAGTTAAAAGAAAAAAGTTATTTCCTAAAACCATGTACTGTATTATCTGATGTATTAAAATGAGTAGAATGACTGCAGTAAAAGGTTTCTGTAGAAGTAAAAGATAAACTATAGATTTTGTTAGAAGTGAAGATTCAAGAGAAATGCTTCATTGCTTTTGAAGGATTTGTTGTTTATCAAGTTGGAGGCTTTGGAAATGCTCTACTGCTTTTAAATGAAGTTTTCTACCAAATCTTGACATAGATGAAATAGTAATACTCAACTGAAAATAATGGAAGATTGCAATCACCTTCAACTTAATTTAGGATTTGTCTGAAATGTTCAAAGAAAAATAATGACAGATTTAATTCAAAGCACTTAGTTCTATTTCTAATCCTTGATACTCCTGAAAGAGAAAAATTATCCTGCATACATTTATTAGCAATATGTGTAAGACTGTCAAGGACAGTGGTGAGTCTGATTTTGGTTTAGGTTCCTACTATTTCAAGATGAAAGCTACATAAATTCATTGCAGGAGGTAAGGCAAATCCCCATAACTAAACAGTTTTTTTCAGGGGGGGGAATTGAAAGAAATCAAACAACTATAGATAATCAAATACATCATCATAAGTTTTTACTAATTAACAATAAATACTATATTGAAAGACTTCCAATGTGATGTAGCAGATTGTAATAAATAATGCCTTTTTTCTCTGATCTCAATGATCAGTCTCTGGACACTGGAAAATGACCAATCTAAGTACCATTTAAATAAAAGGTTGGAGGGAAAATAAAGGGAAATAAAGGACAGGAAATGTCTGTCCTCAATAAATAGCAGAAAATAACTTAGTTAAATGAAAAACCAAAGTGGCTTCTACAAAAATAGAAGGGCATATCTCAATAGGCATGTCCATAGACTGATCTGATAAGATATTGTATAGCTTTTGAATTTGACCAATGACATTACCAGAAGATCCTAGGAAAATTAATATCAATAGAAAAAGAGAACAGCTATTCATATGGATTTGCAACCGATTAATGCATTGGAAACAGAGGGCTGCAGGAACACATAAAAAATTGTGCTAAGTAGGCTTTCCCAAGGAAGTGTATTAGGATCACCTCTTTTTAGCTTTATGAATGCAAACACAACCCTGTAACGTGTAACCTGTTGGAGCACCTTTGAGAGAAAGGAAGTGCAGAATGTCTATTAAATTTAAGGCTGGCCCATTTCCCTGCCACCCGGCCAATGTTGGATGGTTCTATGATCATCTAAGAGTACAGCATATACATAAATAGGAAAACAACTATAGGGGCAAATGAATTTCAATAAGTCAATATTTCCTTACCTAAACAGAGAAACAGAAGGACTGTAGGTCAGCAAAAAGCAATGGGAGCAGGAGCAACAACCTGCTGGCTTCCTCATTGACTTTGCTTTTGGGAAGTTGGCAGGAACAGTGGAAATTATGATCATATGACTTCAAGGACACTGCAATGGTCATAACTTCACAAATAAAACTGGTCTGAATATCAAGGAGCTTCAGGAGTACCAAAGTAATGGATCTCAGATTTTTTACACATACTTTTAAGTTAGCAGATTTCAGGTACCTTGAAACTGTTGTGAGCAATGAGATGGCAAAGATTTCTGACATCAGCAAATTATTCAGTGATAAGTTTTTTTAAAAAAATTCAGAAAGCTCCAAAATAATCAGTCCAAGGTGAAAAAAAATGGTAAATGCAGTTGTCAAAAGCACACAATCAATGATGTGAATTGATGCACCCCTCACTTTCTTTTACATGTACTTTGATTGGGTGTCAGCTGGCAGTAGCTGATCAAGATAATTTATATAGGAAATCCTAGCTCTAGTCAGTTTGAGAAGAGTCCTGGAAGAGTGGTCAGAGTGTTCAAAGCAGTATTTAGTTTGAGTCATGTTGATTTTGGGAGGGAGGGGTTTTGGAATTTTTTTTGTTAATAATGACAGGATCTCAGCACTGGATCATGAGACGAAATCAGTAAAGAGGAATAATAACAAAGAAAACCTGTTTGCCTAATCTATGGCTTTTAAAGAGTAATCAGTAGGCACTGGAGATCTGTTTCTTTTACACTGAATTCCAAATATTGTTATATTCAATTCTAGGAAGTGATGGGTGTTTTTAAAAAACCGGAATTTGTACAAAAATGGTATTTTCTGTAACACATTTTATAAGGGGCTGCCTATGGAGGCCATTTTTTGCAGCGCTGTCAATAAGAGAAGATTCAAATGCAAATTGCAAGAGATTCGTGTGGAACCTAGTCATTAAATATTGCAAACACTAGAAACGCACAGATTCGAGTGCGCAAAATATATAAAGTAAAATTAATACAAAATTAACAGGCGTCTCGGATACATCCTGTGCTGCGAAGTGCGGATCTGTGGACCACGAACATCATCTGTAACATAACGCGGGTTCTGGTGCCATTCAGTGCAAAATCCGGATGATCGACGTTTTTATGCCACGAACAGTAAATGTTAATTGTAGCCTTTTGTGCTGTCCCCGTACACCGATCTGATACACGGGTGGATACACCGACGGGATCTGTGTTTGTGTGTACACGCGAGTTCAAAGCATCGCCATTCCAAGAAAGATAATAAAGAAGGGATGAAGAGCGTCTCACTGAATTCAGTGCCGTTTCCCCTCCCGCCTCCCCGAGTAATGCCTACTTAGAGGTAAGGATGTTTACTAGATTGCAACCGCGATTGGGTAGCAACCCACGGCCGGTGCAGGCAAGCCTGAGGCCAGGCAGCGGAGTTGCGCAACCTCCCAATTCTGCCACGAACATCAGGCAACGGACCTCAGATCTGGCGCCTCGCGGTGTTGCGCGCAAAGGGACGTGGCGCTAGGCCGGGCGTGCTAGGAGAGGCGCGAAGAGGGATTAGAGCACGTGAAACGCCGCCTCCGCGCCTCCTTTCCCCGCCCGCCGTTATTGTCTCTTTAAGGTCGTGGCGAGGGGTGGGGGCTCTCGTGGATGGCGGCGGTTTGTGGTGGTCTGGGCTCGTCTCGCGAGATCAGCGTTGGCGCCGTGACCTCCATGTGAGAGCAGCGGCGTTTTGGTAAACAGTCCTCGGGGTTAGGACATGGCTCCCGCCGGCGCCCGTTAAGCTTAGCCCAGCCGGCAGCTCCCAACTCAAGGTCTGACAGGGTTTGCCGCCATTCTGGGGGGTGGCTCGAGAGAACCGTTGCCGCCCGTGGGTCGCGAGTGAGGCGGGTGGGATCGGCGGGCGAGCCTAGGAAGAGTGGAGACCGCTGGCGGTTCGGGGAAGAGGAAGGAAAGAAGGAAGGCCGGCCGGTAACAGAAGCGGTTCGCGCCGCGGCGGTCCTCGAGATTCAGGCAGCAGCTCCTCATCGCCACCCCCGCTTCGCCAAGTGGAAAAATCCGGAGGCAGGAACCTCCCGGTTCTTCTGCCTTTCCCCCCCTCTCTCCTCCTTCGGGAGCGCGCCATGTGGATCCAGGTGCGGACCATCGATGGTGCCCAGACCCGAACTATCGACGACCTCAGCCGGCTGACCAAGATTGAAAGTCTCCGCGAAAAGATCCAGGAAAGCTTCCGCGTAAGCCCTGAACTGCAGCGCCTTTTCTACCGGGGCAAACAGGTGAGGCAGGCGCGACAGACACTCCCTCTCCCCTTATCCCCCGGCCTCTCAGCTGTACACTGCCTGCAGCTTCAACTGCCGCTCCATCGCGGTCGATGGGTTTTCTTTACCGCCGTCTGAGGGGAAGGAAGCAGCCCGAGATGCCATTGTGCTGAGGGAAGGGACCGCGGCGGCGGCGGCTTCGTTTCCCGCCTCCTCCTCCTCCCTCTTCCCGTTACACGCGAGGCATCTTCTCATCCGCTAGCGGGTTTCCCGCAAGGCCGGGGAATGGGGATTCCTACGCGGGACTCCCGAGAAAAGCTGGGCGCTCGGCTTCCCTCAGGCGGGGAAAGAGAAGAGGCCGGTGGCGCGAGTCGCCCCTCGTGTGCCTCGCGCTACTTCCGGTGCTTCAACGGTCTCCTTGGCACCCTCAGCTGCCTCTTGAGGGAAGGGGCAGCTGCCCCGAGGAAGTTCATATCGTCGCCCTCCTCATCTCCCTCGGCCCTTAATGTGGTTTTTTTTCCCATTCCCCCTTTCTCTCCCATCGTCCTGGCGGGAAAACTGCTAGCCAACTCTGCTGATGCCTTTTCTTCCAGCCACTGTACATACAATCCTCGATTTACATCCATTTGTTTAGTGACCGTTGGAAGTGACAAGTGGCACGGAAAAATAACGGTTTTTGACACTTATGACCTTGCTGCATCCCCATGGTCACATGATCAAAATTCAGCTGTTTGGTAACGGCTCATTTTTATAAAGGTTGCAGTGTCCTATGGTCTTGTTTTTGCTTTGTTTTTGCTTTGCCATCATCTCACAAGCGAAGTCAATAGGGAAGCCAGATTCACTTAACAGCTATTTAACTAACAAGCGCAGGGAATCACTTAAGAACTGTGAGAAGGAAGGTTGTATAATGGGACAGAGCTCACTTAACAACTGTCTTGCTTAGCAGTGGAAATTTTGGGCTCAGTTGGGATTTTAAGTTGAGGACTATCTCCACTAGGTTTTTAACTGGAGTGTGATCTCCTGTTCCATCCTGAAGTACATGCCTGCAATCACTAAGAATTGGCATTGGCTTGATGGCAACTAATCTGTCATCTCCTGTTCTGCACACCTTTTGTGAGTGCTGAGCTGGAACTTTTTGTTTACACTTGGATATATTAATTCAAGATGTTGCCTCCCAATATCAGTTTATTGCGCTATGTTAGGATTGTGTTCTGTTACAACTTGTTTTTAAGTTGTATGGTATCATAGGTATTCCCCTCATATTTTATTGTGATGACAGACTAAAAGTATAAGGAGACTGCCTGTTATTAATAAACTTGGAGAAGGATAAATAGGTAAAAATATTTGTTTTCTTTAATCTAGAGTTAAATAATATAGTAATACTTTGTGTAATCAAAATCATGGTTTGTTATTTTATTACAACAAAAACCATGATTATTACTTACAATGGTTGATATTACATTATTTTAGGTTAAAATGATGGGAAACAACATACACTTTAAGCTCTCAGAACAAAGATATGATTCAAGTGTACTAAATTAAAGTACATTGTGGTATATTAAAAGCTGTCAGATTTATTAATGGAATAAAATCTCATTGTAAATATAGTTTACAATAAATCTATACCATCTAGATTTCCTTTAGTGATTGTGGCAGCAAAATTCATTAAATTATAACATGAATATTTTCCTTGATTTATATAACTATATTTTTGTTTCTGCTTACGAGTAAACAGCACATCAGTATTTCTGGTGCTTTGTAAATGGCCATGCTGCTGTAGGTAATAGTCCAACATACCCAAAGAATATTAGATGTGGGTGCTTTGGTGATAGTCTGTTTTTAACTGCTATAATCTGGTAGATTTTAAATACTATTTTTCATAGGGCAGCTCTGTTTAAATTCCCATAATAATGACCATGAAAGATAGCTTTGGATTAGGAGAAAGTAACTGGCTTTAAGCCAGTAGTGAATTTTCAAGGTTAAAAGTGAACTTGAACCTGAATCTTTCTGATCTTAGTTCAGCGTGTTAACCACTGCAACATACTTCTTATTTAAAGTGCATGTATGTGTTGTGTCAAAATAGTGTAGCTATAATTATAGTAACATGGTTGTATATAAATTACCAGATTACTGCACTGTAGACTTTAATATGAAGTTTACTGATACGGGAAGTAAGGAATCAAAAGCCAAGGGCAGTTATAATGCAAGACAAGGACACAGAAGAAGAATCAGTAATGGATACTGTACGTGTAGTTATACTGTTTCAGCTCTGTTTCACAACTGACAGAGAGATATGGAAATGTTGGCACATCTCTTTTGGGTTCAAGTGCTGGCTGACTATCTCATCTGTTTGTGAGCATAAGAAAAGATATGTTTTCTGGGGTTGGTCTAATGGGAAAAGTAAAAGAGACACTGATTGTTCTATTTTCACTGATGGTATTAATGCAGATTTAATGCTAAATCATGCCTTGTTTAAGTATTGCTTATTTCTTACATTAAAATAGCTAGGTAAAGCATAAAGCAAACACCATACTATAGTAATTTGCAAACATAAATCCAGCCATTGTCTCTTTGCAAATGTTTTCTTTTTCCACTACAGGTAGACCTCAACTTACAACCATAATTGAGCCTGTTAGGGATGTAACCGTAGGCTTGGCTTGGCAATGTATATAAGCTATGATTACTGTACTGTTACTTTAAATGCTTAACAGATGTAATTGGCTTGTTACCTCAAGCAGCCATAAGAGGGAGCCAGAATGGTTTTTAGATCTCTCTCTGTTTTGTTAGAAGCTGGTTGGTGTATTTTGATGTATTGTGGTTTGTTACTGTTTAGCTATACTTTGTGCGTTAGACTGACTATTTTGATAACTGAATTACTGAACCGTGTATGACTTGGACTGTTAACCGGACTCGGAATATCTCTATATTTCGACATAGTAAATTACTATATTTTTATACTATTCAGTGTCTCTGTATGCTGGTTTGTGCGTGTTCTTCCATACCATTCTCATTACGCTTCTCTGCATACTCGCTCTCCTAACGGGAAGCTTAATTACTTAATAGAGCCCAATATTTCTGTTGTTAAGTGAGACATTTGTTTTGCCCTTTTCTTGCCACAGTTGTTAAATGAATCACTGCAGTTGATAAGTTAGTAACCTGGTTGTTAAGTGAATCTAGCTTCCTCATTGACTTTGCTTGTCAGAAGGTTGCAAAAGGGTGTCACATGACTCGGGACTCAGCAACAATCATAAATATGAACAGTTGTCAAGCATTTGAAGTTTGATCACATCATGATGATGCTTCAAAGGTGGTAACTGAAAAACAGTTGTAAGTCAGTTTTTTCAGTGCTGTTTTAACTTTGAACAGTCACTAAATGAATTGTTGTAAGTCAAGGACTATATTGCATTAGTGAAGAAGAAGATATTGTTTTTAAATTGAAATTATTATCTGTCTTGCTGCCCGTATTTCTCCCATAAACGCTGTGTTCTTCCTTTGAATAGTTACTAAATAGAAATGCCTACTATTCTATGATTCTTAGCATGCATGATTTTTCTTACTGCATTAATATTTAGGATTATTCTCTGACATTCTCTGCTACCTTATCCTTCGTCTTGATGACAAGAAGAAAAACTTGTTATTTAATTTCTCCGCTTGTAATGAATTTGCAACAGATTCTTTTGTAGTGTCAGCATGCCAGATGGATAGTGAAAAAAGTTACATCTTTAAAGGGTTCACATATAATGTTCTTCATAGGATACATGAGTCTTTTCTGTATAAAGCCATATCTGGAGATGTGCTTCAAATATTCAGAAGGCTCAGATAGTTTAATTTCTCTGCAAGTACGTGTAAAGCAAAAGTTTATATTACAATACTGTGATTGTGGCTAGAAATGTACCGTGTTTCCCCAAAATTACGACATGCCCTGAAAATAAGACCATGCCATATTTTTCCTGTGGGCAAAAATATACGCCCTCCTCCAATAATAAGCCCCCTGGACAACCCCCCCTCCAGCCAGGCAGAGCGCCACTCACCAACCTAATGATATCCCGAAGGTGCAAAGCCGCAGGAGGCGGGGGGCAAAGGCGCTCACATTGCTTTGGGATACCGCTAGGTTGGTGGGTGGCGCTGTGCCCAGCTGGAGCGGGGGATTGCCGGGCAGCTGCGCTCATGAGCAGCTGCCTGGCAATGCCCCGCTCCAGCCCGGCAGAGCACCACTCACTGACCCAGTAATATCACAAAGGCGCTAAGCCGTGTGGCGCTCTTCCCGGCTGGAAAGAGGTTGCGCGAGCACTTGTTCTGCCTCCAGCCCGTGTGCCTCCCTGCTTTCCCATGCCCAACTCTCCCTGCAGGGCTGGGCCGGGGCGCCACCACTGCCGCTGCCGTGCTCTGAGCATAACCGGCTTCCAAACTCCGGAGATCCGCTGCGTAGTCCCAGAGCGGCCGCTGCCGGAAGACTCGGCAGCAGATCTCCGGAGTTTGAAAGCCAGTTATGCTTGGAGCATGGTGGCAGCAGCGGCGGCACTCTGGCCCAGCCCTACAGGGAGAGTTGGGTATGGTGAGGCAGGGAGGCACGCCAGCTGGAGACAGAACAAGTGCTCGCGCAACATCTCTTTCCAGTCACACAGAGTGCCACACGGCTTAGCGCCTTTGGGATATTACTGGGTCGGTGAGTGGTGCTCTGCACGGCTGGAAAGGGGCGTTGCCAGGTGGCTGCTCATGAGTGTGATCACCTCATGGCGGCTTTGTTGTGCTGCTGCGACAGCGCAACACAGCCGTTTGCCCCTGAGGCTGTGCCCGGCTCTTCGGGCGCCCGCTCGCAAGAGAGCAGCCACCCGGCAACCCCAAATCAATACCCCCCCCCCAATAATAAGGCCCAAGCAAAATTTGGAGAGGGGTCAAAAGAAAATAAGACCCTGTCTCATTTTTGGGAAAACACGGTAATTGTGATTACAGTATTGCATATATTATTTTTTGCAATAAGTATGTTTGCAAAGCATGGCCATCCTTGCTTTTGGTTAATTATGTCTAGAGGATCCTTCTGTAAAAGTTGCCCATCTTTGGCTTTAGTCTTAATTTTGTTTTTTGAGGTTTTCATATCATCCAGACATATTTGTTTCCATTCTGTCTTGTTCCAACGGGAAGAAAACATTGTGTCACATTTGTTTTATAGTAAGGCAACCTTAAACCAAAGCCTGCAGGAGTAGTTTGAAACTCTGCCATTTGGGAGGAACCCTAAGCATAAATATAACTGAACTAAACAAGACTTGCTGAGTTACTTGATTATGTTATAACGTTTCTTGCCCTAAGAATGTACTAGCTGATTTCTGGGAGGAAAAAACCAATGAGATTTGGATTACGAAGTAAGGGTAACACAAAATGACTGTTTTTTTTATTTTAAGTTTTAAAAGCTGCTTTTTTATGACTATGAAAAAAAAAGCATAAAAAGCAGTTTTTTTATTCTTATTTAATGCTGGTATTACATACTGTTACAATGAAGATAAAAGAATTTACATACTTCATAATTTTACTTTTAGATTATGGCCAAATACATCCTCTTTAATCAATAAGTATTTATTTTTATTTGTAACTATTGAAAATAGTTGTGGCAACATTGGCCATGGTGATGCAGTGGGTAGAATGCAGTATTGCAGGCTAATTCTGCTCTGCTGGCAGTTCAAGTCTCGCTAGGAGAGAACCCAGTTTGTTGGGGGCAATTTGCTGATTCTGTGAACTGGTTAGAGTGGGCTGTAAAGCACTGTGAAGCAGTGTACAGGTGGTCCTTGACTTACGACCACAATTGAGTTCAAATTTTCTGTTAACAGATTTGTTAAGTGAGCTTTGCCCCACTTTACGACTTTTGTTAGCACAGTTGTTAAGTGAATCATTACAGTTAATAAGTTAATGACATGGTTGTTAAGGTTGCAAATAGGGATCACATGACTTTGGGACACAGCAACAGTCATAGGTATTAACTAGTTGCCAAGCATCTAAATTTTAATCACATGACAATGGGATGCTGCAACGGTCGTAAGCATGAAAAATGGTCATTAGTCACTTTTTTCAGTGTCATAACTTTCAACAGTCACTAAACCAACTATTGTAAGTTGAGGACTATCTCTTATACTACCTGCATTGCTATTACCTGGAAATTATAGCATGAAGGTTTTCTGCTTCAGAAATTCACCTTGAATATGAAGATGACATTGATAAAACAAAGCTACTTTTTTGCTTTTTTCTTTCCCTAGTTGTATTGATAAGATTTTGAAAGCCTGAATGGAACTTAAATTCTTGTGTGATAATAGATGAAGGAAATTAATACAGTCTGGACCCCAGACTGGATTCCCAAATAAGATGAGGAAAAATACCTTCCCCAAACTGGCTTCCTGTAATTATACCAACATCATACTGTAATTTTAAAAACATTGACTTGAACTCGCAACACATGAGTGGCACATGGTCATAGAGGGCTTAAAGTAGAGAATGGGATTTGAATTTGTGTCTCTAATACATTTGATACAATTTGCTTTAACCTATATCAGTAAATGGCTATTTGAGTTCCTTGAGTGGAAGATACAGGCAGTCCTTAACTTACTATCATTATTGAACTTTGAATTATGATGCTAAGTCGTTGTGGTTGTAGGTTAAGGCATCACACCACCAGATCGGATTTTTTTTGACATATTTTGTAGTAGTCATTACATGAATCAATTTCCATTGTGTTTTTTTTTTCTGGAAACCGAATGTAAACTACAGAAATCAGTAAAAACGTGCATCATGATCATGTGAATGTGGGGTACTGCAATTGGCCATACAAGTGAGCTGTTTGCTAAGCACCCAAAATGCGATCATATGACTGCAGGGCAATGAGTGCAACAATGATAACTTTGGAAACAGATCGTAAATAACTTTTCCATTGTAATTTGGAATGGTCGCTAAGCAACCAGTCAAAAATCAAGGACTACTGTAAAGTACTGCATTGTAGAATGTCTTCTGAAACAAAACTCATGACATCAGAATTCAGTGGCCTAGTTTCTATTGTTTGCCTGATATTTCCTGAAGTTGAAAGTGCGGGGAACTAAATTCCCAACGCCTTCCCCAGCATTTCAAAGCAGGACTTCAGTATTAACTTTTGCTGTTCCATAACTCAAATTCGCATTCAATTTTGGGTAGGAAAGAAGAGTAGGAAATGTTTTAATTGCTTTTGCAGAATCTGAAAATAGGATAAAGACAAGGTTTGGCAACATTGTTTGGCTCTGGTGTCGCTGGGCATGCGGCAGTGTCTTCAGCAGTATAGGTGGAATGATAACTTGAATTCCCTGTCAGGCCTGCAGCTTTCTTTTGGATCTTTGGGCTGCCACACTTTCTCTTATTCTACTATGCCTTTCTCTATTATGGGAAAATGGGAGGGGGGATTGTACGGAGTTACTTATTGTGTAGCCAAAACAAAATTCTTTCTAGAAAGCCAAGGTCATTCTTTGTCTCTGCACCTGACCGGAACTGGATGGGTGGAACTGCCAGAATGGCAGTGGGAGATTGGACCATTGCAGTGGGAGATTGGACCATTGGGCAGTGGGAGATTGGACTTGTGGGTATGGGGGCAAGATCTTGAACTTTCAACTAGGTGAGAAAAACGGTGAAGCTTTCAGATTTGGGTTTTCCCAGATGTGCCAACATGGCTCTCTTAATAAATTGGAACTTTGAGCAATACTTTGCCTTGGACTCCGATTTAATTTTGGATGCTATTTGGAACCCTGACATTAATCCGAATCTTCATTAAAATAAATTGCCAGCTCCCCTGAATCCAGGGGTGCTGTCTGGGGACCTGAGCCCCATGCCAACCCACAACTGGGTGGCATAAAGCCTCAGGGAAGACAGAGCATGGGGGAAGGTCGAACGGATGCTGTGTAAACTGTGTGGGTGAACGGTCAGTTTCCCATGGGTACCCTATGGCAGGCTGGATTATCAGCGGGTGCTTGGCTGAGACGCATGCACCCAGCACCCAACGATCTGGGCCCAGCAAGGGAAGGCCCAGAGCGACTGGAGGGAGACTCAACAACGGCCAGGGCCGCTCAAAGAGTCGATGGGTGCCCGTCCACCCTAGGTGAGTTGAAGGCATCTGATCCTTTGAATCTCCCCTGGCTAGGGTCAAGGACCCCAGCAGAGCGGATTGCGGTTTCCTGTACCTTCCGTGGCCACTATGGATAATGCAGCGGGGAGGAACCCACGCAACCAGTTGCAATGGGCTCGGGTTGCCATGGGCTTTTATGCCTCCCCCGCAGCTTTCGCTGGGGCTAATGCAACCTGCTGGGGGATGTAATGGGGCCAACAGCGTTTGCCGGGTGCTCCCATTCCCCAGCTGCTGCAGCCACCACTTAATGGATCCTTTGGAGAATGAAGTGACAAGAGCATGGGGATTTGGACGTGGTGCAGCTGTTCGCCTCAAAGCCGCCTCAGATGTCGGAAGTAACACAGCTTCTGCGCGTGCAGGCAGCTTCCCCCTGAAACCCGAAGGGAACCACAGCTGAAATGTCGGCTTGGTTAGCGCTTTCCCCTGAGGCCAGGAGAAGCGCCCATTCTGCCTGTAAGGCGAGCCGGAAAACTACACAGAAAACCTAGCCAGTTGAACCCGCACAAGGCAGAACCTAGGAAACAGGAAGTGGAGAAGCAGGGGCTTCTCCCCCATGCCTGCCCCTCCTCCGCGCTGACCTGTGAGATTGGAGCAGGCTAGGAATAAGCCGCCAGAACGGAGGGTTCACACAAGCATGCATGGAGCAGGGAGAAAGCTACCAGAATCTGCCGAGAGTGATATCCCTCCCCCACCAAATGTCTGCGGGATTGAGGGTCCTTTGCCAGAAGCAGAGCAGGAGGAGGAACCCCATGAGAGAAGAGAAAAGGTGGATTTGCTAAACAGGCGGCTGAGGAACAACCCCTTTCTCCAATGAGGCCTTACCAAAGATGGATGAGGGAAACCCTGGTGATCCAATGATCTGGAAGCCTGTCCGCCCTTTTTCTTTTAGGTTTCGGTTAGTAATACTGGAAACGGGGATCCAAGGCAAAGTGGAAACAGATACCGGGTGCACACGATGCCTAATCAATCCCCACATAATCAAGCAGCTGGGCATACGCATGGGCCCTCTTAACCGCCCTATCAGCTTTGAACAAGTCGACAGGACACTAATTGGAGGGGCCTCTGCCTCTGTGGTCACTGAGCTTGTTCAGCTGGAGACCGTCACCGAGAAGTCCTCAGGTTCATAGTCGCCCCCAAAATGACAGACTCTGTCTTATTGGAACTTGCATGGATTGAGAAGTGTAGCCCTACAATCTCCTGGGAAGGTGGTCAGAGGAAGCTAGTCATTGACGTAGCACCATTCCCCACTGCAAAGCAGGACCACCTTGTAGAAGCTACGACCCAGAGGAGACAGGGCTGCCAGAACCTGCAGTTCTGGCCTGAGATACCCCACCTGGGAGCAAGCAGATACCTAAAGAGTACCGGGACTTAGAGGGGGTCTTCAGTGAGGAAGATTGCAATTGTCTTCCCCCTCACCAACCCACCGATTGCACCTGGGGCAAAACTACCGAAGCCTAAAATGTACTCAGTGGCTCCTAAAGACATAGTGGAATTAAGGATTGCCAATGCCAATTTGAAACGGGGCTTTATCCAGCCAGCCAATTCAGAAATAGCAGCCCCCGTGCTCTTCAAAGAGAAAAAAGACGGGGTGGGGTGGGGTGGGTTAGGCTCTGTGTTGTCTTCCGGGGATCAATGCCGTTTGCGTAAAAAACACCGTATTTTTTGGGAGTATAAGACACACCAATATTTTGAAGAGGCAAATTAAAAAAAAGTTTTTGCACTCTGCACACCTCCCCAAAAAAGACCTCTGCAGACCTTGTCAAAAAAGAGCATGCATGGCTTTTAGGAGGCTTATAGAGTGCTCCTGGGGGCTGGGGAGGCAAAAAACGGCCCATTGTTTGCTCATTATTTCCCTCCCCAGCCCCAGGAGCACTCTGGAAGCCTCCTAAAGGCTATGCACGGCCATTTTTGCAAAGGGGGTGGGATTTCGACAGGCTAAAAATGACGTCTTCAGTGTATAAGACACACCCAGAGTTTCACCTCTTTTTTGAGGGAAAAAGGTGCATCTTATACTCCGAAAAATACAGTACCCCTTCCCCTCATGAAGGACATGCTGAACCACTTAACTTAAGGCAGTGTTCAACAAACTGGCTTGACAGACGCATATCACCGTATACGCATCAGGGAGGGAGAGGAATGGAAGACTGCCTTTAACTGCCCCCTTGGTAGTTTCCAGTTCAAAATCATGCCATTTGAGCTACAAGCTGCCCCTGCAGTCTTCATGCAGTTCATTAATGAGGTGCTGCATAAGCACCTGTCAAAGGGGTGCTCGTTTATCTTGATAACATGCTTATCTTTTCTGAGATCCTAGAAGAACACGTAAAGCTGGTGCGGCAGGTTCTGGAAAAACTTCTAGCCACCAAACTCTACCCTAAACTATCAAAGTGTGAATTCCACAAGACCTCACTGGATTACCTTGGCTATTGTATTTCCAGTAAAGGGAAAGAAATGGACCCAGGGAAAGTGAAAGCAGTTCTAGACTGGCAACCCCATGCACACGCAAACAGCTACAAAGTTTCCTGGGATTTGCTAACTTGTATCGGCAATTCATTCCGGCTTTTACAGAAGGTGCTCTGCCCTTGACTGAACTGTTAAAAACAGGCCATCCCCGACAAAGCCAAAGCAACCTTTTGGGTGGGCAATAAACCATCAAAAAGTATTTGAAAAATTAAAACAGCTCTTTGCCAAAGAGCCCATTCTGCAACACTCCGATCCAGAACGGCAATTCATAATCCAGTCAGATGCCAGTGATGTGGCATTAGCAGCAGTGCTGTTGCAGAAGAACAAAGAGGGACAACTCTTGTCGTGCACATATGTCTCCAAAAAACTCACCACCACGGAAAGAAAGTGGACCATTAGGGAGAAAGAAGCCTATGCAGTCCAATGGCACTACTTACCTGGAGAAATTTCCTAGAGGGGGGGGGCGACATGCCATTCGAGGTCTGGACTGACCATGAAAACCTTGAAGCCCTAAAAAGCCCGTGGAAACTATCTCCCAAGCAAGTTTGTTGGGCACAATACTTCAGAAGGTTTAAATTCAAACTGAAGCACATCCCTCCAGAAAGAACTTGCTGGCGGATGCCTTATCGAGGAAACCACAGTATGACAATAAGAGGGAATAAGTGATTCATCCGATCATTTCCCCCCCCCAACCAGCCAAAAGGTGGCTCAAGTCACCACCAAAGGTCAGACAAGGCAGCAGCCTACTCTTGGCCAGGACAAGCTGACTGCAGTAATGAAATTGGCACTGCCAACCGACCCCTGGCTCAACGACAACAAATACATCCTGACGATGAGAGATGACTTAGCCTGGAAGGGATCCAAACTGAACATCCCTTTGAACTTGAGGCTGGAATTAGTACAGCAAAGCCACAACACAAAATTGGGAGGTCATTTTGGATTCCTAAAAACGCTTCACCTCACCAGACGTCAATTTTGGTAGCCGAAAATGAAAGCAGAAGTAGAAGACTACGTGAAAAGCTGTGCCACTTGTGCAACCATGAAAATACAGCCAGGCAAGCCCCCTGAGTTACTGCAACCAGTGGCTAGTCCTAGCCGACCATGGAGGAGATCGCAATGGATTTCATTGTAGAGCTTCCAGACAGCAGCGGAAATAAAGTGATCTGGACAGTCATCGACTTATTATCCAAGCAAGCCTACTTCATCGCTTGCTCAGGATTACAATCCACTAAAAAACTAGTGAAGATGCTTGTCAAACACATTTACTGCCTACACAGAGTACCCAGGAGAATCATCTCAGACCGCGGAGTTCAATTCACCACCAGGTTCTAAAGGGAGTGCCTGCGATCTATTGGGTCCAGGCAAGGACTTAGTTCGGCTTTCCATCCAAGCACGAATGGAGCAATGGAACGCGCGAACGCAATGGTGGAAAAATACCTCCATTATGTTGATTATCAGCAGGAAACTGGTTGGACTTGTTATCTTTTGCCAAAGTCGAATATAACAATGCTGTCCACAGCAGCACTGCATTAACTCCTTTTCAAGTTACCAGTGGCATGGAATTTGTTACCATATCTGAACTGTCCAGAGATCCCCCTCCTCTATGTCTCTGACTGAATGGATGGACACTCTTAAAAGTGGGTGGAAGAATACGAAAAAAGCTATGGCAGAGGCAGCAGAAGAATACAAGAAGCAAGTGGATAAGCACCGCTCGCCCCAACCTCCCTTCCTAGTGGGGGACAAAGTTTTCTTGTCTACCAAATATATAAAGTTAAGGATATCTAGCAAGAAATTGGGGCCAAAATTTTTAGGTCCCTTCCCAATAGTGAAAATAATTAACCAGTTACAGTTCAGCTCCGTCTGCCCAGAATTCTAGGGAAAATTCACCCAGTCTTTCATTGCAGCTTACTGAAGCCAGTGATTGGGTCCAACCTAAGACCATTGATCCAGCCTCCCCCTCCTCCAGTAGTGATAGAAGGAGAAACTCACAACGAAGTGAAGAAAATTTTAGACTGTAGATTGTATAGAGGTCGTTTGCAATATTTAGTGCATTGGAAGCAATACCCTTTATCTGAAGCTACTTGGGTGAAAATTTGGAATGTAAAAGCTGATAGGTTAGTGAAACAATTCCATGATAAATTTCCTTATAAGCTAAACCCCCCCCCGGGGGGGAGAGGTGGTTAGTTATGCTTATGTTAACCCCCACATTATTCTTTTTTCAGGATACACTTTTCTTCTGAGGAGAAGCCGCCTATTAGGCCTGCAGCTTTCTTTTGGATCTTTGGCCTGCCTCACTCTCTCTTATTCTACTATGCCTTTTCTATTGTGGGAAAAGGCGAGGGGGGATTGTACAGAGTTACTTACTGTTTAGCTAAAACAGTAAGGAACTCTGTACAATCTAGAAAGCAAAGGTCATCCTTTGTCTCTGCACCTGACTGGAACTGGATGGGTGGAACTGCCAGAATGGCAGTGAGAGATTGGACCATATGATGGATTTGTGGGTGAGGGGCAAGATCTTGAACTTTCCACTAGGTGGGGAAAACCTGGAAGCTTTCAGATTTGAGTTTTCCCAGATGTGCCAACATGGCTCTCTTAATAAATTGGAACTTTGAGCAATACTTTGCCTTGCGCTCTGATTTAATTTTGGATGCTATTTGGAACCCTGATAATCCTTTTTCTTTCATGTGTTAGATATATCAGGTATTCATTGATATATGAAATTAAAGACTCCAGTTTGTGTCACTAGGTAATTCTGAGATTGACTAAAATTGAAATTTATTAGAAAGTTTAACAGCAGCTTTGTATATGGGATTACTGTATCTCCACCTCTCTTTGTTCCTGTATTTTTCTTCTAAAAGGAAGTAAGTAGTGAATTAACATCACATTTTATTTAAAGTTCTACCACTTGTCCTATTCTTACTTATTGGATTATTAGCATAAACAGAAATTGTAGAGAATATTCATAGCTTGGTTGTAGGTTGTAGATTTAGACAGGTTCGTCCTCCAAGCTCGCTGCTTGTCTCCTGGACATTTCATTACCAAACTAGGTAACATCTTCCGCAGGGTTGAAGATGTTAATCTAGTTTGGTAACAAAACATCTGGGAGCCAAGCAGCAAGCTGGGAGAACAAACCTCTGCCTATAAATAGTTTCTGATACAGGATGACTTTTTAGTAGTTTTCCAGAAATTAAATCACATGACTAAATCCTAGTATCTTTCTTTAACTAAGAAGTAGTTACATCCAATACTAAACTGATATTTGGCTCCAGGCTTCCCTTGAAAAATACTTTGCTGTTTCTTCTGTTGGAGAAAATAGTGGTAGACAATTTTTACTATTTCCTTCCATAGATCCTGAAAAACTATTTTTGATATCGAATAACTCTCTGGAATGGTGTCGAAAGGGAAGGATCATTTTTATTTTATGTTTATTTAGTTGTAAAATAGAAATAGAAATATACTAAATAAATGAGTATATTATGGCATTTTGTTCAATGAAGCTTTTCCATTGAGAGTTCTAAATCCCCTAAAAAACAAAGATATGTCATTAATACCAGCTATTAATCATATATTTTATTTTCATGCAAGCTTTTTCTGTTTTTCATGTTGAGGTTTTTATACTATATTGATTTCTTTTAATATATATTTTTCTGATGGATTTTTTTTTTCATTTTTAATAGCTTGAAGATGGCCATACCTTATTTGATTATAATGTTGGACTGAATGATATAGTTCAGCTTTTGATACGCTCAGAGTCTGATGGTCCTTCTACAATTTTGAATAAAAAAGATGGAAAGCCCGGTCCCTGTGCGGTTACCAACTGTAAGAATAAAGTCAAACAAGGAGTGAACAGTGGATCATCAAGTTTGCCATCTACATCAGCTCGTTCATTTCTTATAGATCCTGGCATTGGTGAATACAAGGTACTTGTTTTATTTTTTTAATCTTGACTCTGTCTTCTTACATTTCAAAGCTGATTGTGAATTCATTTTTAAAAAATCAGGACTATGTATTGAACCCCTCTTCTGAAACAGGAAATATTCTATAATGATTTCATCTAGTTTAAATCAGCTAGCTAGAACAAAGAAGTGCTAGTGGAATAGCAACTTAGCCATCCCCTCCTCTCAACAGCAGCCTCTAGTTTCATATTTTTTCAAAGCTTGGGGGCTCCCTAGAACAGTGCAGCCCCCAACCTTTTGGTAGCAGTGACCAGATCTGTGGAGAAAGGTTTTTCCATGGAGTGGAGGGGGTGTGGTTTTGCATGCTGCCTGCATCCCATGGATGAGGCTTTGCTTGTTTGCGTGGCTGGTTGCTGGCATACCACGGGCTGGTACCGGTCCATAGACGAGCGGGGAGGAGTTCTAGAATGAAGTGGCTGGTACCGGTCCATAGATGGGCGAGGAGGAGTTCTAGAATGAAGTGGCTGGTTGTGCTAGGCAAGTATAACAAAGGAGAAGATATCGGAGGCAATTTCTATAATCAGAAATACGAATTGGCCAGGCGTTTTATGCAGTCTTTTCTAAACTCTCTACTTTTATATACTCTATATTGGACCAAAGGTTCCATGATTTCAGAATTACAATCTGCTTTTTTTTGCCCTCTGGAGGCTTCAGGTCACGGGCATAGCATTATGGGTGTTGGCATGCCCCCGTGCGACTCCCCCTGCGCTCCCCCCGCTTTTGGCACGCAATCCGAAAAAGGTTAGCCATTACTGCTGTAGGCTATTTATATAGGCCCATGATGGTGAACCTATGGCATGCATGCTGGAAGTGGCATGCAGAGCCATCTCTCTGGGCGCTCAGGCTGTCCCCCATTGCTCTTCTGGGTTCTGGTGTGCCGGCCAGCTGGTCTTCACACATACGGGAGCACTGGAAACTGGAAGAGCACCGTCAAGTGCACATGCATCTTCTGGTTTCCAGCAAGTACATGCGCACCCCCCACCACCTGAACTTCTGGGTTCTGGCATGCATGCGTACGGGAGGACCAGCTGGCATGCACACTGGAAACTGGAAGATCATCTTCCCGGTGCACACATGCACACTGGGCAGCTGCTCTTCTGGTTTCCGGCATGCGCATCGGCCAGCTGGTCTTCGTGCGTGCCATAAACGAAGACCAGGTGGCTGGTGTGCATGTGCACACCAGAAACTGGAAGATCATCTTCCTGGCATATGAATTCTCACTGGGCAGCTATACTTCCAGTTTCTGGCATGCACATGCGTGAGGTCCCCTTTTGGCACTTGGTGGGGCTTTATTTTTGTTAAATAAACAAAACAATGAAAAAAAATTTCTTTTGTTAAATAAGGGGAAATAACGGTTTTCTGTCTCCGCCCCCCTGCAGTTCATATTTTTTATGTCTTTCCAAATGTTTTAATAGGTTTTAAATTATGAATAACAATAGTTGCCTTTGTATTTAGTACTAAAATCTGCCCTATGAAACATAATATGTTAGTTGATTTGAAACAATCATTTGCTTATGGAACTTTTGTTTGAACTGTAACCAATATTATTTCTGAATCCTTAAACTGGATTAATATTTTAGTTAATGTATTATCATGTACATAGTGTGTATGCTAATATAGCTTAGTAGACGATTGTGATTGCTTTGTCCAGAAAAGTTTTTTTTTTTACAAGAAAAAGGACAATAGTAATATTTACTTTTCATCTTTAATATTATACAGTACTTGGTCCTAACCCTAACCACTTCATTGACCAAACAAAAACCAAAAATCTTTCTGCTAAGCTGGATTGACAGTGAGAAAGCATGAGTTATTAAAAAGAGGGAAGTGATGGAGAATTTATATCAAATTTATAACTAAGAATTTCTTTACTTCCAAATGACAGTCATTTAAATATGAGCCAGCAGTGTCTCAGCTGCTTAAAAAATCAACACAGTTCTAGGCTGCTTTAAAAGAGGGATAGAATCAAGATCACATGAAGTGTTACTACCATTTTATAATGCCCTGGTAAGACCACGATTAAAACACTGCATCCAGTTTTGGTTGCCACAATATAAAAAAGATGTTGAAACTCTGGAAAGATTGCAGACAAGAGCAAGAAAGATGATTAGGGGATTGGAGGCTAAAACATACAAAGAACAGTTGCAGGAATTGGATATGTTTAGTTTAATGAAGGACTAGCAGTATTCTAATATCTAAGGGCCTGCCACAAAGACATGGTTGACCTATTCTTGTCCTGAGGGCAGGACAACAATGGATGGAAACTAATCATAGAGAGAACCAACCTAGAAATAAGGAGAAATTTCCTGACAGAATAATTAATTGGCTTGCCTCCAGAAATTGTTGGTGCTCCAACACTAAAGGTTTTTAAGAAGAGATTGGATAGCCATTTGTCTGAAGTGGTATAGGGTTTCTTACTTGAGCAGGACTAGAAGACCTCCAGGGTCCTTTCCAACCATTTTGCTTACTGAGATTAAACTTTTTATCAAGAAATCTCTTTGTTATGGTAGTTTATCAAGAAAAGGTTTAAGGTATCAACAGGACATCAAGAAACGGCAAAATATTTGCTTTGCAAAACTGAACTCACCCCCCCCCCCCGAACTAGGCTTCAAAAAGATTTGAATCTTGGAATAACTTTATTGTCACTTGAATGTACACTAATTGGCATACATTAAAATAAAATTTCATTAGCTTAAATTTAGTTTATAATTTTAGATTGTGTTCCTTCCTAAATAACAATCACAGCTACAGTCATGAGGCAAACTTTCAAACACAACTGTTGATTTATAATCCATTGATTAAACACAGCTTTATTGAGTCTCTACTAATCCTAAAACTGAATGTGTTGCAGAAAAGTGTTTTTGTTACATTGCTTTTTGTGAAAATGCTTTCTTTAGGATATGTAACTGATTAGGCATAATTTCCAATTTAGTATAATATTGTTAACTATTTCCTCTATTAAAGAGAACAAATGATAATTTTTGATTAAAAACTATGAAGGCAAGACCAAATCAGAGTAAATTCAAAATTATTATTGTTGTGCCATAAGCAATAGTAAAACAGTTAAGCAGAAATCATGCCATGTATTATCTGTGCATATGCCTGCTGGGTATCTGTTTGTAACCTCCAATTGGTAGAAACGGTGCATCACAGGGCAATAGTACCTCAGATGGGCTAACTTAAAGAATGCATCCAAAATTCCAGACCCGTGGGATTGAAATTTGGCAAAGTTGTGGTTGCTCCAGTGCTGACATGCCTCTGCTGTCTGCCACAGTCACATAAACGTAATTTCTAAAGCTCCCTTCCAGTTTCCTACAAGGAAAGTCAGTGGTGAAACCAGCAGGAAATCAGAAATGGTTTCTACTCTCACTGCTTTATTGCCTCTTGTGGTCATTATTGTTCTCTGAAATAATCACCCAATGACTCACAGATTGTCTAGTTAAAATTTAAATATCTGTTGACTAAATTAGATGATGTAATGCTTGATGTGTGCAGTATTGGGATTCTAAATCAGGTAAATAAACTTCAATTCTGATGTTGCCTCCCTTGAGGTATCTGTCAGTAGTTATTAAGGAGCTGTGTTTTTTCCTTGGGTTGAATTATAACTACAAGGGCTCAGGAAAATATGAACTATGAATGTGACAGTTTATTTCTTGAGTTATTCTTTTGGTTCCTGATTTCTATTGGAAAACTTCAATAGTGGTTATGGAATCTCCGAAAATTAATAGATTGAGACTATAACATTTAGAATTTTCTTTTATTACATTACTGTAATTTGGTGTTTTATATTGGCACTGCAATTTTTAAAAACAATACTTTTCTCCTAGGCGCTGCTTGGAGTGTCCAAGCACGGGTTAACATCAGCTTGCTGCCCAAGGACTGAGTTCGAATTCTTGTAGCTCCGCCTCTTGCTTCCCTCAGAGGCTCAGTTTTAAAAACTCAGTCGCCCTACAGGACGCAATTTGGGGAGATCCAGTCCTTGAGCAGCAGACTGGACCCTTTGGTTAGTGTAGTTAGCTCCTTTTGAGTAAAATAGTTAAGTTTAGTTAGCTCCTAGATAGAAGTTTGTTATTTTTCTGTATTTTTCTTGAATTTTCTTGCATTTTCGGCTTTTTGCAGTTTGAATTTGGCACGCGAGCCAGGCTGCCTGGAGCGCGACTCGCTTCTCGCAGCGACGAGAGCAGTCGCACCGGGGGGGTTCGTTGGCGGCTGCCAGCGAACAACGGGGGTGCAGGTAGGAGGCTAGGACCCCAAGGGACAGCATTAGGCTGTTGCCTTTTCCCCTGGTGCCGCTCCAGGAGCGAAAACGTGAACGGCGGCCATTTTTATTTTAAATTTTGGCGCGCTTTTTCTGCCGGGGCTTTTAGCCTCATCGCGTTGCCTGCGCTCTCTGCAGATCGCCGCAGTAGGGGTTGAAGAGGACCATCGCAGGGTCTCCTGACTGGGTCTCTTCCCCTCCAGACCTACAAGCGGCCGCAGGGGTTCTTTTGGTCATCTAGACCATTCACCCTTGCCTTCTTCAGCGCTGATCTGCTGGCTTCCAACCTCATCTCAGCCGGAGCCATTTTCCAGCCACCACTTGCCTACAGCAGGAGGATCCCAGAGAGGCAAGCCTCAGATTCTCCAGCACCTCAGCCATCGGGAAGGATTCCCAACGCTATGGAGAAGCAAGTGGATCAGCAGGCTGGCCCACCAGCAGCTAAACGCAGCAGGACCAACCCTGCTGCTAAAGGTGAAGGGGTGGGATGCCCAGCTAAGGGGAAGGCTCCTAAAGCCAAGCAGCCTTCTAAGGCTGAGGAGAGACTAGATGCTAGGAGGCAGAGGGCCCTGGAGAAACAGTTCCAGAAGGCCTTTTCTGCCCAGCAGGCCCTTCCTCCAGCCCCTACTCCTGGGGAGGAAGGGGTTCCTGTTCCATCTACCTCCAGACAGGGGATTCCTCCCTCCCTTCCAGGGGAAAGAGAGGAATTTGATTTTTCCCCTAATCCATCCAGGGCCTCTATGGGTTCCCCAGGCCATTCCCTGGCAGCAGATTCCCTTGATGAGGCAGACTCCCTGGCAGAGGAGGGGTCCTTCATCTATTCGATAACTGGGCCAGATACCCCTCAGGCCCACGATCTCCCCTTGCCCAAAAGCATGCAGGAGGTGGTGGCAGAGGCCATTTCCAGGGGTATCACTGATGGGATGATGCAGCTAGCATCTAAGCTTCCCTTTGCATCTGTTAATCCCAGTAAGGGGAAACCAGCTAGGGCACAAGGTCCCCCAGCTAGGGAGGCCTCACCTGATCCCTCGGGCATCAGCGAGGTTTCTGACTCAGAGGAGGTGGAGCGTGATGCTCCAGACCTCTCTGAGGATGAAAATTCCACTCCAGAGCCTCCCCCCTCTCTGGGTCTTTTTAACTCTTCCATGTTTAAGGCTATTCTGACTAAGGCCCGGGCTGCAGGACCCCAGATGGGCCTTCCAGCCCCCAAGCCCAAACCTACCTCGGATCAGGCTTCCATGGAGACCATCGGTCCCCAGGACCCAGGGGCAGGGCTTTTCAACGAAGTTTCCCCCCCCCCCTTAGACTTGGTTCCAGCCCCTCAGCTGTTCCTAAACATTATCCAACGCCAGTGGACCCAGCCTGGTTCCTTGGCAAATCCCAGCGGGAACGACAAGAGGCTATTTACCATGGAAGAGCCTCTGGAGGAGCTTCTAAAGCTTCCCCAGGTCGATGACCCCATTATGTCCCTTACCTCCAATTCGGCTCTACCTGCTGAATTACTGGAGGGGCTCAAGGCAGAGGACAAAAGGGCTGAATCGTCTTCTATCAAGACGCATATGGCCACTGCCTGGGCCATGAGAGCATCTTCTGCCTCTTCCTACTTCGGGAGGGCAGCTCTCTTCTGGCTTCGCAAACTATTGGCCGGCCTACCGGCTGGGGACACTAAAATGAGGCAGAACGTAAATAAAATCATAGCAGCCATAGAATACTCTGCTGATGCCTCACTTAGCGCCACTAAGTTTTCCTCCAGGGCATTAGCCGCCAATGTGACCTCACGTCGCCTACTGTGGCTCCGCCACTGGCAGGCAGATGTCAAGGCGAAGTGGAAGCTGGCTTCCGCTCCCTTTAAGGGTGGGAAACTTTTTGGGGAGGCCTTGGATTCCTTTCTGATTGAATCCAAGGATAAACGCAAGGTACTCCCAGCCATGACCAAGAAACCTGAACGCAAGGGCCAGCCCTTTCAGAAGGGTTCCTTTCGGGGCTCCGAGCCTTCCACCTCCTCAGGTGGTTCAGGCCGTCCCTTTCCCCAGTCACAGGAACGTCCCCAGGACAGATCTTTCTACAGGGATAGAAATAGACAACAGGGCTACCGTAAACCTTCCCGAGGGGGGTTCTCCAACCGCCCCTTCAGGAAATCCAAGTGACAGTCACAGGGACCCTCCCATAGGCGGCCGTCTCCAACTCTATGCCACCCAGTGGGAGGAGACCACGACGGACGTGTGGATCCTCAACACGATCCGTCACGGCCTGACCCTGGACTTCCTTTCCCCCCCCCCCCAAGATCCCGGGTTCGCTGCCCCACTCCCAGGTCACCTCACAAGCTCCAACTAATGAGGGCGGAGATAGACCACCTTTTAGAGATAGCGGCCATAGAAGGGGTACCCGAGGGTCAGGAGGGCACAGGCTTCTATTCCATCCTGTTCCTAGTCCCCAAGCCATCGGGAGGGGTGCGGGCAATCTTGGACCTCAAGTGACTCAACAGGCACCTAGAATACAAGCGTTTCAAGATGCAGTCCCTGCAGACCATCCTGGGTTGCATCAGGCAGAGAGACCTCTTGACTTCGATAGACCTGAAGGAGGCGTACCTGCACATTCCGATTCACCCGGCGCATCGCAGGTTCCTGAGGTTCCAGTTTGCCAACCAGCATTTCCAGTACAGAGCCCTTCCCTTCGGACTCTCGTCAGCCCCACGCACCTTCACCAAGCTGCTGGCCGCCATCGCAGCTCACCTACGCTCAATTCCAGTGAGGCTGGAGTGCTACCTGGACGACATCTTGATCCACTCGTCATCAAGGGATCAGGCGCAACAAGACCTCAACACCACCATTCAGGTCTTGCAACAGCACGGCTTCTCGGTCAACCTGGCCAAGAGCCATCTCAACCCGACCCACAGGATCCAGCATCTCGGCACCATTATCGACTCGGAGTCCTGCAAGGTCTTCCTCACACAAGAGAGAGTGGACAGCATCAGGTCTCTCGTGCGGAGGATCCGGTCCACCAGGTCAGCAACGGTAGTTTCCCTCTCTCAACTGCTAGGGAAGCTGGTGTCCTGCATTTCGGTGGTCCCGTGGGCACGCCTCCACGCGAGGGATCTCCAGTGGTTCCTGCTGCCCCTCCAGAGACGCATGGCCAGCAACTCCAAGAGGGTGATACGTCTCCCTCCCAAGGTAATCCGTTCCCTCCGATGGTGGCAGTCGGACGCTCTCCTAAAGGGTTCCTACTTCAAGGAGCCGGAGCGCCTGGTCATCACGACAGATGCCAGCCTCTTCGGGTGGGGGGCGCACCTTCAGAACCAGGTGATCCAGGGCAGATGGTCTCCAGCGGAGCTCACCCACAACATAAACTGGCTAGAGCTCCGGGCTGCCAGACTGGCCCTGAAGCATTTCCTCCAGCTGATCAGGGACAAGGATGTGCTGATCCTGACCGACAACATCGCCACGAAAGCGTACATCAATCATCAGGGTGGCACACGATCCCTTGCTCTGATGACGGAGGCGGAATCCCTGGGTCGGTGGGCGGAACGACACCTCAGGTCTCTGCGGGCAGACCACATCTTGGGAGAGGACAACGCGACTGCAGACTGGCTCAGCAGATCCACCATCCAGAACGCGGAGTGGCGCCTTCACCCAGATCTGTTTCATCAGTTGTCTCTGCGATTCGGCCTTCCAGTTGTCGACCTCTTCGCGTCTCCGGCCAACGCCCAACTACCCAGGTACTTCACGAGGTTCCAGTGCCCAGGGGCGGAAGGCACGGACGCTCTTCGTTCTCCCTGGCCTCCAGGTCTGCTGTAGGCCTTCCCGCCCCTGCCGCTAATCCCACAGGTCATCGGGAAGATCCTGACAGAGGGAGCGGAGGTACTGTTGGTAGCTCCTCACTGGCCGAGGAGATCCTGGTTCGCCGACCTGGTCAGTCTCTCAGTGTCTCGTCCCTGGCGCATTCCTCAGGACCGCATCTCCCTCAGCCAAGGGGCCATCCATCACCCGGAACCCCAGTGGCTGAAACTTGCCGTGTGGCACTTGAAGGGGAGATCCTGAGGCTCAGCGCATACTCGGAGAAGGTGATCCGCACCATCCAGGCATCCAAACGTCCATTAACGATCAGAATCTATGAAGCCACCTGGTCGGCCTTCTCTCGCTGGTGCCTTCATCACCAGATCTCTGCCACTTCTGCCACCGTTCCCCAAGTGCTGGACTTTTTGCAGGACGGCCTTGACAGGGGTCTGGCACCAAACACCCTCAAACGCCAGACTGCCGCCTTGGCCTCCATCCTGTCTACTGAGTCGCACCTGTCCCTCAGCAAACACCCGCAGGTGCGCAATTTCCTCAAAGGAGCCACCAATCTGGCTCCTCCTACCATCCACAGGTATCCTACCTGGGACTTGTCCGTGGTGCTACGTTCTCTGTCCGGGCCACCATTTGAACCCCTTCGGACAGTTGGACTACGCCACCTGACCCTCAAGACGACGTTCCTCATTGCCATCACTTCGGCACGCCGGATCTCTGAACTGGCGGCCTTGTCAGTCAGAGAGGACCTTTGCGTCATCCACTCCGACAGAGTGATATTACGTCTGGACCCGGCATTCGTACCAAAGATCAACAGCGTTTTCCACCGCTCGCAGGAAGTGATCCTCCCGGACTTCTGTCCGCATCCCAGGCACTCCAAGGAACGTGAGTGGCATAAGCTGGACGTCCGCCGTGCCCTGCGGATCTACATGAAAAGAACAGCTCCTTTCCGCAAGTCGGAGGCCCTCTTTGTGTCATTTCAACCTGCCACCATGGGCAAGAAGGTCACCTCCGCTACAGTAGGGCGCTGGATAAGGGCGTGCATCCAGCTGGCCTACGAACATCAGGGCAGGCCGGCGCCTCCTCGTATCACTGCACACTCAACAAGAAGTGCTGCCACATCGGCCGCTTGGGCCACCCAGGCATCCATCGAGGACATCTGCCGGGCTGCTACGTGGTCAGGCCCGTCACCGTTTGTCAAGCACTATAGACTGGACACTTTTGCCTCGGCTGAGGCAGCCTTTGGGAGAAGAATTCTGCAGAGGGTTGTGGCTAGCCCCGCGCCCGTGAACAGTTCTTCCCTCCCTGGGGGATCATAGCTTTGGCATGTCCCGTGCTTGGACACTCCAAGCAGCGCCTAGGAGAATGACCGTTGTCTTACCTGAATGGTCTTTCTCTAGGCGCTGCGGGAGTGTCCAACCCCACCCTATCAGGGGTCGCGGGGTAGTTCTTCATTGGACTGGACTATTGCATTGACAGTTCCTTTGGACACTCCTTCGTTTTTAAAACTGAGCCTCTGAGGGGAGCAAGAGGCGGAGCTACAAGAATTCGAACTCAGTCCTTGGGCAGCAAGCTGATGTTAACCCGTGCTTGGACACTCCCGCAGCGCCTAGAGAAAGACCATTCAGGTAAGACAACGGTCATTCTGGTTTCTGACATGCTTTTATAAGCGGTATTCCATGTGAACCAGTGGTGGGTTGCAGGAGGTACACGCTGGTACGGGCGTACCGAAGCCCGCCCGGAGCACCGGGTACGGTTCCTGTACAGTGCTCTGGAGGGCCCACCCGCCTGCCCATGCTCCTAACCTGTCTTTAAACTATTTTGCGCTTCCGTGCACGATGCATACAACACCTGCACGATGCTCTGCCAAGCATCTGGAGTGTCGCGAAGGTATCGCTGGATGGTAAGAAGCATGCGCGTGCTGCGCGCGTCCATGTGGACAACACCGGGCCCATTCCCACTGTACCGGTTGGAACGGGATCCTGAACCTACCACTGATGTGAACCCATGTCCTGCTTGATGTGGCTGAAAATGTAAAAGCCTTTTTATTTGCCTTGTTTAATATTCAGTTACCATAGAAATTTGTTGAAATACATACTGCTGCAGCTAGAATTCAAGCATTGTTAATAGTTCAGTTCTTGGAAGCCATTTACCTATGCTTCTATCTTCAGTGCTATAACTGAAGTATGGTCATAACTCTCATTCTTATGCCAGAAAAGTGCTATTTCTTTTGTGAGGTTTATGATCTTGTGGTTCCAGTCAATGGATTATGACTAGATTCAGTCTTTAAGATGGTTTCATCTAGTTCATCCTCCTGTTACATTCATTCCTTCATTTTTCTGTATAGAGGATAAAGCAAATAGACACAGTGTTCACGTTCAGATGGACAAAGTAGTAGAAGAGCATATAAAATGGCTGGAACAAGAAGGCCCAACATTTTTACAAAATAGTACTATATGTGGCCCAGTATTTTTGTTAGGTTTAAGTTCATATACAAATTCAGCTGTCTGAATGTATTTTGGAATCTATATAAATTCATTCACACCCACACCCATCCTTGTATCATTGTTCTTTGGACCCTATAGGTTTACAGCTGGCTATTCGTGCATGAGTGATTTTTTTTTAATCCATTCCTTCCTTTCATCAACTTTCTGCCTCATATCTCTTTCCTCGTATAGAGTACTATCAGATCTTATTTTGCCTTTAAGTAGTTCTGAAAGTGATTTTCACTGTAGTAGAGGAGCATAAAAATGGATGCTATCTGTCTACTTTCATGACATTTGTATAGAATTATGTTTCCCTTTAGAAATGTAACATTGAGTTTGTGTAATGGGAATATTAGTCCTTATTTATATCCTTATTTATAACTATTGGTTTATGATTGTACTAGATTTCATTTACTGGGAAAGAAAAGTTCAAGTTCATTTTGTCCTGTTTACTTTTATGACCTATCCAAACAATTTTCCTCTCCTTCTCCCTAAATAATATTTTGCTTGAAATTATAAGTGCCTCTGCAGCATAGGAAAACTCTTTTAAATCTGTAAACAAGGCTGTGTAGGGGGAATGAAAATACCTTATAGTATTAATGCTTTAACAATTGCAAATATAATGATTGGTCAGATTCTGAGAGCTATTATGTCTGTCAGTGCTTACGAACTACTTTGTAGTTCAAAGACATTAAAATAATCCAAGTTTTGAACAGTGGCATATAGTAACATCTAGATTAGAGTTTATTTATAAATTAAAGGGACAAATTTTACAATGCATATAAATATGTGCAACTATTTTTTTCTCCATAGTGAGGGGAGGAGTATCCAGGATGGGTTGACATTGTACTCTCTTGATTGGGCTGAGTCAGATAAGTTCTTTGGGCCACGCCCTGGTCACCAGGTACTACCCCAGTTATCGACTCAGCCCTCAACTGGGCGGTTGTGCCATCCAGGAACTCCTGAGAATCCTAAGGAAAAAACTAGAGACCTTTTAAAAGAAGCACAAAACTGCCTGAGTGAGTATCTGGAGACTCCAGAAAGCCTGGTGGGGCTAGGAGCGGTTGCCATTAGCCCCCAGGGGCAGCACACAGCCTAGGTCACTAAGGGTGACCTGGGTCACTCAGCAAGGACCGCCAGCCGCTCTGAAACGCTGAGTCTCCGCAAGCCTCACCAGAGCATAGCGGGAGCCTGGAGCAGAGCTCATTTATGAAACAACGCTTCCAGAAGGCTAATTCCACCCGCAGCAAGGGGCAAGGCGCCTCTTTGAGCATAAACCCGCTTTTCAAGCCCTGGATTGAAACACCCTTTGAATTTCGGCGCGAATCGCCTTGGGGACCATGTGCTCCAAGATGGCGGCCCCCGGCTCCACCGAGGACACAAGCCGGAATCTGGTCCCTACAGCTATGACCAGCAGCCCTGCCAGAGAATCTCCAAACAGGTTTGAAACCCTTCCGGGGGCCTCTTCTGATGGGAGGGGGCAGCAAGGCTAAAGCAAAGCCAAGCACATTCCCCCCCCCCGGGCCCACAAGAGTACAAAACGTGCGGCAGAGTTCTGAGTAGCCCAAGCTGCATGCGTTTGTTCGGACCTCGGGGAGGGGCAGAGCCAGCTCCTTTCTGGCGCGAATCGCCCTCCTGAGATTTCAAGCCGTGGGGGAGGGGTACTAGCAGCAGCACAGACATGGGAAGGAGCCAGTTCCTCTCACCTCTGAGGGGGCGGAATGTCACTAGCCCGAAGGAGGCTAAAGATGCCCCCCCAGCTGCATCTAGCCCCTTGCCAGACGCTTTGCCTAAGGAAAGGGGGCTGGATCCCCCACGGCAAAACCAAAGGAAACCCTAGGAGCCCAGAGATAGATTCAAACGACAAAAGCAATTTTGCAATAAGGCAGCAAAAAGCCCTGCTCCAGTTTCTGATAACAGGCTTCCCTGGGGCAATGTTTAGGGCTTCCATCCCCTTGGGGAGGGGCAGAGAGGGTTTCCTTGCAGCTTTCAATGGATTTGGGAAGTTGGCTCTTGGCTAGCTGACCCCTTTCTCATTCAAATTTCGCTTCCATGGAGACCTTTCCACAAAACGTTTACAACCACTCTCTTGTAAGGCTGCAGCTTGATTCTAAATCACATGCATTTGGCCTTAACAACAGCAAATCGGACTGAATAAGTAGAGAAAGGGGGAACGTGCTTTCTGACTTTCCAGAATCTGCTTCCTAGTATATCAGAGCTTGTGAGCACTTTTCCACAGACAAAAACAGGATTTAACCTCCCCCCAAGAAAAACGAATTCTAAATATGAGAAGCAGAGGCACAGGGCACTAGAACTCATATGCAAGAAGGCTAACAGCAGGGAGGGGAGGGGGGGCTCCCTGGACTAGGACACAAGGATATAAGTCCAGGGATCTCACCCAGCAAAGCTGCAGAGGAAGACCCCTCACGGCAAGGGAGGGTGCCCATTGACACCCCAGGTCTCGGGGGCCCTGTCCAGGGATGGCAATCACACCCTTGCACAATGCCACCCCGGTTGCCTCCTCCCCTTGGGGTCCTCCCCCCAAGCTAGCTCATCTGGATGGGCAGGCAGGAGTGCTAGCCAGATGCCAGGCTTCAAAAATATTTGGAATTCATATCTATATACATCTTTAATTGACTGAAAGTTGGATTGTGAGTAGTATTGAACGGGATTGTTAATTGCCCACCATGGGTGGTGGCAGCCTTGCCTCAGCCCCTCAGGGGTGGCATACTATTCCACTCAGGCCTTAACAGCCTAACTGTCATTTGACAGGGCCTTGTAATTGGGGCCAATTTCAAACGCTTATGCTCCATGCCACTAGTTGTCTATCGTGGCTTCCCCTAGCACAGGAGCACTCCGCAGCTCCTCACAGAATTGGGTAATGACAGGGACTGTCAAAGCAGCCACGAGCACCTGCACTATCCTTTTTGAAGAGCGCCGAGCGCAGCGGAGACTAATTGGCCTAAATTGACTGTTGGAACAGGGCGGAGGCCAATAGCTCCACCTGAGAACCTCTTTTGCCGCTTCAGGGCCTGAGACTCTGGCCAAGGGTGGCAGCTTCCCCTGCACAGCCCACATATGGCGACCAGCCCTAGCCTCGACTTTGCAGGCATGGTGATACCATCCCCTTCTGACCTAGGTTTTCCCTTTGTGTATACCTAAGATATTAGGGCCAAGGCTCTGCGGCAGGGTATGCCAGAGGTAGTTGACACCCAGGCAGAGGATTCCCCTGTCTTCCCTGTCCAGTCACAGGATGCTCAGGCCTCGGATTTGAACGAAGGCTTAATGACGGAGGAAACCACCTCTGAGGAGGACGGTATGCCACCTGCCACTTCCAGCCTTTCTGGTCTCCTCCAGCCTTTGCTATTCAAAAACCTCTTATTCAAAGCTAAGGCCTCAGCCAAATTGGCAACATGTCTCGGAGATGACTGTGCAACTGCCAGTGATAGCAGCAGAAAGGGTAGTTCTTTGTATTTGAGTACAATGACAATAAAGATCATACTTACTTATATTTGCCGTGGAGGCAGAGGCAGGGCCCACACCAAAGTTCCTTCCTGATCTGATTAATAGATAGTGGGCATCTTCGACTTCAGGCCCAGTGCCCACCTCTAATGGCAGGACAAGGATATAGTCCAGGGTTTCTGCCATCTAGTGCCGAGGCTCTGGGGTCTACCTTGCACACCTCTGATAATATGCCGGGGCACTTGAGGAGGCTCTACAGCCTGAGGTCAAGAAGCAGACATCACTATAACGAGTTTCAGGCAGTGGCCTGGGCATTAAGAGCAGCTACGGCCGCTTCTCTCCCTTTTAATCTTTCTTGTCTGATCTGCTTTCAGGATTACAGCAACTCCCTGCAGCGGATGTCAGAGACACCAGGACCTTAACAAAATAGTAGATTCAGAAGCAGGCTCGGTTTCTCTGTCATCAGAAAGACAGCTCTCTCTCAGACAGCTAACCTCCCAGGTAGTCAGGGTGCGTGGGGTGTCTCTAGTCACTCTGACCAAACTGCTAGACACCAGGTTGTCCACCATTGACATTGTTCCTCAGGCTCGCTTCCTCACCAGGAACATCCAATGGTTCCTTTTGCCTTTCCTGTGAAGGCGCATGAGCTGCTCCCAGACAAAAGTCCTTCTTACAGCAGAAGTCCCCCGCTCACTTCTCTGGTGGACGTCCCCGGCAATAACCAAGGGTGAAGTCTTCAGAATGCCAGACCAGGTGACAGTAACAACAGATGCCAGTCTGTTCAGGTGGGGCGCCCATCTGCGGGCTCAGAGGGCGCAAGGACAATACAGCCAGGCGGAACTGACTTACAACATAAGCTGGTTGAAGCTCAGGGCAGTTACATTTTCACCGCTTGGTCAGGGACAATCATATTTTAGTCTTCACGGACAACATCACCACCAAGGCTCACATAAGCAGACAGGGAAGGACCAAATTGTCCCTCAGGTGGGAGGCCAAAAGACTGGGACAGGGGCCCGAAAGGAACCTCTTTCGTTGACCGCGGAACATAATAGCGGGGGTGGACAATATCAGAGCCGACTGGGTAAGCTGGGCCGATGCGGACAACTTGGAGTGGGGACCATGCAAAATCTGCCCTGCAACATACATAGGACAAATGAACAGGAGAATAAATGCACGCATCGCAGAACACAAGAATGCAGTAAGAAAAAAAGAAAAAACTTCCTCCCTTTTCTAGCACCTTAAAGCTACAGGACATGAAATTAATTTTGAAGGAACCAGGTTAATCTCCAAAACTGAACACTTCAACAAGAGAATAATTATGGAAGCTATCAAAATAGAGAAACACCCCCACAATATGAATAAACTTGACGATATCTCCCGTCTACCAGACATCTGGAAACCAGCCCTAGTCAACAAATGAGCCCCACTCACCACCCAGGCCGTTACAACACGAAACAAAAACGGACACACAGCCAGCACCAATCTACCAATCATGATACAACCACACAACCAATCATTCCACTTACTGAAACAAAGCCGGCACTCCACACACACACACCAAGATTTATAGAAAGATGGCAGCTCCGACCACGCTTTAAGCCCAAAACCCAGCCTGAAGATGGCGAGTGAGACCTCGCCAAAACGTTGCCAAGATAATCTCAATCTTACACGGGAAAAGACCTGAATACAACAAGACCAGCATATATCCTGTGTAAGATTGAGATTGTCCTGGTAACGTGTGAAGATTGAGAGTATCTTGGCGACGTTTTGAAGAGGTCCCACTCACCATCTTCAGATGTTATACCACAGCCATCTGCTCAGGACATTACATCACAGAACTCAGGAGATTATAACGCAAAGGCTCAGGATGTTACAATGCAGCCAAACCCCAAGGAGGTTGCAGCACGGGATTCAGGATATCACTACAATAGAGCTCAGGATGTCATCACACAGCCTATTACCCAAGAAAAGACCCGAATACAACAAGAAATTGGAATTTTGGCCTGTACTTAATACAGTCCTATGACAGTTTCTCAGTGCCTTTCACTTCAAATTGCAACACATCTCTTGCTATGTATAATACATGTGAATGAACCTGGAAAGGTGGTAGGGGAGTAGATTTCAGTTTATTTGAGAAGAAGCAACACAGGCCAGATCTGGTGGGGTGAGGGCTCTGAAGGAGTTATTTCAAGGATACTGTGACTTAATTTATGCACTGCACATCTGCCTGGGAATTTACAAGACTATATTTTATCTTGGCTAGCATTAAAGATGCCTTTCTGAAATTGAAGTAGTTTCACTACATAGCTACATTGTTTGTTTGTGTGTTTGTTTGTTTTATTGAATTTATATGCCACCCTTCTCCCAAAGGACTCAGGGCAGCGTACAACATTAAAAAACACATATCACAAAAGTTAAAAGGAAATTAGATAAATATCCAAAAATACAAACCCAATTAATATAACAGTAACATTTAAAAAATCAGATAGGTTCCCCAATATTTTATAAAAAGTAGTACATTTATAGCCATTGTCATGAAAGACCTGCTTCTGAATATCCCCAGGCCTTACTGCTGTCATCACCTCCCATGATTTCATCACAGCTAGCTACAAAACAGCTGATCAGGACTCCAAATACTTATTTGTGTCATACAAGAAATTTTAATTTATCAATGTTGCCTTTCCTCTTGATAATTTGTACCCATCTGACCTAAATTGTGAATGTCTAGTGGGATTACACATTCTTAGTCACCATACGTAAAATTAATCGGGATGCTAAATTGCTAGGAACATCTTTAGGAGCATGCCTGGGGGCTACAACAGAGGAAAAACTGTCTTTTTCTGTACCACCCTCTTGAATTGTTGCACATAAAAATAACAATACAATTTTAGCCCCTGGAAAGATTTAGGGAAAACATTAAATTGCATGACTTTGTTATGAAATTTATTATACCAATATAAATGTGTTTGGTCTCTATTCTGTTTTCAAGTTACTTATTATGTCGAGACAGATTTTAAGCACAGATAAATAGTGTATATTAGTTGATTGCTTTCATTGTACCTGAAAATTTATCTTGGAAACCTGTGCTTTAGATTGTTGGTTTATGATACTATATTTTAAAGTGTATTTTATCTACTTTAAAATACGTTGTCTATCGATGTCATTGGGTGTCTACATAAACAGACCTGTGTACAACTATGTTAATCTATCTGTGGAATGTGTTACTAAGAATCAATTTCTTTCTGATTCTGTAGCTTTCCTAGATATCTGCAGAGGTTGGGTAATATGGGGTATGGAGAAAGCTAAGAAAGTTAATCTGACTATTTTCATGGCAATCTGCTTGTATGACATTAATTTATAATGTGACTTTAATTAGTGTAGGTTTAGGAGCATATTTTTGAAAGATATAAAATGCATTTTTCAGAAAAATGTAGGAGACTAAAATAAAAGTGAAAATTTACTACATAAAGGGAGTTTGTTGTTAAAGTCTGATGCAGTAGTGAGTTCATGATTTGGGGTGCACAGCAAGGCTGTGTTGTTTTATACAACCTTTGTTATTTAAAAGAGTATACTTTATCAAGATTAATAAGTCTTGAATATTTATATTATATGTGAAATGTTAAGTGTATCTTGCATTATAATATGGTACGTAGCAAGAGGGAAAGAAAGTATTCTTGATTCAATTATTTAATTATTGTGTGATGAGGGATTAATTCTACAGAAAATATGAATATTAGGAAAGCAGTACATAGTTAGAAACATCCAGTTAAAATAGAGGCAACAAATAAAACATGGGTGTCCAACTGGCTGGCTTGCCTGGACCACATGAAATGAACAGGCATTGTCTTGGGCTGCCTATAAAATATAACTAATATTGTTAGTTATAAAAATTGCATAATGTTAAAAGTTTATAATCTTGTGGAGCCGCATTACTAGCTATCCAGGGCTTCATGTGGACCACAGGTTGGACATACATGTATTAAAAAATTGCAGATACATTAAATCATTGGTGTTAATATTATGAAGGAAGAATATTACATATAGCCCAATATTCTATTTTCATTAAATATATAGTTTCTGTGCAACTTCTATTTGAAAACAGGTTTCTGACAATCAGGTTTATACCCAATGGCAATAGTTTGCTGCTAAAATGGCATCCACCGACATTTCTTTATTCTCACACATTTTTTGCACAACTCCAAATCTGCTTCATATGTTGGAGGAATTCCAATAGGGCAGAACAAAGGACTATTCTATTTTATGAAATCTGTTTTTACAACTTTCAATGTAGGCAGTATAAGAGCATAGAGACAAAAATGCCAAAGTAGAATTAAGTTGGTATAAGTGTAAATGTAGTTAACACAGAAGCTCAACATCATCACATTTGTTTCTACAGCATAACATTCACTAAATGTCAAATTTATTTTTAGATAAATGAATTGGTGGATGCCCGAGATGACACTATCGGATCCTGGTTCGAAGCTCATATAGAAAATGTAACTCAAGCAACAAAAGGACATAAAAATGGAAAAGCTCAAGGAAAGAGTGGCAGTAATTACAAAAGGACTAATGGAAACTTGAGCCAAGATCATTCTAGAGAAAATACAAATAATTTGGACAATACACCTTCCACATCTTATACAGATTATATGGATACTGAAGATATTATTTATCGTATCAAGTATGATGAGTAAGTGCTGCTGATATTATTATGAGGATGCCATTTAGTTTGTGGTTGATATAAAATAAGAAAATGGGATCCTTTAAACAGGATCACATTTTGAGTTCAAAGGAAATCGTATTTTAAAAGTTGTGAAATGTGTTTGGGGTGTGTGTGTGTGACAGATATGATTTGGGGAAAGTTTGGATATAGTATTTACTTTGAGGTTTTTTTTTTCCTTTTAAAAGTTTGGTTGGCTGTGTGAGACAAAGCCATATTCAGTACTGTCATTAGAATTAGAATGGGCATGTTTCTTGGGGAAGTTATTAATGTAGTGAAATCAACACTTACTTAAAATATTGAAAGTTACCAAAGACAAATTGAGATACTCTTCAAGATTTGGGATTCTTACAGGAAACTCATTTTGCCAGTGTTTATTAATTTTTATAGTGTGTATTTGAGCTGAGTGAAAATCTTGAAAATATTATTTCCTTTTATTCAAGGAAGCAGATAAGATCCATATAAATACTTTACCATGAATAATACCAAAAGGTAGATGGAAAAAATTTACTGGATTTACTTATAAACTAAAGCAACTACAAAAATCCTATGTCTACAACCAGAATATTTTACATTATTACATTGCATTATATTACATTACAACTTATACACATACACACAAATATCCTACAATTTTTGTTGCCTATTTTCTGTCCAATATACAGAAAATACTTTTTGTTAAGTTAATCTTATTTTAAGGTTAGGTTTAGCTTATTTTACATTATGTAAAACAACATTCCACTAGTTCATGCGAACCTACATCATTATTCCAGAGGCCATATAAAAAAACAATATAAAATTCATCATCTTCCTGCAAAAAGAGGTGTATTCCTCTCTTTCAAGAACAGCAATAACAGATGAAGAAAAGACTAAATAGTAAAATGCTTGAAAAAAAAAGTCAAAATTACATTTTTTTCCATTCTGTGAAAGTTTTAAAAAGAGATGCCACAGAATGTAGAGTTGATCCAAAATAAATAATATTGCAGAGACAATGTTCATTCTATAAACACATACTAGTTTTAACTGGTATTGTCTCACAATATTAGATAATTGTTTTCGGTGCTAAATCAATTAAATCTGTATTTTGCAGCTTAGTGTTTTCCATACCTTATAGCATTACATGTAGGTATTAAAAGTAAATAAATCGGAACCCTATTTCCCTGAAAATAAGACCTCCCTGGATAATAAGCCCAATCTAGCTTTTAAGCGCAAGTGCTAAAATAAGCCCTCTCTGAAAATATTTACATATTTTGCTATATGGCACAAATTACAAGAAATTGTAATTTGTGCAAGAATTAACTGAGAAGATGCCTTTCTCATACATATTTGTTCAATAACCTGTATACTTGGTTCATCTTAATCACATTTATTTACCCAAATATCGAAAAATTTCTGGATTGTCTCTCAATCTGCTCACTACATTCGCCTCAAATTGATGGAAAACAATCCTGTGAATTATTATACTGAGATAAGCAAAGGAGTAAAGAACAGAACCTAAAATGCCATTCCTTAAACTCATAATAATTAATACTGTCATCAAGCATGGCCTGATATTTTCCAATTTATTGAATAACCAGACAGTTTATAAAGTTTATTTATTATAAAATTACATTAGGGATAATGATTTATGTTTGTTTATAACATAGCAACTGCATATAATAATATATGGGATTCTGCTTTTCTGCTATAATTCCTTAAAGTGTCAAACTGTCAGTTTCTAATTCTGAAAGTTAGAAGTTGTAAAGCTGAGTTAAACATTATAAAGAGAAAAAGTGTATTGTTGGTGCGTATCTCAATCTACCGTAAATGTATTAAAATAAAAGAGTCATCCATAATAATTATTCATGATTTAGGAATTAAGTAAACTGTAGGAATTTAAAATATAAAACTTAGGAAAATATAAGTTGAAGTATGAAGGGGATTATAGGGTGATACAAATCTGTTGCTTTTTTAGGCAAAATAATTTTGAGCACCATATTATGCAGCAAACCATTTATATAAACTATTTATAAACAACATAGGACTGAGCTGTTGAAAAAGAAGGATCCATTGGCATTGTAGAACCTTGAGACATGCTTATATCGATTTAAAACATCACATGGAAGAAGATTAATTTCATTTTAATTATCTACTTACTTTCTGGCTCCATAAAACTTTAGATCGAGATAGATTTTGATTATGAAAATAACCACTAAAATTGACTGTAATATTAATACAAAATAGCCACTAAAATTGATGAAAATGTTAATGCAGGTGGGGAAGCTCGCAGATCTGTTGGATTCAAAGTTCCATTAGTCCCAGTCAGCATGATCAGTGGCTGAGGTGATTGGAATTGGTTCTTGGCTATTATAATAATTCAAATCTCTTGTTAGCTTGACTACTGTCTTACATGTTTTACTGAATAAATTTCTTCCAATATATTATAGATTAGGAAATATATATTACTGATGTATAATGCAATATCAATAATGTTAAGCATTCATTTCCTGGTTACATTGAGCATTCTAAATGTATAGAAAGTAAACTACATGCTGTGTAGATGTTCTGTGTGTAAACAAACTATCAAGCTTTTCTGCTTTTCTGTCAATATTAGGAACAGCCCAAATTAATCAATTGCAGGAAGAAGTCCTCTTTAGCTGCTTTCCAACTTCTTCAGCACATTGCAATTTGTTTTTTGTTTAATCTGTCAGCACTATAAGATATATCAGACCAATAAACACACACTACTACAGCTGTAGTAGAATCTTATACATCTGAGGGTACTTCTTTCTTCCTCTTTTACCTTTAACTGAATGGGGAGGGTGCTGTTAGAAGCTTTTTCATAAATCTCTCAGGCTTTAATTTTATGTGATTGTTGCCTTAGCAACAGATCTTCCCAGATCATATTCATCAAGGCCATCCTCTATATTGTCTACAGCACTTTTAAATTGAGTACTATATATTTTTTTAAATGTCAGTCAGTATCCATTCAAGGATTGCTGTTGTCGTCCACTGTTGATCTATTCATCATGCAATATGGCTGGCTCATTTGCAATTTCTATGGGACTACCCATTTTTTTAGGTCACATGCATATCAGTATGAATTTATTCTTGTCATGGTGTTAAACATTTGCTTTTGAATACAGCATGAGATTGTCCAAATCTCTTCAACCTAGTTTCAAAATGTCTTTTATAGTATCTCCTTCATGGTAATCTTTTGATATGGCCAGAACTATTGATCTTTTCCAGTTCATGATTTTCCAATTTTATTGGCAAAAGTTGGAAGTAGTTGTTGAACATGTCTTGTATCTTCAGGTTCATTTTCAAACCTGATTAATTGCTAATAACATTTAATTCTATTAATTTTTTCAGGTTTTCAGTGTAATTGGAAAAAAATAAGGTATTTATCACTGAACTTTATTTCTCCCCAATGCTAGTACAATCTTTGGACTATCTCTTCCAAACTTGCTGAAAATGTTTTGGTAAAATTGGATTACCTTGTCAAACTATTTTTTATATATTGATGGTGAGAGTCTTTACCTGGATGGTAGCTCAATACTCTTTAAACATCAAATATAGCATTCAATTTAACACTTTTCAGTGAAGGCTGTGTAGTTCTATCTGGTATTCATTAGAATATGGAATAGTTTGCTGAACTGCTTATTTTTTTTTTTTAGCTTATAGACCGCCCCCTCTCCCAAAAGGGACTCGGGGCGGTGTACAGTCCATACAAAAAATACATCACATGAATAATTAAATAATTAAATAGTTAAATTGTTAAATAGATAAATATGGAGGAGGTTAAAAAGAACTGTGCAACTAAGTAAAGTATCTAAAATATAGTTTTAAAAAACCCCTAAAAAATATCCCATAAATTTAATTTAAAAACAGTTCCCCTAAAATACCAGTTAAAAATATATATCTGCCAGGAGGTAGAAGTTATGAATGTGCCAGGCCAGCTAATCGGAACAGGTGAGTCTTCAATTTTTGTCGGAAGGAGCGGAAGTCGGTGGTGGTTCTAATATCGGGGGGGAGTCATTCCAGAGGGTTGGGCCCATCACAGAGAAGGCCCTACTCCTTGGCGTCGCCCGTTGGCATTGCCTAGTGGACGGCACCAGGAGAAGTCCCTCCCTGTGAGAGCGGATTGGCCGCAGGGATGTGTGTGGCAGGATGCGATCCCGCAAGTAGCTAGGTCCTGTGCCATGGAGCGCTTTGAAGATGGTAATCAAAACCTTGAAACGCACCCGAAAAACCACAGGCAGCCAGTGCAGCTCGCGCAGGAGAGGTGTTACGTGGGAGTACCTAGTACTCCCCATGACAGCCCGCGCGGCTGCGTTCTGGACTAGCTGCAGTCTTCGGGCGCGTCCCAAGGGAAGCCCCATGTAGAGAGCATTGCAGTAGTCCAGGCGAGACGTCACCAGTGCGTGAGTGACCGTGCGTAGGGCATCCTGGTCCAGTAGGGGGCGCAATTGCCGCACCAGGCGAACCTGGTGGAACGCCCCCCCTTGCCACGGCTGCCACATGATCGTCCATTGACAGCCGGGCATCTAGGAGGACGCCCAAATTGCGCGCCCATTCCACGGGGGGCAATTGTTCGCCCCCTATGGCCAGCGATGGGGTCAGCTGGCTGAACCGAGGTGCCGGTAGCCACAGCCACTCAGTCTTATATATAATCTTTGCTGCTAATTCCACTCTTGAAGTAGGTCCTTGTGTTTGGGCAAAATTCAGTGGTTTTTTTTTAAACCTGTTTTGAAATAATTCATAGGAGAAGTTGTATAGATCTAAAATAGTGGTCATCAGTCGGTAACATTTGAATCGTTTTGGTATAAAAATGCATCTTTGTATGTAATTATTTTGTTGACATATTTCATTGTAAGCAACAACGAATTTTGGGAGTATTTAGTGTATTTAGCTATATCGCGTTTTGAGATATGCTATTTATCTATGTATTATTGGTATATCTGCTTCTATTAGCGACACATAATTTATTTTACAAATAAGAACAGGTTTATATTTCAAGCTGAAGTTTTTACTTAGAAAACAAAAAATGCCATTGTATGCCGCCAAACTGCTTTAAAGGATGTGCTGAGTTCTGTTGCTCTGTGCCAACATAGCAATAGCACTTAGACTTACATACTGCTTCACAGTGCTTTATAGCCCTCTCTAAGCGGTTTACAGAGTCACCATATTGCCCCCAACATTCTGGGTTCTCATTTTACTCACCTCGGAAGGATGGAAGGCTGAGTTAACCTTGAGCCTGATGAGATTCGAACTGCCAAACTGCTGGCCAGTGATCAGCAGAAGTAGCCTGCAGTACTGCACTCTAACCATTGCATCACCTTTCATATTTAGTTCTGCTCTATCTTGGTGCATATGGAAAGCGCAGTCAACTGAATGTTTGTCTTTGACATTGTTTTGTGCATTGTTAGTATCTTGGAATTGTACTAATAAAATAATATCATTCTGGATTCTTGTGAGCGTTCTTTAGACTGCTAATTCTTTTGAAGCAGAAATGCTTCATTTAAATAAAATCCAGGATTACTGGTTATTATAATTCAAGAATCTATGCAAAATCATGTTGCATTTTTTATTTTGTTTCCTTATTAAATACTTTACTCATAACATCACCCAGAAATCTGTATTCATATTCTACTTTGAGAAAGCAGACGTTAATGAGAAAATATGGCATCTCAGAGGATTAAAGGTTTTTATCATTGCTAATTTATATTACCAAAGAACAGACCATTAACTTGCAGTATTAACTTATTCATTAGAGCAAAGAAAATCTGGATGATATCCTTTGCATTTTTTTCTCCTTTTCTACAGTAATTTTCATCTCAAAATATTAAGCTTATCTTTTTACTGTTCTTACTGAAGGTTTTTTAGTTTGCTAGAGGAATCAATTTCTTCTCAATACTGTTATCTTTTTATTATACCCAGTTGGACAATTTTTCCCCTATAGAAAACATGCATAGCAACCGTAACTATACTACAGGTGAAACTCGAAAAATTAGAATATCGTGCAAAAGTTCATTTGTTTCAGTAATGCAACTTAAAAGGTGAACTAATATGAGATAGACTCATTACATGCAAAGCAAGATAGTTCAAGCCATGATTTGTCATAATTGTGATGATTATGGCTTACAGCACATGAAAATCCCAAATCTACCATCTCAGAAAATTAGAATATTATATGCAATCAATAAAACAAGAAGTGTACATAGAACAATATCGGACCTCTGAAAAGTATAAGCATGCATATGTACTCAGTACTTGGTTTGGGCCCCTTTTGCAGCAATTACTGCCTCAATGTGGTGTAGCATGGAAGCTATCAGCCTGTGGCCCTGCTGAGGTGTTATGGAAGACCAGGATGCTTCAATAGCGGCCTTCAGCTCTTCTGCATTGTTTGATCTCATGTCTCTCATCTTTCTCTTGGCAATGTCCCATAGATTCTCTATGGGGTTCAGGTCAGGCGAGTTTGCTGGCCAATCAAGCACAGTAATCCTACGGTCATTGAACCAGGTTTTGGTGCTTTTGGCAGTGTGGGCAGGTGCCAAGTCCTGCTGGAAAATGAAGTCAGCATCCCCATAAAGCTCGTTTGTGGAAGGAAGCATGAAGTGCTCCAAAATCTCCTGGTAGATGGCTGCGTTGACCCTGGACTTAATGAAACACAGTGGACCAACACCAGCAGATGACATGGCTCCCCAAATCAACACAGACTATGGAAACTTCACACTGGACTTCAAGCATCTTGCAGTGTGTGCCTCTCCATTCTTCCTCCATACTCTGGGTCCTTGGTTTCCAAATAAGATGCAAAAGGTGATCTCATCAGAAAAAAGGACTTTGGACCACTGAGCAACAGACCAGGTGTGTTTTTCTTTAGCCCAGGTAAGACGCTTCTGACGTTTGTTGTTCAGGAGCGGCTTGACAAGAGGAATATGACATTTGAAGCCCATGTCCAGGATCCGTCTGTGTGTGGTGGCTCTTGATGCACTGACTCCAGCCTCAGTCCACTCCTTGTGAAGGTCCCCAACACTTTTGAATGTCCTTTTCCTGACAATCCTCTCCAGGTTGTGGTCATCCCTGCTGCTCGTGCACCTTTTTCTTCCATACTTTCCCTTCCACATAACTTTCAATTAATGTGCTTTGATACAGCACTTTGGGAACATCCAACTTCTTTTGCAATTACCTTTTGAGGCTTTCCCTCCTTATGGAGGGTGTCAATGATGGTTTTCTGCACAACTGTCAGGTCAACAGTCTTTCCCATGATTGTGATTCCTACTGAACCAGACTGAGAGACCATTTAAAGGCTCAGGAACCCCTTGCAGGTGTTATGGCTTAATTAGCTGATTAGAGTGGGACACTTTGAGCCTAGAATGTTGCACTTTTCACAATATTCTAATTTTCTGTGATTGTGGATTTGGGGTTTTCATGAGCTGTAAGCCATTATCATCACAATGATGACAAATCACGGCTTGAACTATCTTGCTTTGCATGTAATGAGTCTACTTCATATATTAGTTTCACCTTTTAAGTTGCATTACTGAAATAAATGAACTTTTGCACGATATTCTAATTTTTGAGTTTCACCAGTACATTTATGAATATTAGGAGAAAAGTACTGTTCATATTCTGTCATGTTATTTGCATTTGTGTAGTTCATCTTTGTGAGGATTATTTTGGAGCATTTGTGTAAGACATTCAACATAAGAAAAGCAAAATACTGTAAATATGAAATTCTGAAAATATAAATGCATAAATTGTGCATTTATGCCTTTACAAATGATTATGTTAGGTACATATTTTATAGAACAACTGTGCTCCAATGATCTCCATGCACAAAAGTATCCCTTACTGAAAAATGATGTGCTTTTCAGCATAGGCATTCCTGATTAGCTTTTTGGGATGAAATGAAATTCGCTTTGACTTGATTTTCCCTGTTTTGGCAGATGGTCCTGATTGTTAGACCTAATGTGCCAATCTTTTTCACCCTAGTTAATACATAGCTCTCTTGCATTAATGTTTTATCTTATATAGGTTGATGGGAGAGACTGTTCTTGTGAACTCATTTTTTAAAAACAAGTCTCTTCAACATTAAATTATGTTAGCTGAAAACTATGTTTAAGATTTAGATCTGGCATAAATAATTGGTATAGATTTAAAGAAAATAAGATTAAAGCATATATTAAATTCCCAAATAATTTATAGATAGATGGAGATTAGTGTTTTGTTGTGTATCCAAGTGGTGAATGTAATGTAATATATTTATCTTCCACTAAAGAACAGGTAAGAAAAGGATGAAGAGAGATTTTAATCTTTTGCTTCGGAAAAGGTGTATGTGGTTTTTTTTAAAATTACAGGTTTCACATTTTCTGCTTGAATTGCCTTATAAGAATGTAAAAATGCAGTCTGTGGTCAAAGAAAGCTGATGGTCTTTTCTTAATGGGTAACCAATTGCTAAGAAAGGTTTCCATAGAGATGGAAGCACACACGAGGGTTCTGCTATGTTAACATTAATATTTAAAATTAGAAACAGGCTTCGTAGGGTTGCTTTCAGAAAGACAGCCATCTATATTGAATTTGCTGGACTTTTAAAAATTGAATATATTCACATTTGTTCTCTGTACCTCCTTATGTCCATCCCCATGATCTTCAAACCCTGTTTCCTTTGACGACTTATGGCTGTCCTTAATAGCTTTTTTGTCTTTTCTCTTTTGGCTTGGGAGTTCATGAAAGTTTGTTTGGATGTGGGGGTAAACAATCATTCACTTAAACTTAAAAATGTTTCTTAATAAGCTACATTTTTACATGGGAAGAAAGGCATTTTTTCATTTTTCAATCTGTGGTTTAAATGAAAGGAACGTTGTGCTCAGCTATCCCTTCCAATCCACTAGTTTTAACATAGCTTGGTTTTTATAGCACTTTCTCCCATGATAAATTTCCTTAATTTAGCATGAGTGAAAATAAACATGTTTTCTTCCACTATAAAAGATATTACAATTATCTTTCTTACAGATTTTAGATGCTGAATTTTGGCTAGCTGATATGTAATCCTAGTACAAATGCAGTATGTTTTCTCACAGCTTTGTGTTTATCTTCTGTAAATTGCCTGTATATTCTCCAGATAACTCTGCTATTTGATTCTTTAGAACAATGTATAATACAAGCAAATGGAAGTTGGAAGATAGATAAATAATTTTATTAGTGGTCTGAAATTTGACTGGGGTTTATTATGTCCTCTAACTTATTGAAATGCACTGTTGCAGTCTCTTTCACTTTGGTGAACCGCTTAGAGCTCAGTTCAGGTGATATACATTGCTCATATATGATGAGGGCCTGAGATTGCTACTATACATGTTACTGTACTAAATAGTGAATAAATATTATGATTATATGAAGAATATTATGCTTCTTTCTTTGCTAGTAGGATAGGAAAAAAGTACTATTAACTATATATTTCTTTTCTTTTGATTATGCGTGTGAATGTTTACATGTTCTTGTGCAGCACATTAGATTGTTAAGTATTTTAAAAATAAGAAAAAAATCAAGAAAGAAATGCAACCCTTGGTTTTAATTTTCATACTTCACTTGAATTTCTACATGTACCTAGATTGTAATATGAAACAATGCCTTTTGTCCAGTTCATATTTTGTACACCATTATTCCAAACAGCAGAGTGAGGAAACTTATCTCTCCTCACTGGGACTGTATTGCACTTCTCCCCACCCAGTGCTATCAAATGCGTGAAGCCTTGCTAGAGAAAGAACTTCCACTGAATAATACATGAACACTAGAAAATTGGAACAATTTTTTTTATATAAATAACAACAGGCTTATTTCCCTGCTGAGAGAGATAGGGAGAGAATACGTTTCTGCTTCATGCATGGAAAAAAATAATGATTCCTGTGTCTTATTTTATAAAGACATTGGTGACTTGCATTTTGAAGGATGGAATTTCAGAGACTAGAAGATGTTTTGCTTGAGGCTTTCCAGGTTGGATGATAGTGACTCAGGGGCGATTAGTTCAGGCCATTTATTTTCTCAACACTAAAAACTTCAGTGCTGAAATTGCATATTTCAGTCATGAACATGATCCAAATAATTGAGGGCCTACTGCTCAATGCAGGTCACATGCGGGTCACATGTCAGACCTGTTTTTGTCTCGGGGCAGTGGGGAGTTGATCAGAAGTTGGGTGTTGTCATCGACAGAAAAGTTTTTAATTGCTTTAGAATGTCTTACATCAGCTCCCTGTGGCAGAGAGGAAAGATCCATTGGATTGGCCCATTGGATAAATCCTATAGGTTTCAGAGCCAATACAGGAAAGCTCCCAAGCATCAGTGCATAATTCAACTGAAATTTAGTTTTCTCTTGGAATGATACAGTGGTTGAAGTTTTGGATTATATTGTACCTGCATGATCTCTCTATATACACGAATCACAAAAGATCCTTTGGTTTTACAGTAACTCCAAAAATGAAATGACAGAAGAGATGCCTTGTACTTTACTGGAGTAAGGCAACAAGCTAGTCTAACCAAACATGGGTAAGAATGTTTGTGAGGGTTGATTAGAATGGCAATCAGCTATTCTTCTGTGCGCTGCTTGGAGACTCAATGCATGGGTTATAACTTCTGCCTGTTAGCCCAGAGACTGAGTTTGAAATGTTTGGACACGCCTCCTTGGCTTGACTGATGTCAGTTTCTTAACCCAGTCTAGCCCAAAGAGATGCATCTTTAATCACTCTCTAGGTTAACAGTCAGAGTTTTGAAATAAGACCACACTGAAGTGTTCAACAGACAGGAAAATACCTACAGCATCAACTAAATTCATCAGGACTCCCAGGGAGTCAGCGCTCCTGAATGGTTGCCAGATAGCTGGTGGCCAGGTAGCCATTCAAACCACGCTCCGGCGGCAGCTGAAATAAGTAATTGCCTTCCCAGCCACGCTGCTCACAATTCGGTCACAAGCGGCGGCTTTACTCAGTTGCCTGCCATAGCGAGATAGAGGGAGCTCTTCGGGTTCCCAATCTTCCGGAGAGCCTTTCCCGCTGTTTGGGAGCTGTTTCCTTGCCAGTTGCCATCTTGGGAGGCCGCCCATCTACCAGAGCACCTTTTCCACCATTTGGGGGCTGTCTTCTTTGCTGCGCCATGGCATTCACAATCTTGGGAGGCCGCTGGCTGCAGGATTGCTGTAATTAGATCACCGTAGTCAGGCACAGAGCTATCGGAGCATATTTTTCACAGTTTCAGGAGGTTTGTTCTTACCGCAACTTACCTTTGCCTCGCTGAGGGCTAGCAGCTCCAGGGTTCTTCACCGACCACCATTGTGGACTCCTAGGCTATAGCAGTGGACATTTTGAAAGGGCAGAGGCCATTTTAGAAGGGGGTCTTTGCTCCAACGATCCCCAGGATCACAAGGGAAGCTGCAAAAAATGTGTGCTTGTTCTGGAAGGACATTTCAGTTGCATTGCCTGACTAGTGGCCTATATACCTGAAGCCTTCCTCATAGCCTCTTGGTTGACTGGAGCATTGTATAGCTCCTGAGGGCCCATTCCACTTTAACCCAGGCATAATATCGCCTATCCCCAGGGTCACTGTCCAAGTACTTGGTCATATCCCGGGGCTCTAGGTTGTTCCAGATTGCCCCACCTGGCTGCTGTTTCTAATTTGGTCTCTCAGCTTGCTACATTAGTTATGGCTGACAACAGGCCTGGCCCTGGCAAGGCCAAGACTAAGACCTGACATTTGTCAGCATCTAAGTCATCATCCACTGCAGATAAACTTTTTTCCACACATCAAAAAGCACTTGAAAAACAGTTTGCTAAAGCTCAAAAGGTGGCTGCATTGCAGGCCAGCAAATCTATGACCATGCAGGCTTCTTCACCAGTGGCAGGTAGACAACATTGTGATAGCTCACCTGATGCGCCCAATCTTCCATCTACGCAACCGGCCTGCTTTGAGAATTCCCTTGCACCCTTTGATTGTTTTCCTGCCAAGGAGGGGAACTTTTACAGCCAGCTCCTTTTACATCCACTTCTCCTGCCCCAGCGGTCCAGCCTTCTGGGCACGTTGGTTCTTCTATCACACAGGAAATGTGAGATTACATCGCTGAGGCCATTCTCCGGGGCGTAGAAGCTGCATTTCACTGCAGGTCCCAACGCACTACTTTTTCTACTATCATACTTGCCAACAGACAGGAACCACCGGTGGTGGATACTTTGGACTTACATGATCGTTCTGTTGCCCAACAGTGTGACCACAGCGATGACTCCATCTTAGAGAAAGGAGAGGTTGATGACCAAGAGCTGTCGGAAGCTGAAGTTTTGGCGCCTGACAAAGCCTGATTCACGGGCTTGTTTACCCCAACCCTCTTTAAGTCTCTCCTATTCAAAGCTGAGGCCATCACTAATTTGGGGGGAACAGGGGATTCCACTAAGTCCTGCAAGGAACCACAGGACACAGGAACAGCTATTCACTGAACCTGCAGCCACACAAGAATCCATTCCTTCCCCAAAATTGTTCATTGACATTATTCAGTGTCAATCGGCTCAGTCTAGCTCCTGCTACTCCCAGCAGTACGGATAGGCGTTTTTACACTGTGGCTCCAGAATTGGAGGATCTCCTCCAATGGCCAAAGATAGATGCCCCAGTAGCACCGAGCCTTACGTCCTCGGCTCTCATTCCCAACGATATTGTGGAGGACAAAAAGGTGGCAACCTTTTCGCAAAGCCCATCTAGCTTCAGCTTGGGCAATCAGGGAAACTACTACCACCTCTTTCTTTAATAAGGCATCCTTGATGTGTCAAATTTTGGCCATAATTCCACCTGAGGACACTAGGCTATGTCAGGATCTTAATAAGCTGCTGAGTTCTCGGCCGACGTCACTTTGAACAAGGCCAAGTTTGCTCTCTCGGGCATTGGTTGGTAATGTTACCTCCCGTTAGATGGCTTGGTTAAGACACTAGCAAGTCAAAATGAGATCTAAATGGAGGTTGGCATCAGCTCCCTTTAAGGGAGGTAACATATTCGGAGAGGCACTAGATCTGGTCCATGTGGAAACAAAGGACAAAAAAAAAGTCTTGCCCTCTAGCACCAAGAGGTCTGACTGCAGGATGTTTCCCTACCCTCGTCAGCAGCCATTTCGTGCAGCTGACATTGGGTTCCTGGCCCATCGGTATCAGCGAAGCTACTCCCAGGGAGTTGATCGCTACCATGATAGACTGTCATCCAGAGATATGGGCAGGTAGCAACAACAGTCATATTTCAGGAAATCCTTTAGAGGATCCAGCAACAGTCCCTTTAGGAAGTCCAAATGACTTCCTAGACACTCCCATTGGTGGTCGTCTGCAGTTATTCACAACTTGGTAGGAGGCAACCACCATGGACATGTGGGTTCTGCAGACTGTCCATCTAGGTCTCACCCTGGAATTTGTCTCTCCTCCCCCTCCTCACTTTATTTGATGTCCCACTCCAAAGAACTCCCTGAAGAAAGGGCTTATGGAGGCAGAGATTTGTCACTTGAGGGACATCAAAGCCATAGAGCCTGTTCCAGCAGGCCACAAAGGAACTGGGTTCTATTCCATCCTCTTCCTGGTTCCCAAAGGCTCGGGAGGGTGAAGAGCCATTCTGGATTTAAAGAAGCTCAACAGACATATAGCGTACAGGCACTTCAAGATGCAATCTCTGTGGTCCATCCTTTCCTGCATTCAAAAGGGAGCCCTTCTGACATCTATCGACCTCAAAGAGGCGTATCTACATGTGCCCATCTGACCTTCCCACAGGAGATTCCTGAGATTGTTATGCCAATCAGCATTTCCAGTATAGGACCCTTCCTTTCGGCCTTTCATTGGCCACCAGGACATTTACCAAGCTGCTAGCAGCTGTTGCAGCCCAACTCAAGTCAGTCCCAATATGGCTACAATGCTATCTTCATGACATCTGATCCAGTCGTCTTCCCGATGCCAGGCATATTGAGACCTTCGAATTACACTCCGCTCCCTGGTGAATCATGGATTCTCCATGAATACAGAGAAGAGCCACCTGATTCCCAGCACCCACCTTCTCTATCTAGGGGCAGTGATTGATACCGAGCTATCCACGGTCTTCCTCTCCCAGGAGAGCCACAAAAACATACTAGTCCTTATGGACACTGTCAGCTCTCACTGCTACGTGCCACTGATTCTCTTGTCTCGCCTGGGGAAACTAATATCATGCATCGACCTAGTTTCGTGGGCATGCCTTCACACCCGGCTGTTGCAATGGCTCCTTCTTTCACACCAAAGAGTCACATCTGTGGTGAAGATCCACGTGCCACACAGAGTCGTCCGATCCCTGCATTGGTGGACCTTCCAGGCGGTGCAAAAGGAAACCTTGTTCAGGGAAGCCAATCGGGTCACTGTCACCTCAGATGCCAACCTGTTCAGCTGGGGTGCCCATCTCCAAGCTCAGTTGGCCCAGGGTCGTTGGTCACAAGAGAAGCTGGAGACCAGCATCAATTAACTGGAACTCAGGGCTGTCCATCTGGCCCTCCATCGGTTCCAAAGGCACATATCTGGATGCCATGTCCTCTTGCTGATGTACAGCATTATCACCAAGGCACATGTGAATCATCAGGGTGGCACTCAGTCCATGGCATTGATGCACGAGGCCGAGTGTCTGGGTCTCTGGGCAGAGACTCACCTCCTCTCCTATAGGTGGAACATATATTGGGCACAGCCGACATCCAAGCAGACTGGCTGAGCAGGGCCATGATTAACTACACGGAGTGGCGCCTGCACCCAGATCTCTTACACGGCATTTCCTGGAGGTTCGGTCAGCCAATGGTGGACATATTCGCCACCCCAGAAAACGCTCACCTGCCAAGGTTTTTCTCACAGTTCCAGAGCCCAGGAGCAGAGGGCACAGACGCTCTTCACAGCCGCTGGCCACCAGGCCTTCTGTATGCTTTCCCACCCCTACCTCTCATCTCAAGAGTCATCAGGAAAGTGATCATAGAGGGGGCGGAGCTCATACCGATCGCTCCACATTGGCCAAGATAACTGTGGTTTACGGACTTGCTCAGCCTGTCTGTGTCCCACCCATGGAGGAATACCAGAGGACAGAGTCTCAGCCAGGGGGAGCTGAAGCATCCAGATCCTCAGAGGCTCCAGCTAACTGCCTGGCATCTGAGAGGGATCTCTTAGCACGCTGCAATCTTTCCGGGGACATCATCACCATCCAGGAATCCACCATCCGGATCTATGAAGCATGCTGGAGAGCGTTCAGCAGCTGGTGTATGAGAGCTCACATCGACGCTCTGTCAGCCTCTGTACCTCATGTTCTGGACTTTTTACAGCAAGGACTAAGTAAAGGCCTGTTGCCTAGCACTCTCCAGAGGCAGGTGGCCACTATAGCTACCATCCTATCTGTCTAGGACTCCAGTTTACTTTCGCAACACCCTCTGGTACGGAGTTTTCTCAGGGGAGCTCTCAACCTCCAGCCACCTGTAATACATAGATACCCCTCCTGGGATCTCTCTCTTGTTCTGCAACCTTTCACATCGCCTCCCTTCGAACCATAGAGGTCTACAAGTCTCAGGCTCCTGACCATCAAAGTAGCCTTTCTCATGGCCATAACATCGGCAAGGAGAATCTCAGAGATGGCAGCACTATCGGTATGTGCATCATCCAACCAGACAGAATCATCCTCAGGCTTCACCCATCCTTTCTTCCAAAAGCTAATATGTGATTTCACAGGGCACAGGAGATCATCCTGCTGGATTTTTGCCCAGAACTGTTCACCCAGCGGAAAAGAGATGGCATAAACTAGATGTCAGTCGAGCAGTTCATTGATATATAAAGAGAACAGCGGTCTTCTGGCAAACTGAGGCCTATTTGTGTCCTTCCAGCCTGCCACAATGGTGAAGAAAGTCTCGCCATCCACGATTGGTAGATGGTTGAGGGATAGCATAGCTCTGGCTTACGAGCTGCACTCTAGACCACTACCACACCGCATCACAGCTCATTTGATGTGCAGCACTGCCACCACTGCCATCTGGGCAAAGTAGGCTTCAGTAGAAGAAAATTGCAGGGCTGCCACCTGCGCCTCACCATCTCCGTTTATCAAGCATTACAGGTTGGATGCATTTGCTTCAGCTGAGGCAGCGTTTGGACAATGGGTACTTCAGAGGGTTCTCTCTGTGGAAGGGACCCTGAACCAGTCTGTCACCTGCCCTTGATCATCTATGCTTGGGTATATACCATGCATAGAGTCTCCAAGCAGCGCACAGGAGAAAGATGGTTGGTCTTACCTGAACAGTAGTTCTCTGCGCTGCGGGAGACTCCATTCCCTCCCTAGGGAACCAGGCCAGGATCCAGGTCGGATACTGAAGAGTTCAACATGACATTCTTCGATCTACTCCTTCGTTAAGAAGCTGACATCAGTCAAGCCAAGGAGGCATGTCCAAACATTTCAAACTCAGTCTCTGGGCTAATAGGCAGAAATTATAATCCATGCATGGAGTCTTCTGCAGTGCACAGAGAACTACCATTCAGGTAAGACCAACTGTCTTTTCCCCACTCTTACTACATCTACTGCTTGAAGTTTTGCAGCCCTGTTTAAGGTACCCATTGTCTCCTTGGGTGGATGGGTCAGAAGATCACCTGAACAGCTACTGTGAAGATTTTTCAAGACATCTATTTGATAAAATAACTTTGGATCATCACTTTATCTTGAGTTGGACCCCAGCTTTGCATGTCTTTTAAGTTGACTGAAGCACAGTCTTGTTATTGGAATCCATTGGTCCTAAGAAAGTGGACATGGTCCTTGGAGCTTAGAGTATAACCACCTGTCTTGGCTGATCAGGGCCTCCTAGGAGATAATGTATGATTGGATATAATGGTGGTGGTGGGAAATTCATCCTTGTGTAAAGAGGCAGTTTCACCTTTTCTTAAGGAGTTAGTGGTCTGTCCCTTCTTTAGATCTCTGTATCTAATAGTGTTAGATAATTTCTGGCCTATATTTAAGCTTGTGTTTTGCAGCAAGATTATTGAGAAGGTGGTTGTCAATAGATTATCTGGATGCAGTTTATCTGGAGACCTTTCAGTCTCCAGATATAGGCAATTAAATCCTATAGGCTTGGATATAGTATCAGATGACATTGATCATACTTCTGGATGATCTCTGATAGGACTGGAATAAGAATGGTGCATCTATCCTAGTTGTCTTTCATTTTTCAGTGCCTTCATTACCACCAATCATGGTATGCTTCTGGACCAGCTCAGGGGGTTGGAAGTGAAGATATGGTTTTGTGGTAGTTTTTCTTCCAGGATCAGTTCCACTTAGTGTTGGAGATAGGGAGAGATCAAATCCTTGACTCTTGATTTGTGAGGTATCTCAGTACTTCTTTCTCTTATGGACATCTAACATCAAAAACATCATCAAAAAACCACAACAAAGAATGTTCTTTTTGCGCCAAGTCAGGAGCTCAAACTGCCCAAGGAGCTGCTGATAGTTCTACAGAGGAATTATTGAGTCTGTCATCTGCACCTCTATAACTTGTTGGAAACATTTATTCAAGTTAAGCTGTATTTTTGTTCCAGAGTCAAGATGTGACCATTGCCTTGGAAGCAGTTTTTCCTCTATCCTTCAAGGCCTTTCATTCTGTCCTCTACTCATTTTATTTTGTGCATTATTTGTGCCCTTTCCTGGATTGAGAGGCCCTACTCACTGTAATTCATGGGTTAATCACCTCTTATTTGGATTATAGCAACATAAATTCCAAGGCTGCTCTTGAAGGCTGCAACTAGTCCAGAATGTAGCTACATGAGTAGTTATGCATCTCTATTTTGTGAGCCATTGATTGCTAGTGGGCTTCTGGGTGGAATTCAGAGTGCTGGTTATTCACCATTAAAACCCTTCATGCACAAGCGTTTTATTTGCAACTCTGCCTATTTGATGATAAGATCCAACTGTTGGCATGCCTTTCATCTCTTAAAAATGCCGTTATGTCATTGTGTATGTCCTATGGAACAGCATTACCTTCAGATTTGGGTAACCCCAACCCCAAACTATCTTTTCTAAAGACCTGGCATCTCTCCTCTCCCCAGACATGGGGACTTGAGTTCCTGTCCAATGTGACTACCTCTTTGATAAGCTAGCTTGGAATGTTTGCATTAATGTTATATTTTATTTATTGTTATCTTTTGTTTATTGTTCTATGTGTACGCTGCCACAAAGCATTTGAGAAAGTATGTAATTCATCTGAATAAATACAGTTTTCATTAGATTCCACATTTTTATCTTTTGCCTATATTAAAAATTCCTTAGTATCACGAGATTTCAAAGTCATTAGTATGAGCTATGTGTACTTTATTTGGATTTTTACCCCCATTGTGCACTTTTTAAATTGCTACTTGGCATGCAGAAGTGAAGAATTTAGATTAGTTTCTGCCTATTGATGAATTGCTTTAAAACAATGTATGAGTTACATTTTGTATGGTTTTTACATCCAAGGCCTACTTTGATTGTGGGACATAGAATCTGTTTTCCTGGAGGCATAATCACATTCCATTCTGCTGTATATGCTTTACTGATTTTCTGTTTAATACAAACGGAAAAGATGAGAAACAAGTTTCTGTATTATACAGTAGAGAAAGGAATTGGAACTATCCTTGTTGCAAGAAGAGTTTTTCTTCCATAAGCAATTTCCTGATTTTTTCATGCTGCTAGTATGAAAATAGCTCATCTTCTAAATATGAACTATAGGCAGGAAGATGTTGAGTAGAGGGGGATGGATAGATGGAGAATACAATGGCCAATGGACTAAAAGATATTTTGATAACTAATAATGATCTGATGTGGATATACAGTGGGGCAAAAAAGTATTTAGTCAACCACCAATTGTGCAAGTTCTCCCACTTAAAAAGATGAGAGAGGCCTGTAATTGGCATCATAGGTAGACCTCAACTGTGAGAGACAAAATGTAAAAAAAAAGACCAAACAATCACATTGGCTGATTTGGAAATAATTTATTTGCAAATTATGGTGGAAAATAAGTATTTGGTCACCTACAAACAAGCAAGATTCCTGGCTCTCACAGACCTGTACCTTCTTCTTTAGGAGGCTCCTCTGTCCTGCACTCATTACCTGTATCAATGGCACCCGTTCGAACGTGTCATCAGTATAAAAGACACCTGTCCACAACCTCAAACAGTCACACTCCAAACTCCACTATGGTGAAGACCAAAGAGCTGTCAAAGGACACCAGAAACAAAATTGTAGACCTGCACCAGGCTGGGAAGACTGAACCTGCAATAGGCAAGCAGCTTGGTGTGAACAAATCAATTGTGGGAGCAATAATTAGAAAATGGAAGACATACAAGACCACTGATAATCTCCCTCGATCTGGGGCTCCACGCAAGATCTCACCCCGTGGGCTCAAAATGATCCCAAGAACGGTGAGCAAAAATCCCAGGATCACACGGGGGGACCTAGTGAATGACCTGCAGAGAGCTGGGACCAACGTAACAAAAGCTACCATCAGTAACACACTACGCCGCCAGGGACTCAGATCCTGCAGTGCCAGACGTGTCCCCCTGCTTAAGTCAGTCCATGTCCGGGCCCATCTGAAGTTTGCTAGAGAGCATTTGAATGATCCAGAAGAGGATTGGGAGAATGTCATATGGTCAGATGAAACTAAAATAGAACTGTTTGGTAGAAACACAACTCGTCGTGTTTGGAGGAGAGAGAATGCTGAGTTGCATCCAAAGAACACCATACCTACTGTGAAGCACGGGGGTGGCAACATCATGCTTTGGGGCTGTTTTTCTGCAAAGGGACTAGGACGACTGATCCGTGTACAGGACAGAATGAATGGGGCCATGTATTGTGAGATTTTGAGTGCAAACCTCCTTCCATCAGCAAGGGCATTGAAGATGAAACGTGGCTGGGTCTTTTAACATGACAATGATTCCAAACATACTGCCCGGGCAATGAAGGAGTGGCTTCGTAAGAAGGTCCTGGAGTGGCCTAGCCAGTCTCCTGATCTCAACCCCATAGAAAACCTTTGGAGGGAGTTGAAAGTCCGTGTTGCCCAGCGACAGCCCCAAAACATCACTGCTTTAGAGGAGATCTGCATGGAGGAATGGGCCAACATACCAGCAACAGTGTGTGCCAACCTTGTGAAGACTTACAGAAAACGTTTGACCTCTGTCATTGCCAACAAAGGATATATAACGAAATATTGAGATGAACTTTTGATAGTGACCAAATACTTATTTTCCAGCATAATTTGCAAATAAATTATTTCCAAATCAGCCAATGTGATTGTTTGGTCTTTTTTTTTACATTTTGTCTCTCACAGTTGAGGTCTACCTATGATGCCAATTACAGGCCTCTCTCATCTTTTTAAGTGGGAGAACTTGCACAATTGGTGGTTGACTAAATACTTTTTTGCCCCACTGTATATATATATATATATATATATATATTTGAAGTTTGAAACTTGTAATTGTTTTTACATGTAAAAATGTCTATCTAAAGTCTTTCAATATTAGCCTAGACCAGTGATGGCAAACCTTTTTCACCTCAGGTGCCAAACGCACGAGCGTGAATGCTATTGTGCGCACCCGTGTGCCCACCTCCATAATTTAGTGCCCTCTGCGGCTGCGTGCGTGAACCCCCTCCCACTGCTCCGCACATGCGCACACAGCTTTCTAGGAGCTTGGGGAGGGCGAAAACTGCCTTCCTCGTTCCCCGGAGGCTGTTCTAAGGCCGGAAACAGCCCGTTTTCCAACTTCTGGTTTGCATGTTGGGCCATTTTTTGCCCTCCGGAGACTTCAGGGAACTTCAGAGGCCACTATTGTTGAAACATTAATTACAGCCTTAGATGCTTCTTGAGATCTTTTGTTATCATTATTTATGGAAACTGAAATAACACTGAAATTCTAAAACTTATGTTTTACTGAAATTACTAGGGCTTATTTACAAATACATTTTTAGAACTGGAGTGAATCTACTGTTCTTCTATATATTTCAAAATAAGATAGTTATTCAGATTTATGCTCACTTCTTTATAGTCACATTGAGAAAATAAAAGCATTTTTCTGTCAATGAATTATATTGATGTCCCAGTGATATTTATTTTATGTGTTACCGTTAAAAGCTAGTTCAGTCCCATCATTGTGTCTCATAATTTTTAAATATAAAACCACCACTGAGAGATTCTTTAAGCATCTTTACAATCCTTCATGTGCATTAATGGTCTTTGGGGAACACTTCTCACATTGACAGTAAAATTCTGCTGTGATTCAAAAGCAGGTTCCCATCCATTATGGACTTGATTTTTAAGGGTGTTACACTGTTGCATTATATAGATTATTAAGAATTTGCATTATGATATTGAAGCTATTACAACTTTTGTTTTCATTCTTTCTTCAAGATACCCAGAAAGTGGCATTGTGGAAATGACTGTCCGTAATCTGCGGCCTCGAGCAAGAACTATTTTGAAATGGAATGAATTACATGTAGGTGATATGGTGATGGTTAATTACAACGTAGAGAGTCCAGAAGAAAGAGGATTCTGGTTTGATGCAGAAATTACCTCTTTGAGGGAAATTTCAAGGACTAACAAAGAGGCTTATGCCAAAATTATGCTGGGGTAAGATTTTATTGATAGATACTGCAGTCTATCTAAAATTTTTACATTATTTCAGTAAATAAAACCTTTTCATATAGCACAAAACCTGTAATTTCTTTCAATGGTATTTTTTATAGCAAGAAGTTAAACACAATACTGCTCTGTCTTTCAAATATTAGATTTATATCTCTTCTTTCATTTTGGAACTCAAGACAGCATACATAGTCCTCTATCGTCCCATTTTTCCCCCAGAACAATAACTTGTGCGGTAGGTTGGATAAAGAGAGAGTGACATGTCCAAAGTCATCCAATGCACCTCTATGGCTGGGAGTGGACTAAAACCTGGGTCTTTCTCCATATTGGTGGAGATAGCATCCAGGAATGAAAGTGGTTTACTCTGTCTGTCATCCAATTGGACTGAGTCTGCAGGCTGTGACAACACGTCTCTTCTGGTAGCTCCTCCCAGTTTTTAGACTCAGTTTTTCTTAAGACAAGACGTGTGTTTAAATTCTCCATTTCTGGATATTTCTCAACTACTGCAGCAATGAAAACAACAAACAAGGGTTTGATTCGGAGGCTGGCTCCCTTTAAGAGCAGATAGAGCAGCCTCCTGTTCCAACGGAAAGGGCTTCTGGAAATTCAGGTGATCCAGCCAATTCCAGAGGAGCAACAGAGTCAGGGGTTCTACTCCCTCCTGTTCATAGTCCCAAAAGCCTCAGGGAGTTGGAGAGCAGTTCTAGACATCAAGCGTCTGAACTATCACATTGTCTGTGACAGTTCAAGATGCACTCGCTCCAGACCATTCTGGATGGCCATTTCCTGACATTGATAGATCTCACAGAGACATACTTGCACGTGCCCATCCTCCCTGCCCACAGGCAGTTCCTCCGCTTCTTCTATACGGGAAGCATTATCAATAAAGAGCCCTGCCCTTCGGCCTTTTATCGGCTCCCAGAGTGTTCACCAAGCTGCTCGCAGCCCTAGCGGGGCAGCTCCAACCCATGCCAGTCAGGATCCAGTGCTACCTGGATGATATCCTTCTTCAATGCAGATTGGAAGGACAGGCGGAGAAAGACCTGGAGCTCATACTTCAGGTTCTCCAGGACCATGGGTTTTTCATAAACCTAGGCAAGAACCACTTCACCCCAACAACTCATCTGCTGCACCTGGGAGCAATGATAGATACCACGGAGTGGATGGTCTACCTCTCCCAAGAGTGCCAGTCCAGTCTACAGGTTTTGGCAGGCCATCTATGGAGGGAGTGTCAGGTACCGCTGCTCCAGCTCTCCCAATTGCTGGAAAAGATGGTGTCCTGTTTTTCAGTCGGGCCCGGCTCCACAGAAGATGCCTTTAGTGGTTTCTCCTACCACATCAAAGGGTTGGTAGGAGCTGCTCGTCGGACAAGGTACAGGTATTGCCAGAGGTAATCAGGTCACTGGAGTGGTGATTGTCCCTGGATATTTCCAGTTCAGAGATCCAGACCACTGATGTTGACAACAGATGCCAGCCTCTTTGGAGGGGGAGTTCAATTACAATTACTGATAGCACAAGGTCAGTAATCTCAGGAGGATTTGAGTCACAACATAAATTGACTCAAACTGCGGGCAATCCCTCTGGCCCTCATTGATTTCCAGGACAATGTGGCGAACAAGCACATTCTGGTCCTCACAGACAACACGATCGCAAAGGTACATATCAACCGCCAGAGCGGAACTCACTCCTGGTCCCTCATGCTCAAGGCCAAACAGCTGGGTCTCTGGGCGGAGATACACCTTCTGTCCATTAGGGTGGAACACATGTTGGGGGTGGCAAATGTACAGGTGGACTGGCTCAGCCAAGCTCTAGTCAACCATGCAGAGTGGTGCCTGTACCCAAACCTTTTCTGGGAACGATTTGGTCTTCTAGTAGTCGATCTCTTTCCACCCTGGACAACAGCCAGCTGCCAGGTACTATGCCAGATACATAGCCCCAGGGCAGAGGGAGCAGCTGCTCTCTGCTGTCCGTGGCCTCCAGAGCTACTGTATGCCTTCCATCCTCTTCCATTCACCCAGAGAGTCATCAGGAAGATGCTGGAGGAGGAGGTTCTGCTTCTTGTGCCCCACTAGCCCAGAAGGCCTTGGTTCTCAGACCTGGTGAACCTTTCCATGACTCCACCCTGGAAGATCCCTTCAACTAAGATCTCGCTCAGTCAGGGGTCTCTGGTCCACCTGTACCCTCAGTGGCTCCAGTTGACCACCTGGCGATTGGTCCTGAGCAAGGATAATGTGTCCACCAGGGTCATCAGGACATTCCAGGCATCACAACGGTCTTCGACAAATTGTAGATACGATGCCACCTGGAGAGCCTTTTGCCCCTGGTGCTCAAGTAAGCAGCTCATCCTCACAGAGGTCTCCATTCCTTGGGTCCTGGATTTCCTCCAGGAATGACTTGATAGTGGAGTATCCTTCAATACTCCCAGAAGACAGGTAGCAGCCCTGTCTTTAGTTTTGACATGCGGATCATTGGAATCTCTGCCCACCATCTTTTGATCTGACGGTTCTTAAGGGGTGCTACCAACCTCAAACCCCCGGTTGTTCAGATATCCCAGTGGGACTTCACCAAGTTACTGAACTCCCTCACCGGGGGCCCCTTTGAACCCTTGAGGACTACCTGCCTGCGTTACCTTACCTTTAAGGTGGCGTTCTTGATGGCCATCACATCGACCAGGCAGGTTTTGGAGCTGGCAGCCTTGTCTATTAGACAAGATCTATGTGTGTTTCACTTGGACAAGGTGATGTTGTGGCTGGACCCATCCTTTGTCTTGGTTTCTCAGAGCCCAGAGCTTGTGCTGCCAAACTTCTGCTTTGAACCTGTTCATCATCTGGAGCGGAAGTGGCACATGCTAAATGTGCAGAGGGCTCTCCACATTTACATCAGAAGGACCTCTTCTTTGAGATGCAGAGTCTTTGCTTGTCTCCTTTTAGCCGTCCACGATGGGCAACAAGGTGACCCCATCTTCTTTGAGACGTTGTATCAGGGCTTACATTGCAAAGGCCTATGAGTTACAGCTTTACCACCGCCAAGAAATATTACCACCAACTCTACCAGGAGTGTGGTGATGACTGCAGCATGAGCAACACAGGCCTCGATAGAAGACTGCGGCGTAAGCAACCCAGATCTCAATAGACGAAATCTGTCGAGCCACCACCTGGGCCTCTCCATCACCTTTTATCCACCATTACAAGTTGGACAGCTTTGCCTCTACAGAGGAGGTCTTTGGTAGGCAGGTTCTGCAGAGAGTACACAGCTCATGGGACTTTGGACCGGACTGCGGCCCACCCATAAGGACAAGCCAGGCTTTGGTATGTCCCATTCCTGGATGCTATCTCCATCACTATGGGTGTTGGTCTTACCTGATACGCCTCTTCTCTGGGAGGTGGAGATACTGTAGCATCCTGCCCCACCCAGATAGGTGTTCGGTCCTGGACCTGACAGGAGACATTTCTTCACCGCCACACGCCAGTCTGCAGCGACACCTTTGTCAAAAAACTGGGAGGAGCTACCAGAGGAGGCGTTACATCCAATTGGATGACAGATGAAGTAAACCCCTTTCATTCCTGGATGCTATCTCCACCTCCCAGACAATGGGCGTATCAGATAAGACCAACGCCCATTCTGCCTCTGGGTCAACACCTTAACTACTATATCATGCTTTAACTCATGTTCTCTTTCCAGCTATTATTTGAAATACGTAAACTACAATTCTGGAGAAATCGGCTCAGCGGAAACTTCTGTTCATTATAGGCTTACTTTTGATAACTGAACATAAATCACATTCTAATTTTGTTCATAATGATAGGTCTGGTTTTGTAGCATCATGGACACATTAATTCAACTTATATAGAAATTAAGATGCTTAGATTTTGGTTTTTAGAAATGCCATGAAATTACAAAAGGAAATGATACATCAGAAATATGACAGTATTGTAGTGATTTCTGTGTTTCAGGAAGCAAGAAGCAACATTTCCACCATGTTATGCTTCTGATTTGCCAGATCATTTTGGCTTTTTGGAAATAAAGAGTATGCAAATGGATTACTTCACTGTGGTAATTTTTGCCTTCCAGAAGGAAGCATTCTGTCTTTATATAGTTAATCAGTGTTCTCAAATATGAAGTAGACTTAGGTCTCAGAATTGAACTTGGCGAGAAAAGAGAAATTACTCAGCACAGAAAAAATGGCTGAATTAGCAGAGCAGTGTTATGTTTGGACAAGAGGCAAGAGCAGGAGGTGGATGTATGTGATCTTCCCCTTTCTCCTCAGCTTAAATGTTTTTCCACTTTTGAGAGAGCTGAAACAAGTCACCAACTCATTCATTTTCTTTCCCTCAGATTATGCTTATTTCAGCATTCTCATAATCCTGTGGAATGAAATATTTTGGCTATGTATTGATCTTCATTGTGGTAGCAGAGGACTGCCAATATCCTGAAAGAGAAGAGCCCTTTTGTAAAATCAGAAAGAATAATAAATATAATGAACACATCTGCAAAAAAAAGGATAATAGCAGAAAGCAGCACAGTTAAACCTTAAATAATTTATTTTCTCTTACATCAGAAGACTCTTGAGTATCTTTCTGAATACATTAGAAAAGATAAGTTCTTCGTAAGTTTTATTCATGAAAATAACTACAGTCCTTTGTGCCTGGAAATGTATAAAGCTAATGATTGGTAATACTGAAGAAAATCTAAAAGCAATTTACATTTAAGTTATATTATAAATCCTGATGTATTCACTTATCATTTTTGCTCACCTAATTGATGCTACAATTAGCAAGTTAGTAGTCATATGAAATAAATGAACAAATAAATTACTTTTTTAATTATTTAAGTTACTATTTCAATTATTAAAAAGCCCTAAATAATGAAGCAATTACAGGTATTTCATAAGGAAAAGTGTGACGTATATTTCAAATTTAGGCAAACTTTATTGCTGGCAATCTGTTTAAGTAATGTATGGCAATTTATGATAAAAACTAGATTTGAATATGCAGCTTTGCCCATAAAGCAGCATAAGATACTAATGGATTTATGTGAAGGGACGTGGTTTATGCAAGTTTATCCTGTTTTTTTTTTATTTTGCTTTGCTTTGTTTTCAACAAAACATTTGTTGAAGATGTTTTGAAGATGAAAAATTAAGCAAGTTAGATTGGTAAGCTTATGTTCCTCTGTATGGAACTCTTGTAATATTATATAGTGACAGGAAGGCTAACTAGAAGATGTATTTCATTAATTAAATTACTATCCAGTGTTATACTCTGAAAATATAAAGAGTATTTCCTGCTAGAGTTGAATATGCTTGTCCATTTAATTACACAGAAATAAATAAACATATTTTGCTTGTCCAGTATAAACCAGATCTAAAATCAAAAGTCTTCATCTTTTAATTTCACAGTTCTGATTTAGATGTCAGCTATGCTAATATCTTGTTTCTTTAATATTTTTTCTTTGATTAACCTGATTTCTAAATATGTTATATTCTTGGCTCTTTAAAAATATATGCCCTCAAGCATATTAGTTTCCTTATTTACTTGGTTCCATTTCTATTGGCATCATATGAGTTTATTTGAAAGTGCTTTGCATGGTTGTATTTATTTTTATATTGATCATTAAATATATATGGCAAAATGAAAATAAAATCTAGGTTGGTTGTTCCTTTATTGTTGATCTTTTCTCTGGTTGATAGTATTGGTTATTTGTGATTTCTTTTTTTAATATAGTTGTTAATATGTAAATTGTTGTTAATGCTATAGTTTGATATTTCAAGTAGATGCGTTATTTCTTTTTTAATATTAGTGAATATTTTCTGGATTAATATTATTGCTATTTCAGAATTGAGTTTGAAGCATGCTTTTATTTTAGTTTTTAGTTCAGTCCGTGACTCTTCTTCAAGCATGTAATGTATACTTGCACAGTAATTTTATGTTGTGTTCCATTGAATAGCATTAAAATTAGACTGAGATAAATTGAGTTGAATATTTTGTTTCTTCATTTTCAGGAGCCCAGAAGATGTAATAAATGATTGCAAACTATGTTTTATAGAAGAAATATACAAGATTGAAAAACCAGGAGCATATCCATTGACATTTGCAGATGGAGAGTTCAAAAGTAGGTATTTAGTCTGCCTATGAAAGGTTTCCCATTTTTGAATAGTATGTTAAACATATTATTAAAAGAATATATATTTGATTAATATATTCTTCAAATACATATACAATTCATAGAAATAACTTTATATTACAATGTGATTTAGATATTTGTAAGAAAGATATATGTAAAGAAAATCAGAATACAATGATTTGTTGTCTGCAAAGATTTGCACATTTATGCTTTCACTGCCATATATTTAAACGTTGCTTAGTCAGCCAACCTCTTTTGCTAATTATTGTCTTTTATAGGCCCAAGGTGGCACTAGAAAGTAATCTTAGGACCTTTCTTCAGTCCTGACTACTATAGTAAATTACTGCTTGATTGAATTTATAGGAAAGAAAAGAAATTATAGGAGGAAGAGGACATATTGAAAGAATGCTCAGATGGCTTGGGCAGGCTTTCTTCAACAGATGTTTCTCTAGGAGACATAATCAACAGCCCAAGTAGCTCTCTTCCACTTGCCCAAAGAACTATCTTTTCCCCAGGTCTTTAGTGAGGAAGGAAAGAGTTTTTAGATAGATGAAAAACTGCCTACCAGGGACTCAGTGCAAGTATTTTTTTCCAGTGTGATTTGACATTCCAGGCAACAGTTTCAAATGAATCCGTTTGGTCTAATGGTTAAAGCACCAGGCAAATAAACAAGAGGCTGTGATTTCTAGTTGCACTTTAGGCATAAAAGGTGGCTAGGTGATTTTGGGCCAGTCATTCTGTCTCAACCCAACCCAACCCACTTCACATGCTTGTTGTGGGAAAAACAAGGAGTAAGGAGTATTAGGTATATTGGTTGCCTCAAGTTATTTATAAAAAAAATAAAGGTGGGATAAAAATCTAATAATAATAAATATCTAATATTCTTCTCCTATTTTCCCCACAATAACCTTGTGAGGTGAGTTAGATTGAGCAGAGAGAGTGATCCAAAGTTACCTAGCCGGCTTTCAGAATTAGAACTTAACATTCTCCTGGTTTCTATCTTGGTGGCTCTTAAATCAGTATTATTATCCAGTTACTTCAAGGAAAGAGGCCTTTTGGTGTCTCCTTAGACCAGATACTGGTTGAAATCAAGAAGAAGATACTCTTTCTTTCTCAATATAAAACCACAAATGCAAGGAATTCAGAAGGCTGAATTGAATTGCCACCTAAAGGAGCAGCTAATGCACCAGCAACAGTCTAGTTACTAACTCTTCTCTGCCATGTTTACAGGGGTTCCAAGTGACATAAGTTACCAAGATCCCTTACTGGAAGGCAAGCTTCACCTAGTCTTCCGATATTAATTTTCTATCTCCACAGATGCCAGGGTGCTTTTCTTCGTTTATATATATTGGACTATGTGTCCCTGTAGTTTAAAATTTTTCTACATGCATTTGGGGAAATCAGTAAGACAATATGCATTTTTAATAATATGATAACGTTTCCTCTGACTTTGTATCTATGTGCATCAAGACATCAAAAATGTGTGATCCAGCTCTCTCCGCAAATATATTCTGTCCAGTAACAAATAGTAAATAGTTCATGATCTTGAATGAATGAGTGTCTGGTAGCTTGCAATCACTTGCATTTAAATTTGTTTTCCTGATGGCTGTCACCCCAGGAAGCCAAGCTAGGGAATCTTGATTATCATTGTATTTGCTTTTTCAGAAGCAAAAAAGATTTTAACAATCTGGGCTCATACCCACTTATTAATATTTTCAATATTTTTGTTTATATAATTAATTTTATGTGCAGCTGGTGTTCAAGACCCTTTTAATCACTTTATTTCCCTCACTTTCTCTTTCTTTCTTGCTTTCTTTTCTTCTTTGCAGGGAAGAGTGGGCCTGAATGTAAACATTGCAGAGCTGACCCAGATAAAGAATGCCGATTTTGTTCTTGTTATTTATGTGGTGGAAAACAGGATGCACACATGCAACTTCTCTGTGATGAGTGTAATATGGCTTACCACATATATTGCCTGAACCCACCACTAAGCAAAATACCAGAAGATGAGGACTGGTAAGAAAAAAACACACACACACACACACACACACACACACACAGACACTTTTTTTTCTTTTTAATTGGTTTTATTGAAATTTTCTTGTTTTGATAGTAGTGAGGTACCCAGAGTTATTGGGAATCTGGCAACATATACATACATACATACATACATACATACATCATACATACATACATACATACATACATACATACATACATACATATATATATATATATATATATATATATATATACACACATACACACACACACACACATACATACGTGTGTGTGTGTGTGTGTGTGTGTAGCTTTAGAAATTCTTGGAGTTCATCTTATATGTGGTATTAGATATTGAAACCATGTATAGTAACCATAGGCTTATTGTATAGTAAGTTGATTGCTCCTGTTCCTTTTACCAGCGAGAATTTCTAAAGAAAGATCCATTCCTTCTGTAATTTATAGGTGTGGAAATTCAAATATTCGCTTTACCCTGTTGTACTCAGAATTGAAAGAGTTGGTTTGTTCATAACCTTCAGCTCTGTGATTTACTTAGCTACTTCTGACAGGAACCAAATAGAAGCTGTGTTTACCAGGAGATTGTTTGCAGTTCCTTCCAAATGTTCAGAATTTCAAAATAATTGCAGTCTTTTAGGAATTAACATTATTTAGAAGCTAAATTTGGAATGTCATACAGTTTTTGTAGAATGAAGAATTTTGCAAGTATTTGCTGAGATAGTAGGTTTTTTTGTTCTTCTGCTTATCATAGAAATATCCAGGAGTTGTTGAGCATAAAACCTGTCTAATTAGGGTAACTATCATTTAACAGTTCTTGCTCAAATCAAGGCTTAATTATCTTGGACAGTGTAATTGTTATATTGTTCGCTTAGCCAGCTGCTACCAAATGTGATATTCAGATGCTCATCCTAAACCTGCAGCTGCAGGAGATAGTGATGATCACAGCTTCCCTCATATAACTCCTACACTGGAGAACCATATCCGATTTGTCCTAGCTTGTTTTTGTTTCTTCTCTGCTGTAATGATTATAACATGGGATCATGGTTTAATGTGCCTTTTTATAGAACACAGTGTCAAATCCAAACTTAAAGCCAAGAGAGAAGCAGCAAATTATGTCTAATTTTGCCCTGTTTATTTCAAGATCAAAACCCTCATACAATATTTTGGGAGAAATATATGGTATGATTAGAAGAACAGCCCCACCTAATATATTGGACGAAATGTTCCTCTATGATCACATGATTCCAGTCTAGGTGCTTGACAACCAGTTTGCATGAATGACAGGTTGCAGTGCCCCATGATCACATTGTTGTCATCTGCCACTTACCCTAGCACAGTGATGGCGAACCTATGGCACGCGTGCCACAAGTGGCATGCGGAGCCATTTGTCAGGACACGCGAGGCGCTGCCCTGTCAGCTGGCGAGTGCACATGCGCGCGCTGGCCAGCTGACTTCACCTTTTTAAAAGCTATTTTTCGCCTTCCCCAGGCTCCAGAGGCTTTATAGGAGCTTGGGGAGGGCGAAAAGAGCCTCCCCCCCCCCCGGAGGCCCTCCAGAGGCTTCAGGGAACGCTTAAAACCAGCCTCCGGGCAAACCGGAAGTGACTTCCAGTTTGGTCGGAGGGTGGTTTTAAGCATTCCGAAGGCTTCAGCGAAGCCTCGGGACGGTCCCTGAAGCCTCCGGAGGGCCTCCGGGGGGGCGGGGGAGGCTCTTTTCGCCCTCCCCAGGCTCCTATAAAGCCTCTGGAGCCTGGGGAGGGCGAAAAAAACATGTAAAAATGGGGGGGTTGTGTGTTGTGTGCGCATGCACACTGGGGGAGTCGCACGTTGCATTATGGGTGTGGCACACCCGCACACGACCCCCCCTGCGCTCCCCCCACTTGTGGCACGTGAGCCAAAAAAGGTTCGCCATCGCTGCCCTAGCAGCTTCCCCAGAAAGTCAGTGGGGAATCTGTCAGGAAGGTCGCAAGTCACTGGGATAAGTCTGCCCCACCTGTATACTTTCCCCCTAGTCCTTCTGTGCTCGTGCTAGGCATTAGTGCATGCCTCTTTTCATCCTTCCCTGCACTCCCTTCCCCACCCAGCATTAGCATTAAAGAGCTGTGGTGGCACAGTGATTAGAATGCAGTACTAGAGGGCTAACTCACTGTTCACTCCAGGAGTTCAATTCTGAGTGGCTCAACGTTGACTCAGCCTTCTATCCTTCCAATGTCAGTAAAATGAGGATCCAGATTGCTGGGGGCAATATGCTGACTCTGTAAACCACTTAGAGAGGGCTGTAAAAGCACTGTGAAGCAGTATATAAGTCTAAGTGCTATTGCTACTAGGTTGCCAGTCTAGGACTTGCAATTTCTGGCTCTGGCTTCCCCACTGACTTTGCTTATGGAGGCCAGCAGGAAGTTGTCTCATGTAACAACCATAGGCTTCAGTTAATGAAGGCAACAGACACTGGAGCGATTGCCATAATTAAATGATCTGGTCCCGCTTTATCAATTAGTGGTAGAAATTCCAGTCCCAACTGTCATCATAAGCAAATTATCTAGTGTAGGTCTTGAACTGTGACTTTGGAGATTTAATCAGTCATGGAGTTTGCTTGATGATTTTCAATTGATTTGTAAATCTAAAGTCTGTTACACGATACTCTGGTGATAAAATTATAGCCACCCTGAACAAAAAATACAATAAATAAACAATATCCACAGGATTAGAAGAAGAAAGGGGTTTCAAGAAATGTAAATACGAAATATAAAACCACAAGGAGTTGTGCTTCAGATGCATATTGTATAAAATTCATATATTGGTATTATTTGTATTTTATTTATAGTTTAATAGATTTTAAAATAATTAATATTTTAGGTATTGTCCTTCCTGTAAAAATGATTCTAACGAGGTTGTAAAAGCTGGAGAAAAGCTCAAACAAAGTAAAAAGAAAGCAAAGATGCCATCTGCCTACACTGACAGCCAACGTGATTGGGGCAAGGTAAACAACATTTAGATACTTTTGTATGTATTCTCTCTAAACATTTATTTATTTCCTCACTTATAAACTTCAAGCAGTTTCAAGAATCTAAAAAAAGTTAAAAAAAATAATTGTTTCCTAATATTCCCCATAGCTTCATAATCCAAGTATGAAATGTAATTCCCACATGAAATAAACCCCAGAAACAAAAACTCAGACAAGTTACTCAAAGTCACTATTAGCTGCTACTTCCCCTGTCTGATACACAGCATTTTTGATTCAGTTTAAACATCATACTAAAGTATGATTTTTAGTAAACATAGTATGGAATTAAATCATGATTAGGAATTGAAATTATGCTTTAGAGCAGCAATGGCGAACCTTTTTTGGCTCGCGTGCCATAAGTAGGGGGAGCGCAGGGGGGTTGTGTGCGGGCGTGCCGCACCCATAATGCAATGTGCGACCCCCCAGTGCGCATGCGCGCACTACAGGCGCTCCCCCTTTTTTACATGCTTTTTTCGCCCTCCCCAGGCTCCAGGGGCTTTATAGGAGTCTGGGGAGGGCGAAAACAGCCTCCCCCACCCCCCCGGATGCCCTCCGGAGACTTCAGGGACCTTCAGGAGGCTTCCCTGAAGCCTTCGGAGCAGTCAAAATGACCGAGCAAACCGGAAGTGACTTCCTGTTTGCTCGGAGGGTCGTTTTGAGCGCTCCGAAGGCTTCAGGGACCTTCAAGAGGCTTCCCTGATGCCTTCGGAGCGCTCAAAACGAACCTCCGAGCAAACAGGAAGTCCATTCCTGAAATTCTGGTTTGCCCGTAGGGCCGGTTTTTTACACTCCGGAGGCTTCACAGAAGCTCATGAAGCCTTCGGCGGGCTCTTTTCACCCTCCCCAGGCTCCTATAAATCCTCTGGAGCCTGGGGAGGGGGAAAATGGCTTTAAAAAGGGTGAACTCAGCTGCCTTGCGTGCCCTGACAAATGGCTTCGCGTGCCACAGGTTCACCATCACTGCTTTAGAGTGTGCTTTTTTACCCTTCCATTTTGCTAGCAAAGTCAAATGAAGTTTATTATTTTAGAATAGTTTTTAAAAGTAACTACAGTCATTTAAAAAATCTGGTTGCTGGGGTGGTGCAGTGGTTAGTGTGCTGCACTGCAGGCTACTTCTACTGACTGCCAACAATCTGCAATTTGGCAGTTCAAATCTCACCAGACTAAGCTTTCCATCCTTCCGAGGTGGGTAAAATGAGGACCCAGATTGTTGAGGGCAATATGCTGACTCTGTAAACTGCTTAGAGGGCTGTAAAGCTCTATAAAGCAGTATATAAGTTTAAGTGCTATTGCTATTTATTTATTTATTTAATTTATGCCACAGAACCCCAAATTTATTGTTTACAATATCTTTTGCATTATTTTAGATTACTATGAGATTTACGGTTCCAATTACATGAAAATAGATGTTTGGATTATTTTAGCATATTATTATTGCATTATTTATTTTATTTCTCAAACATGAATATTTCAGTGCTTTGTATGTGAATGATTTTGAAAAAGAATATTTGAGATATTCAGTTACTTGAAAATACATCAGTGAAGATGGATAATATTTGAATTAAAGCCTTAACTGGATTCTAATCAGTTTTTGGGCGCAATTTAATAAACGTATGAAGATTTAGTTAGCTTGTACTATGGCATCTAAAAATGTTCCCTGTATCACTATGAACCTGTCTGTTTTTTAAAAAAAAAATTGAGATGAGGATTAATAATGGAATTTAATCAAGACAGTTGACTGGTTCCAATGAAATATTTTGTTCTACCTATTCTGGATGGAGAATTCTGAAAATATTAATTAAAATGTATGTTATGAAATATTTAAATATAGTAGTCCACATTTATCAATAATGATTGGGCCAGGACCACCCTCATTCAGTGGTAATAAAGCATAAAGTCTTGTGACCATGCTGAATAACGACAGCAATTCTAGTAAACAATTTAATTTTTATGCTATCTTTTATGTGCTGCTAATAGGGAAGTTTGCTGGTTTTATGTATAATTCATAGTAGCTGTTCTAAAAAAAAATTAGCAAAGCCAACTACGATCATTTTTTTATTGCTCACCAGTCTGGTTTCAAAACAGCGCTTGAATACACTTATCTCAATAGCTGTGAACTAAAACATTGCTAAAACACATATTTGTTCATAAACGTTCACAATTACTATGATTAATTGTTTGCTTATTCTTCTGATGATGGTAGGGCATGGCCTGTGTTGGCCGTACTAAGGAATGCACTATTGTTCCTTCTAACCATTATGGACCTATACCTGGTGTTCCTGTTGGAGCAACATGGAAATTTAGAGTGCAGGTATGTAGATATATATTCTATATACTGGTTTCTACTCTTGTTTCAGCATTGTGTCATTTGCATGAGTGCATAAAACATTACTTGGGTTTTTAATGTCATATTTGAAGCCAGTTAGCTTTTATGTTGTACTAGTAGCTGCTTTTGAATTTTTCCCATTGTCATGCGGATTTATTTATCAGTATATCAGTATAAGTTAACCTTTTGTGTTGCTGGGTTAATATCTTTATTGTAAGATAAATCTTTTGTCTTGGATAATTGCCAAAAATAAATTTACTCCTCTATGGACTCAGGTTTTAAAGTTACCTTTTTAAAAATGTCAGCATTATAATATATGACAAATATTTTTGAAACTGGGAAGTCTTTTGAGTACAATTCAGTAGCTTTTGAGTACATTTTTTTCAGGAAAATAAGATTAAAGTATTTTAATTAGATGCTCTGATATTTCACTTATGCTATTAAAAATAGGAACATATTTTAAACTTGTTTATTTTAAAGGTGAGTGAAGCAGGTGTTCATAGACCTCATGTTGGTGGAATCCATGGACGTAGTAACGATGGAGCGTACTCCCTTGTTTTGGCTGGAGGATTTGAAGATGAAGTTGTAAGTTCTATATTCTGATTAGTTTATGTATTGATGCTCTATTGGATTGTTTTATCCTATGTAAAGATATAAACATGCTGGTAAAATGTTTTTTAATGTTTAAAATGGATATATTTTTGTGTTAGCAAAATGTCAGTGGGTCCCTGCATTCAGTTATACTGAGATTCTGACTGGAGAAGGAGAGAAAAATTATAGATGTTTATTAATCTGACAGCTCAAATGATTCACTTCACCAGCTAGATCAGAATTTTTATTTAGCCAGAGGCAGGACATGATATTTCTTTCTGTTGCTAGGAGTTGTTTTTGGCAACAGAGATTTGTATTGGAGATTTAGAATGAAGCTATAGTTATGTTGTCCGACTATAAAAAGAAAGATAGAATATGAGCAATAATTGTAAAATTGTAAAGCAAAGTTTGAATATCTAGGTAGTAGTTAATGTTGGAAGAGAAATTAAAGGAAGCAGGAAAGGGCACTGCTGTACTGAATACTTCTTTTTACAATGTACACTCTATTGCAGTGGGTCTTAACCTTCCTAATGCCGCAACCCTTTAATACAGTTCCTCATGTTGTGGTGACCCCCAACCATAAAATTATTTTATGTTTTCCGTATTTTTAAAAAAATATGTGTTTTCCGATGGTCTTAGGCAACCCCTGTGAAAGGGTCATTCGACCCCCAAAGGGGTCCCGACCCACAGGTTGAGAACCACTGCTCTGTTACATAAGATATTCTATTTTTTATTTCTGATCTTTATACAGGGCTTATACAATAATTGTAACAATAGAGGGAAAACATTTTAAAAGAAAGGCGGTTGGGTGATTTTGGGCCAGTCATAAGTCCAATGTACTTTGCAGTGCTATTTTGTGAAGAAAATGGGAGGAGGGCGGGTGGGTTCTGGCAGCTGCTACTGCCGATTGGTCTGTGATGCGCGCTTTGCGCGCATGCACAGTACTAGAAAAACAACTTTGTGGCCCTTATGGCGCTGCCGGGAGAACTGGTTCAGGGGCGTGGCAGGCCTGGGTTGCTGCCAGTTCTAGTGACCCAGGCTGCCAAGTTACTACCGGTTCGGCTGAACCAGTAGGAACCCACCTCTGGAGAAAGTAATATTTTATTTAGCAGGGGTCTCTAATCTTGCTAACTTTAACACCTGTGGACTTGCCTGGCTGGCTGGGGAATTCTGAGAGCTGACGTCCACAGGTCTTAAAGTTATCAGGGTTGAAGATTAAGCTGCACAAAATAAAGATGGGAAATGTGTCTAGCAAATGAAAAAAAAGGTATTTCAGCAGTGCAACCAAACATACATTCATATAATTTTATTAGAATATTTACTAGAATTTTGGCTTTCATAAGTTGCTTATGAAATGTTATAAAACATTTCTATTTTACTAGATAATTTATTAACAATTTTTTATTGTGTAAATCCAGCTTATCAACTGCTACAACGTTTGGTTGATTTAGTCAGGTACATCTGATAGTATTGAATTGGTGCTAACTGGCATGCTTTGATATTTAATTAATGTTTCTTTTTATTTATTATCCATGGTTCATGTTTGTATACAAAGTAGCTCAAGATATAATGTACTTGTGTGTTTTGTCCTATTTCCTCAGGCCTACAATTTTGTGATTAATACAGACGGTATACTTGTAATGTTGTGATAGATTCCTTTTAGTTTATTGGTATCATTTGCCATTAAATGCTAATTAGTTTTTACTGAGATGATGTGAAAGTAAAATGCATTTTACTGAATAGCTGATGCTAAAAATCAGATTACTTCAAAGGAAAAGGTGCATAAGCCTTCAAACATTTCTCTTTATTTCCCCAAACAACCACAGAAGAATAGCAGCTCTCAAACAGATTTAATTCATGCTCACCACCCTTGAACCAGTTAAACTTTTAAGTCTTTCTAAGTGCTTCATTAAATTATTTTGGAGAGGAGGGTAGTTTACATCGTGTGGAACGGATCTAGCCAGGGAAAGAAAGATTAGTAATTTATCATATCTGTGAGGTCCGAATTCACTTAAAGCCATTAAGCTGTATTTAAAATTGTTCAAACTCACCCTTTGCTAATACCGTGTTTTCCCGAAAATACAACCTACCCCAAAAACAAGACCTAGCCCAATTTTCATGCATGCACCTAATATAAGTCCTACCCCAAAAATAAGCCCTAGTTAAGCCCCTCCCACCATCTGGTTGTATGAGGTGAGGTGAGGCGCATGCGTAAAAATCAGGGTGGGGGTGGAGCTGCTCCATGAGCCCCGCGCCTACTTACATTAGGACCGCCATGGCCAGGCCTCCCACATCCAATACCTGTTGTGCTGCTGCCCAACTTCTGTCACATGGCTCATCGTGCAGCCCACGCAAGTGTCTCCGAGCTGTAAAGCTGATTAAAACAGTTTTAACTTCTGGAGCATTTTTTCCCCCAGGAAATAATTTAAAAAGCTATCATCAGCTACCCATTTCCTTTTGGCTAAATTCCTCGGAATGCACTCCGACCATTTCTACTTGAATGCACTTCCTTCCACTCTTGCTTCCCTTCTGAGAAGGCAGAAAAGAATGCAAGCCAAGTATGCATATGGTATTCCTCCACTCATGGCAGGAGGCTGTGTGGCATGTTGTGCCACTGCTCACGCAAGCACTGACATCGGCATGACATGCCACGTGGGGGCCTGCTGCATGTGGGAACATGTGATATGCATACTTGGCTCCAGGGTGGATTTGATTTAAATCAACTGGATTTAAATCATAATTTTTAAAAAGCAACTGTCATCTCTGTCCTGCAGCTGCTCCTCCTCTGACCTACTGTTGACTTACCGACAGTCTCAATATTGCAGAATATGCAGCCTCATGCTACGTAACTAAGCTCCCTTTCATGCTGAGTAAGCTAAATTATTAATGTGTCTTAAATAGAAAACTTATCTTTAAACAGATTTTTACTCCAAAAGCATTTTATTAAAATAAATTTAATTTTTTAAAAATCTGATTTAAATTTTTAAAAATTCATTTAAAAAAAACAACCATTGATTTTTATCTACCCTGCTTGGCTCGCATTCTTTTCTTCCTTCTCAGAAGGGAAGCAAGAGTGAAAGAAAGTGTAGTCAAGTAGAAATGGTTGGTGTAAAGGAGCTTGGCCAAAAAGAAAAGCTGATGATAGCTTTTTAAAATATTATTTCCTGCCCCCCCCCTCCCAATACTCCAGAAGTTAAAACTGTTTTAATCAGCTGAAAAACAGCTTGGAGACAGCTTGCACAGGCTGTGTGACGAGCCATGTGGTGTCTGGCTGCAAGCGACCACAGAAGAAGTCGGGCACCCAGCGCGACAGGCGTTGGGGTGTGGGAGGCATGACTGCAGTGGTCCTAAGGTAAACGGGTAAGATGGTCCCTGAAAATAAGACCTGGTGCTTTTAGTGTCCAAAAGGAAATAAGACTGGGTCTTATTATTGGGGAAACACTGTAGTAGACTAAGATATTAATAAAAGTAATTACCTTCATATATACTGTGTATATAATGCAGTACAACTTCAAGAATTGTAATGAAACAAAAAGCCAGTCATATACCTACAGATGCACAAAAACCAGAATAGTGGACATTGTTAATGCAAACTGCTAGAAAATATTGAACTTCAAAAAAAAGAGATAATATGTAAATATGCCAAAATATACAGTACTTGACCTTTTTTAGCATAACAAATCTAATAAAATATTTAGGCAGTTTATAGATGTATTCACTATTTTTTACAGTGTAGATGGAAAAGGTGCATTGATATATGTTGATGTCTCTTCTCTCCTTCCCCCCCCCCTTCCCGGCTAATGAAGTTCTTGGAAAGTTTTTGCAGGTCTTTTAATCCTGAAATTTGAGGATAATATACTTGGCATTCCATAAATCTTGTAGGAAGCTGTTATTAGATCCAGCTCTTTGCCACTAAGTCAAATTTGCTACATTCACATCTATCCTGGATATAGAACAGATATAATGGAAGAGTATGGAATGTGAAGATTTGGGTTGAAAAATCCTTCAATTTATACTCAGAATGAGAATGTCATCAGTATTCTGTTCCCCTCTTGCAGCACATGTAAATTGGTCCTTCTAAAACACTCACTACTGAAGTTAATGCTTTTTTGTGTTTTTAGATAGATGCATTTGTATGCAAACACATATGAACATAACCACACACAAACACTTCCCCAAATATCTGTGGCCGCACCACATAAAGTGTTGCTATAGTTACGTATATATCACAGCTGTTATTGCACGGGACTCATTTTCATCTTCTACTTGTATATTTCAGACTATCCTCAATCATAATTTCACATTTTAAAAGATAATTTATCTTCTTATCTAGGACCGAGGTGATGAATTTACTTACACTGGGAGTGGTGGAAGAGATCTTTCTGGCAATAAAAGAATTGGGGAACATTCATTTGATCAAACTTTAACACACATGAACAGGTGCTTTTAAAAATATTTCCTATTTGTTTTTTAAGGAGCAAGCATTCATCTTAAGGAGAAATTGTGCACTTTCAAACAGGCAATTATCCTAAGTCTGTTGCCTCTTATAGGTTGCTAAAGCATCTTGGAGGTACCTTGGAAAATTAAAGTGCTGTGAGAAATCAAGATGCTAGGCAAAAGTGGATTGCAGCTTTTCCTGTAGAGGGAAAACAATATTTCTGCTTATCTCACTACCTTGTTGATGGAAGGATAAAGTGGAATAGGTTACAAAGGCGGAAAACCTTTAATGTTTAGTTTTAATGGCTGAATAAAGTTAGGAGCCTTTCAAATTGTGGAACCACCTCCATTTGGAGGCTGAAGCTTTGAGTGCCTGAATGCAGCACTCTTATGTTTTTGTGAAGGAAGAAAAAAGAGGATACATTTAGACTTGAGATGGGCATACTGTTTCCATAGGAACAAACTGCAGTTGACTCAATAGTGATTCTATGCTTAACTAGCCTACTGTATGCTCTGCTGACTATAGTGTATTAAATTGCAATGGTTTGGCATGTCATGATAATCCTCACTGATGGTCTAATACTTTAAGAAATATTCTGTTGTGTTGAAAGACTTTTAAAAAAATATTTTTTTCAGGGCCCTAGCTCTAAATTGTGATGCTTCATTGGATGACAAAAACGGAGCTGAGTCTAAAAATTGGAGAGCTGGGAAACCAGTTAGAGTTGTTCGCAGTTCAAAAGGTCGAAGGATCAGCAAATACGCACCAGAGGAAGGCAACAGATATGATGGCATATACAAGGTAAGTATTGTTCTTCTGTTTGTCTTGGAAAATATTAATAATGAAGTACTTTTTTTAACTGCAAAACATATTGATCTAAAAGGGGCATTGTATGATTTTTTGTGATTTCTGGATGTTACTAATGGCACATTTTGAGCATTCAGTGACCTTCTGATCTGTCATAGCAGGTTTAAAGAAAGCCCTTTGTGTGCACAGCTTTCTGTTCATGCAGTTTTGGATTCAACACATTCTAGAAAGTATGCCCAGTTAAAATCAGTAATCAGTTTATTATACTGTTGTATTGGTTATCTATTATTTCAGCTTTTGCACAATGTATCTGAGTTGATGGAGGGAGAGAAAGAATTGATAATTGAATATATATTGAGTAATTCAATAATATGTGCATTTTTTTAAAGATGGATTTTTGTTTATAGCACAAGAAATAGAGTTTTCAGCTGTTGGCATCTGTTTGATGATTTATGTAAAGAGCCCTCTAAACTTCTTCAGCTAATTTTTTCTATTATTTATCTTGATTTGCAAAAAATTAAATCTGCCACTACCAGTAAGAAAATGCCTTTTGATTCTTAGAAAATGTGGGATATATACTTTTTAGAGAAACAGTCTGGTTATCAAAGGTTACTTATTGTGGAAGTCAATATTAAGTTCTTTCTTTACAATACCATTGCTTAGGAAGTCCACTACAACACAGTGGAGATGATCAGAAGCAAGATAGATAAATTGAGATCAATACCTCAACTTGCCTTTGTATGTAAGTTGCTTTTCAGATAGCATAAGTTTCTTTCCTAGAACTAATGTATATGTAGAGAGAAATTGTTATATCTAGCTATGCTTGGATGTAAAAGATCCAAAATCCACTTCAAGTTGAGATTTAGATCTGATTTAACATGTCAACTGCCTAGCACTTCCTATGATCTCTGCTAGGAAGGACATTAGGAAAATATATCCCAGTTACTTTTCTGGGATCTTTAATCTACAGCTGTTCATTATTTCTTTCTAGAGAGTTTTCCTGACATTGGACATTGGTTCCAGGCAAATACTTTATTATTCTTCCAGATATCTTAATTTTAATTTTTGGTTTAAATACAGGACTAAAACTGGCTTGGTGGATTATCTATGCTGGGAAATGTATAGGACTCGTGACTCTCCTAATTTCTTTAAGCTGTTTTACAGTAATTTCAGAACTTTTGCTGAGGTACTTCTGTTTCACACTAATGTATCTATGGCATCCCATGAGACTCCATCTTGTTCCTCATGCTCTTCAGCATCTACTTGAAACAGCTGGAACTTTGGAGTAGGATGCTATCAATGTTAAGGATCTATTACTTGAGGGCAAATAATGAAGTTTGCTAATGAGCTAAACACAGATGAACAAACAAATAAAATCCAGGCTTATGTTAGTGGAGTCTTGGGTACTTGGATGTTGAAATTTAGCTTGTTTTGGATATATTGCACCCCTCCCTTTTCCACAGAAATAGAAGATCCCATTGATTAAGGTTGCAACTGTGATAAAGAGCCCACTACATTTGCACTGATAGGATATCTGGATGATTGCTAATCATTGTTAGCTACTTTTCGGTTATTATGATTTATCCTTAAAAAGCACCTGGAAATTTTAGTTGCCACAAAATGTGGCATTTGGGCTGTTAACTAATAAAATATATGGGAATGATAGGAAAGAGACAGTGTTGACATTAAATTTTAGAGTGGGTGGGCGTATACATTTAATAAAAAATAGAAAATAATAAAACAATAATGCACAGCTTAGGACCTGACTACCTGAACAGTTGCCTTTTCTCTAACAAGTCTGTAGGAACTTTATGATCTTCAGAAGAAGCCTTTTTGTGTGTGTCCCTGGACTCAGAAGCTCTTCTGTATCACATTCATATTATGGAATGTACTCTTTTTGGCCCTTTCTCTCGGTATATTACAAGAGCATTCATGATGCAGTTCCAGGTTTTTAATACTTGATTATTTCATACTTTAATTTTGTATTTTGTATCCTTCATTTTAATTTTGTTACCCACTTTCAAAACACAACTAAGCAAAGAAGAAAATCACAGATCAATAAATTCATTTATGCTGTAATGTGGTAGTCTAAATGATCTTATTTCTACTGTTTTTTGTTTTGTCCTTCCTTGACTATTTTACTTAATGTATTGGATTTTTCAAAAAAAAATTGTACTGTCAACTTTAGGAAATTCTTTATGATAACCTTGTTAGTTTAAACATTTTAGATACAAATGTTTGAATAGTTTCTTAAAGTTGATCTAAGCAGCCAATTCTACTTTATAATTTAGGTGGTGAAATATTGGCCAGAAATTGGAAAATGCGGATTTTTAGTTTGGCGCTATCTTCTGAGAAGAGATGATGCTGAACCTGCACCTTGGACTACAGAGGGAATTGAACGGTCAAAGAAATTGGGTCTGAGTTTACAGGTTAGAACTTAAAGTTGCCATTATTTTTATGTTTTATTAAAACAGACAAGTTAGTCAATACTCAGCAGAAGCTCTCTTGGAAGATTTCCTTCAGATTTGTTTTAAAGATGTCAGATGGCTTGGATTATATTTTCTATACAATGTTCAGAAGTCCATTCTTGATTTCATGATGATAAGAAGGTGACAACGTATAGGCTACACATGGACTACATTTGTGTTCTGGCCCCATAATTTTTAAATAATGATTGAAATTCAGTAACCAAATGGCTGAATTTTGATAGTATAGTTGAGGACACTTTTTCAAATTTTGAGATGGTTTATAGATGGGAACAAACTGTTTACATCAGGAAATTCCTGCTCCTTAACTGTAAATAAAGTATATAAATCTTTATCCTATCTGCCATCCCTGACAATAAATGGCTTGGAAACTGTTGATTATGCATTCTTAGTTCTTCAGAAAGTTCGGAGACTGAGAGGTGACTTACTATCCTTCAAACACGAATCGCTCCCAATGTAAAATGTGTTGAAGTAGATAAACCTAGTACTTACTTCATTTGTTAACATTTGGATTCCTAGATCAATTGTTAAAATATAGAAAAATGGAAACAGCCCCTTGATTTCTTACCAAAGAGGCAAACCTGGTAATTTCAACCAATCTATTTGTTATAGTTAGAAATTCGATTAGAAACTCAGGATTCATCTTGGAAGCCTCAAGGGAATAATGACATTTTTGAATTAGTTAACTCAGATTATACTTTTTTTTTGTTTCCCTTCAAGCTCTGGAGTTGTCTTTGAAATAATGGATCTTATGAACATACTGCTACTCCAGATGCTCTTGTTTTGATGCAAGCATTGCTGTAAATACTTCTCAGATGTGATGTTCTTCTTTTGTAGTACCCAGAAGGCTATTGGGAAGCTATGGCGAATAAAGAAAAGAAAGATAAAGTAAAAAAGCAGCCTGTGAAACAGGAATCAATGGAACAGAGCAATGGAAATCAGAAAAGACCTATTAATGATGGTATGTCTAGTAACTTAAATCCATTAGTTATCAGATAGAGACGGTATTTCAACCCATATTGAAACATAATTTCTCTGGGTTCCATCAAACATCTAACATGCCTGTCAGTTTTGAGAAATTAACAATTTTCATATTGATTCTTCCTTGTATTCAATTGGGTATCTTCTGAGTCATCTTCCACCTAGATTTTATGTACTGTTCCGTCACTTCTTCATTCCCAATTAGCTGGTGAACTGCAGGGCTGAATGAGTACCTTCAGAGAGAAGCCATTTAGGAATCTTTATGTCAACCACTGGACAGGGCATTGACAGAAGTATCAGTCATGCTAGATATGCACTCTCATCCATATATCTTAGCCATCATACTTACTCTTATAATTAAGTTCCAGTCACTTTATCAAAGAAATGACATTCCATATCATCCAAGCTCATAGCACTAGGATTTGTATAACCATTGTCAACTAAGTGAGGGCTCTGGAATATTTCTGTGTATGTGGGATTTTTGTAACGAGCTGGTTTTGGCCTGCAGAATGCTTCTGGAGATGGGTGTGGAAAACGGGGTGCACAGACACCCCAGAAGACCAAAAAACAGGTGAAAACTGCCCATTTTTCACCTCTCCCTCCAGAAGATAGATGAGAGATAGGTAGACAGAGAGAGAGAAAGATAAAGAGAGACAGACAGACAGACAGATTTCTCAAGCTCCTTGGGGTTGAGAAGAATTGCTGCAAAACTCTCATTCTTGCCACAGGGCCATTGTTTAGGACATTTCAAAATGTTTGTCATTGTTTACTACCAAGAATGGGGAGAAATTATCATTTCGTTTTCTGCATTCTCTGACAAAATTTGACAATGCAATTTGGTTGTTTTTTTTAAAGCTGTTGATTGTAGATAACTATTGGCCATTAGCATGTAGATTAACAAAGGAAGAGGAAACTTAAGATGTTTCTATGATATATTAGAAACACAGAAAAGGAAGGGAAGATGCAAGGGGGGGGGGAATGAAAAGCTGGGATTGATATTTGGCATTTGAAAGTTTTGGAGGACATTGACAAGACAATAGGGAGGTCAATAACAAGAAGTAGGTGAATAACAGGGAAGAAAGCCAGTTTATGAAGCCTCTCTTTATAGAGAATTGATCACATTCCAAAATGATTCTTGTACTTAATGTACAGTGTTGAGAATCTTAACATATTTATATTCTAAAATGCACCCATAATATCTTTCCAACTTGGTATTACTATTTCCAGCAGGTATAGATTCACCATTGTTGCTCAGATATATTTGGTGTATATATGAGGATGTATGTTTTGGAGGAAGTTTTTAATTTAAATTTGTTTTGGTGTTGTTTTACATTTTCTTGGTAAATCTAATCAATAAGTCTGTACCTGTAGTTGAAGGAGCCAGTGTAAATTTATAATTGTAGTTTGATAACATTTTTTCCAGACAATATAAAGCAACCCACAAACACAGCCAAAACGATGAAGCTGAGTGATGGAGGGAAGGGAGAAGCTTTTCAGCTAACGCAGGAACAACAATGGCTGATACAGGAAGACTCTCCAAACCAGAAACTTTGGGATGACGTTCTTAAATCTCTTAAAGAAGGACCAGTATGTTTTTATTTTAACCAGTGCTCTGCATGGTTTCCTTTTAATGTCATGCCACTGGATTTTCAACAACAAGAACTTTGTTATACCTGCAACTTTTCTGGAAAGTACCCCCACCATCCAGAGTGCATGAGGAGTTGTAGAAAGTGAAAACACAATTTGGCTAATATGTAGTGTACTTATTAAAATAGAAAACGTATTTCAAATGCTATATTCCAGGCCTGAAAAGAAGTCTGGGTTAATATGGAAGCAATACTATTTTATGAAGAGATTGGCAGCACTTCAGTATTTGACTTAATTGTTTTTCCCTTATCCTATCCTAGAATTTTTTGAAGAAACTGGAACAATCCTTTATGTGTGTTTGCTGCCAGGAGCTGGTTTATCAGCCAGTGACCACAGAGTGCCTGCACAATGTCTGTAAAGTAAGTGTCTCATGGATCATTTTCACATTGTCTTACTGAAATTTGTAAAAGAAAATAAGCTCATATTTTAAAGGAGAAATAAAACTCCTGTGCTGCTGTTAAGGTAAGCACATGTAGTGAGTCAATGAATATTATTATTTAGTTCAAACAGTAAGATTATATGGATCAGATATATCCACGATCTGGTTTATAGCAATACGTCTCATAGTGTAGCTGTGCTAGCCTATTACAGCAAATGAAACAATGAAGACTCTTGTGGAATGGTACAATCCAATATTGTACTACAATGTAAGGTTCTTTTGGACAAGACAATTTGATCAGACCTTATGCTATAATGAATTGAGTAATTTTAAGTGTTAAAAATAGCAACTTAAAATTACTTAATTCATTATTGTTAAAAATAACAGTTTCAGATTTTTTTGTAAGTCTTCAATGTTTTTATATAGTTCCCAAAATAGAAAATAATTCAGGCATGATTTTAGATTATAATTACATTTAGGAAATCACCTTTTGACTGTTTTAATGAAAACAATATATACTTTCTACATACTTTTGTAGATAGTGTTCAGTTCAATAAGTTAAATGCTTCCAAATCCTAGATGGAGATTAATTAATTATTTATCTGATACCATATTTCCCCAAAAATAAAACTTAAGCAACCAAAAAAAAGCCCTACCCTGATTTTTTTAGTGGGCTCCTAATATAAACCCTATCCAAAAAAATAAGCCCCAATTAAGGTTGTCACCCGCTGGGATGGGTGGGCATTGCCAGCATCAGAGGCTGCAAGGCTCCGGAGGTCAACGGTGTTCGTCAACAGCCGCAGCCCATGCAGCGCAGATGAATTGATTACCTGTCCAAGCAGCAGACAGACACCTGGGGGGGAGGGGAGGCACGGAATCAGGATGCGTCGCAGGAAAGCCAACAGTTGGTGGGTTGGAGGAGGCAGCCGCAGGAGGCCATTTGCATGGTGGCACCGACAGCAGATAAAGCCAGAGGCGCAGGGAGGAAGGCAGGCGATCCCAATGTGCCATGCGGGCCACAAGCAAGCCAAGAGATGGTGGGATGGAGCGGCCAGCTGGCCGTGGGAGGCTCATCTTTGCGTGGTGGCACTGGCATCAGATGGAGGGAGAATTGTGGAGGGGGGGAAAGCAGGTGACTTCACCGCTCGGGCCGCAGGCAAGCTGAGAGATGTGAAGATGAGCTCACCAAACCCATATTCTATATCTTAACCATAGCCTGCTCAGAACTGTTTCAAGCATAGAATATTCTGCATCTGAATATTGCTGTAGTCTCTTAAGTAATGTACCTGTCTTGTGACCTGGATATATGTATGTTTCCCATGACTTTAGAGCTGTTTACAGCGCTCTTTCAGAGCTGAAGTATTCACCTGTCCTGCTTGCCGACATGACCTTGGGAAGGGCTACACCATGGTTCCCAACAAGATACTGCAGACACTGCTTGACCAGTTCTTCCCTGGTTATAGCAAAGGACGATGATATGTATTTGTAACCTTATTCTCCAAATGACTGAATAAACAAAAAGAAGAAACCATCTAGGAAAACAGTGGACCAGCCAGCTTGAGGGAATTCATATTTACTATCACATTGTGAAGCCGCTAATTCAACCCTCTTTCCCATTTAGCAATCTGTTATGTAGTAACAGTTTCAAATTCCCAGCTTCCTTTTCACAAAGGTAGTTTTGAACAGATGGCCATTAGTTTATATGCAGGAATAAAGGCTTTTCTTGGCTCTGGCCATGGTAGTAGCAGGTCTTCAGTTGTTTTTATAACTACCTCAAATGGATAAAACAAATTTGGGGGAAGTTTAACAACACATCTAATGAAGTTTAGCTACACACTGCCTCCTGAACATTAATTTCGCCTGGTCCATGCAATTTGATTTTGCAACAAGAAAACAGCACGTAAAAAGCCAGTTTTATCGCAGAACATCAAATGCTGTGGTGTGCATAATCCTTTATTGTGTTTCCTCTCCTGCTGTCTTTCTTACTCCTTTTGCAACAAGAAGCTTTTAGTCTATTTTTGTGAGCGTTATTGTGCTCTCGTATCTTCTGCAAGTTGACTACTAAGGACTGAGAATAATATGAATGCATTGTTGCTGTTGATGTAAAGTGATTTGTGTTTTTTGCACTTAAAGAGGGTTTTCAAGACACTCTTAATTGTGTAAAAACTATTTCATATAAAACAAGCCACTTTTGTATTAGGTAAAATTGTTTGCTTTTAGTAGGTCTTGTATTAGTGGCAATACATCTTATACAGCATTGAAAGCAGTGCTAGCTTGGAGAGGGCTCAAATTGCTTCATATTGTGATCTGAAATTTTATATACAGTATATTCCCCACCCCTGAATATACTTATTAAATATTTTATGATTCATAAAGTGTTGATTGTTTGCATTTTACACCCATAACATGATAGCAAGTAATTTCCTAAAATAGTGTTTGTATATATTACATAAAATTCCATTTGAAATTTTGATAAATGGGATTAGTAAACCTGAAGTTTACATTAATCCTTTGGGCATTTGCCTTGCAGAGTTATATATTTTAAAATACATTTTTATAAGACTTTCATTCTGAGGAGATTACATTTTCATATCAACTTTTGATTATAGATAGCAAATAACTACTGATATCAGAACAAATATGTTTGAGTACTTACATACTATTTTAACATATACAAGTTGTTTGTGCATTGTTTAAGTGGGGAAGCTGGTATTATCCCTTTATTACAAATTGAGACTGAAGCTTTTTGATTTCAACTCTGTTTTAGATATGGTACTGAACATTGGATTAGCATTATTTAACTAGTTTTACTTTACATTCCAGTCTTTCCTTTAGCAGAAAGAAAGTAGGATTAAAATAGGATAGTTTAAAAAATGAGTGTTGAATTCACATGTAACACTGTCAGAATGTTTAACTTAACAGGTTAAAGCCATAGTGACCTACTTTACATGTAATACTAAGTAAAACAGAAATCATTATGGATGAACTGGACCAATATCAAAACTCAGGTTGGTTTATATTATACTTAAGTCAATCAGCCAGGATAACAAAACTATAATGACTTATTTGAATTATTCACAGATTAAATGAACCAGAATTTTTCAGCTGTGATAGTAATAGGTGTCTAGTTAGATAAAAATTGAAAGGAGAGCTTTCCTATTTCTCTCTCGGATACACAAATAGTGACTTTGCTATGTCAGCCAATGGCCTTTTTAGTCATAAGAGTTTGTAAATTTGCAGCTAAAGCAGGATAAGAAAGCAAAGTTTCATAAATGGTTTTAGCTTTTCTCGCAGCAATAGCAGCTGTGAGGTGATGAGACAGCTGTGAGGTGATTAAAAGCTTTTGGGCTTCAGACATGGCTAGTGAGTATCTCTTCAGCCCAGATAAAGGGTTAACAATCTTATCATGCCCTGGAAACCTGTAGCCTGCCTATACTGGATTCTGAGCCCCATATGTCTTGCCAATTGAACCTCCGTGATGAGGAATAAAATTGGGAGAGTCAATTTTCCAACTTTTATCTAGAAAACCAGTTTCATGCTGCTCAAGAATCCTTGCTTATTTTGTAAAGATAGTTAATATTAATCACAAACTGATTGAAACCCAAGTCACGTATTATGGACATAAGCACATATGAGGTTATGCCGTGTACACCAATATTAAAACTGTAAGTTAGCATTGTGTTTAAACCAAACCACAGTTAATTTTAATAGGATATGGAAATATTCAGTGCCCAATTTCTGATATATTAAATAATGAACAAGCTATAGTATTCTGGTTCACCTAAACTGTAAACCATGAATCAACAATCTTGCACAATTCCGCTGCCTCCTGTCACAAAATTTAAAATGTCAAATTTTCTGGAATTTAGATAATTTCCTTTGAGGTGGCTGGAAATTTGTGAACTTTTGGATGAATTAAATGTTGGGATTTTCATGCAAGATTTCAGAATTTTTAAAATTCTGAAATGAAATAATTGTGGGAGGAGGGGAGTTGCCTTTTTCTGCTGACATAAGTCATGGCCTAGGAGGCACAACAACCAGCTTTCTGCACCACACTAAGCATAAACAAAGCACAACTTCTTTTTGGCTTGTGGAAGACCTTATCATGTCTGTTTCAGAATGTACAGAGCTACTTTGGTCTAGTCAAGGAACCAGACTAGAAACCAGTTTGAGTCCCACTTTAAGCATGAAAGCTGGTTGGATGACTTTGGGCCAGTCTCTCTCAGCCCAATTCACCTCACAGGGTTGTTGTGGCGAAAATAAAGAGGAGAAAGGAGTATTAGGTATATTTGCCACCTTGAGTTATTTTTAAAAATAATAAAGTTGGAATATTCAAAAAAATCTACAGGTATATCTTTCCTAAATTAGCTATCCTGTGCTAAAGTTAGCCAAAAGAATAACCAAATAGTGCTAATTAGTTAACCACTAATAAAATGTTGATCATTTTTCTGATACATTAGTACAGTTTGCTCTGTTACAGAGTAACATAATTTATTCCAAGTTCATTTGCTGTAAAATTACAACCTCCAGGTCTACTGAAGCATTAAAAGGAGACTTTCCCCCCATAAATACTTTATTGCTAGCGTTATCATATGTAGGAGGCACTTTATCATTTCATTTCATTTCCTATCCCTGCAAACTTTTCTGAAACCAGAGGTGGTAAGCACCACACTAAATGGGGTGTTTTGTGGTTCTTTTTAAGCAGTTCTTGAGGCAATTTTCATAGTGGTCAACTTGCCATCAATGTCTTCAAATTGGAATTATCTTTTGACAATTGTGGGCATCTCTTTGTTCAATGTGAGATAGCTTTTAAAAGTTATGTGCTTTTGATGTGTGCTGTAAAGGATGTACTCTCATCCTTTAATTTCAAATAATAAATTCAGATTGTTGCACTTGCATTTAGTTGCTGTAGCATATTGTAATTGATTGAACTCATAACTACTGTGATAGCACTGTCCGATATCAGGACACATTAAGCCAAGATTTATAGGAAGTCATATTCTGAGAAGTGTCTGACCTGTGTGTGTGTGTCTTTCATTGGTTATGCCTTAAGCCAGGGTACAGAACTGTGACAAAGAAACTGGGAATTAAGTCTTGCACTGAATGTGTTAAGTCAGTTTTACAGAAAAGGCTGACTGATTAAGAAATATTCAGCAATGATTAACCTAAAAGAGAACAGGGCTTTCTCATTTGCCAAACAATGTGCCCTTTAAATACCTGTATTAGAACAAAATGTATTAGAAAGCTTAATGCTAGCAATCCTGCGGGCAACCTTTGGTTCTCATAAGTATAATCATTTGAGCCCTAGCAAAATCTCCTGTCCCGTGCCTACTTGGCTAGCATTATAGTCCGTATTCTGAAGAAAGTGACCTGTTTTTTGCCAAACACATTGAAATCAAACTTCAAAAACTGTGAAGTCGGCTAGTTTTTAATTGGAACATTAACAAGAGGAAATTTAAAAAATATCAGTTCTAGGACACATAATTATAAACAACAAAGATGCATTGCCATAATCTAACTAGTGTGGTACATTTTTTTAAAAAAGCCACCTGCATTCGACCAGATCAAACTGTTAATGGTTGTCCATGACTTCATTTCATACAAAATGAATAGTAACTCCATTTTACCTTAGCCCAAATACAAAGGAAATACCTTATAAAACTATGTCCTAAAAAAATTGGGGTTAATCCTGTATCACAGAGCATTTGGGCGAGCAGGTGCATTGTCATGACACTGTTTAAAAAGTGTACTGTATTGCTTTTGTTAAGCATACAGTCCAATGCTTATTATTAAATCACAGAAAAGCAGCCCTGATAGAAAAGAGGGGCTTAATCAAGGCCACTTCAGCATGGATTGACATGGAAACTGAGGCACTGTATCAAATCAATTGCCGCTTAATAAAAGTATTTACAAATAGCTGCACAGAAATGTAATTAACAGCATGGAGTTTTCAAAAATATACACTGTATATAAAATATGCTAACCGGGCTGAAGATTTCACCTGTCTTCACAGAGTGCTACAAATACAGCAAGAAAAATTAAGCCCAGTGATCTGAAAGGTAATTCAAAGGGTAGGAAGAAGCTGGTCCTAAGACGATGCTCTCTTCTGCTCGGCAAAAGGAGACTCATAGGCCTCCATTGGTGGGCAGGTACAGATCAGATGCTGGTCCCCATAGATGTCATCAATTCTGGCAATTGTAGGCCAAAACTTACTTTCAGGTTTCACAAACGGCTAAAGAAGAAGAAGGAGTATTTAGAAAAGCTATATGGTACAACATCTAAACTACAAAAATTAGTAATTACAATATGCTTATGTACATTAAAAAAAAGATAGGCGGTAAAGTGCATCAGGGAAAGCTTTCAAGGCAAGGTTTTGATTGTAAGCCCTACACCAGTGATGGCGAACCTCTTTGTAAAGGCATGCCGAAATTGTGTGTGTGTGTGCTATCGCACGCATATGTGTGCCCACACCCACAATTCAATGTGCCCCACCCACCTGCACATGTGTGCACGACACACACACCCATGCAGTGGGGGGGTTTCACCCCAGGCTGTAGAGGCTTTCCTGAACCCTGGGGAGGACGAAAAACAGACCCAATGGGTCAACTGGAAGTTCAGGTGCCCTGTTTTTCGCCTTCCCCAGGCTCCGGAAGGTTTCCTGAAGCCTGGAGAGTGTGAAAATGGCCTCCCCTGGCCCTGCAGAAGACCTAAAATTAGCTGGCTGCGTGCTGGAGCTGACAGCTTGCGTGCCAGCAAATATGGCTCCGCCTGCCACCTGTGGCATGTGTCCCATAGGTTCACCATCATGGCCCTACATGATTTGGAAAGAAGCTAGCTGAATTCTTTTTCTTTTCTCCAAAGCAACTTTTTGAAAGTCATTCAGTGACCAAGCCAGGAGCTTGAGAAATTTGAAGTAGTTCTACTCATTTTACAGACAGGTTAGGTTACCCTGCATTCTGTGCTTCACCCCAGCACCCAAACATTCTGCCAGTGAAACTCATTTTTTTTGTTGGTCCTCCAAAATAAGGATGAAAATGAAAGTGGGAAACCTGCAGGTAAACTTCCATTTTGAACCTTTATACCTCACTGTTCTGTCCCATGATTCTAATGAATATGCAGACATAGGCTTGGCTGTCTGCCACGATTAATTACGGAGATAAAGCTACCCCTTGGCTAGGAGCCTAGAACGCTATCTTCAAGAAACCAAGATTAGACTTATGGAATGTTTTCTCAACGGCTAGTAAAGTGGACTGTTGTTTCCTGCAAAGATTCCCCTCCCGTCGCTCCACCTATAAACTCTTTGGGAGGGATCACAACAGTAGCCAGCTGTCCCTATTTCCTTCTATGACGTCTTCTCCACAGCTGCTCCCTTCTCTCAGCTCTACGCACATGCATATCAGGGACAACCTCTGTTCCTCCTCACTGCTCTGACTCAGATGCCATCTGGTGGCCAATAAGCCTCTCTAGTCCCTGCTCTGACTCCAAACACCCTCCAGAGTCTTCTTCATCCTCCAGAGCACTCCCATAATGGTCATCGCTGTCAGAGTCTACCAACAGCTCAGCCGACCGCTGCTGGGCCACAACACCCCACCATAAATGATCTCAAGTTGCACTAGTAAAACAACCATTTAGCTGTTGAATTTCACACTGGGCTTTTTCAGAAGTATTGGAGGGTGGAAGGGATGGGGCTGATGAACCACTTGCAGTTTCCCACTTAACACCTTCAAATTCCCCATCCCCCCACCACAATTAGCTATGTGTCTATATCTTTCTGTAATGTCACCGGCCTTCCACTTACTATAACTATTGTCCTCCTCCTGGTCAGGACAACCACTGTTCCTTGCTAAACCAAATGTTCCTTGTTTTGTCCCAAAGGTGCTTTTCAAAAGGCAATTGGACTGTCTTTGTTTTTTCCTTGAAGATAATTTTGCTTCACGTCCAAGAAGCTTCTTCAATTCTGAATTTCAACTGAGAATTGAAGAAGCTTCTTGGATGAGAAGCAAAACATTTTCAAGGAAAAAAACAAAGAAAGACCAGATGCCTTTTGAAAAGCACTTTTGGGACAACCATGACCTGGATGACTGAGACTCTCCATAGACGTTCCTTGTTTTGCTTTGGATATCATTTTCTTGTTGGTACAAAGGTTTTATCGTATTCTTTTAGGAACTGAAATGTGAATAAATCAAAGCCAGTTCAAAACAAAGCAGAGTTTACTTCTTTACTTTATTTCACTTCTTGTGGTGGAAACAAAGTCCTTTTCATCCAGTACATCCTCCCTTCAATGCAACACATACTGCTTTTGAACTTGCCAGTTTCCAAAGCAGTTGGTGGAAAGTCATTTCTCAAAAGTTGTTTTGAGGAAAAAAATCTCAGACTGATGAAAATTTACAGAATTACTTTTGTTTTTCTTTAAACTCACTCAAGAATTCTTGAGTAAATATTTCATTTTTCCAGTATGTATAGGAACGTTGCTTCAGAACAGGGATGTCAGCAGTCTGAGCCACAGTAGATCAGACTCAAACATAAAAGATAAGCTATGCTGTACATTTTTTTTGTTAAATTTGTACTATGTTCTACTGGTTTTTTTTTTCTGGCCTAGAAACTTCCCCCATATACAGACCATCTGCTATATTCAATGCAAGAAAGGTGTCTGCATTTTTTTCATGCAGGTAACTTCTAGTGCATGTGGTGCTAAACTTGATCATGATGGACATCTTTCAAGACAGAGAAAAGTCATATTCTCTTCCTCTATGGCAGCCCCAAATAAAACACTTTGAATGCAGTAAAGTAAACATGGCTTGTCTGGCTGGGGGATTCTGGGAGTTGAAGTCCACAGGACTTAAAGTCACCAAGGTTGAGAAACACTGCACTAGAGGGTGTGTTTTTTTGGCACATCTGATGGAACATATTGTTGGCTTTTAAAAACTGACCAGAACATTTCTAATAAAATAATGGCTCAAGATATATTTGTAAAATAGTAACTCATTACTTACTAGTGGAAAAGCAGCCACTTCCCTAGAATATGGACGATCCCAGTTGGGTGCAGCCAGGCAGGTCAAGGTGTGTGGGGCCATCTAAGTCAAAGAAATATAGTTTAGAAAGCAACAAAGAGCCCTCACCCATATTTTGTGTCAAACTATTTCAATTGTGATCAAGGAGAAGTCTCACACAATTAAAACCCTCCTGAACTTACCTTTAAGGGGTTAACTCTCGCATCCATCCTTCCTTCTTCTATATCAGCTACTTCTTGTCGAATACTGATCATGGCATCACAAAATCTGTCTAGTTCTGCTTTGTCTTCAGACTCGGTTGGTTCTATCATGAGGGTCCCTGCTACTGGCCAGGACATTGTTGGAGCGTGGAATCCTAAGAAATAATGAATTCTAATTGTTCACCCTATGTTTAAAATAATGAACCTCAACAGTCATGAAACATCCCAACCATCTCCCCCTTCTAGATCAATCTCTGATCTAATCTGCTTTATAAAGACAATACATAATAAAATAAATATATGCTTTTCCTGTACACCGCTTGGAGAGTCCAAGCAATGGGTTAATTCAGTTTGCTTGCCCTTAGGACTGAGGAACTTTTTTTCCTTTGACCACACCTCCTGGTGTAGCCACTCCCCAGAATTCTTCCTCAGTCAGCCCGTTCAGATGCATTTGCTTGAGTTCCAGCTGAATTAATCCATTTTTTTTGGCTTGGACTCTCCATTTCTTATTTTCTTTTTCCTAAAGTCTCCCCTATCGTTGTGTTTTTTCAACTCCTTCGTTGCTGTGTAAACCACCAGCAGCCAGGAATATCTTTCTCCTTCTGTAGTTCACCCTGCAGCAGCATTAAAAATCACATCTCTGCTGGTTGTGAAATATGGAGCATTCAAAATAACGAAGTGGTTAAGAAAGGAAGAAAAAAAAATCTCACCATAATCCTGAAGCCGCTTGGCAACATCCACAGCTTCAATATTTGCAGTTTTCTTAAAAGGCCGAGTATCCAAAATAAATTCATGAGCCACATAACCTGTTTTGAAATAAAGATTTAGACACATGAATCTCTTAGAATAATAAAATAGGAGTATAAGACAGAGGACCAGGAAGAGAGCAGTTCCCCATTTTAGTGGGCTCTAGAGAGGTTGTCTTGCTGAGCAGTGAAGCAACTGCTGGAGATTTGAATGAGGCTTCCTATTTGAGAGGATAAGGGGGGCTTATACTGGCTTTCCATAAAAGCTGTTCAAACGAAGCTTCCCTCATTGTTTCTTTCACTTTTGCTATATGTCACCACGGTGGTACAATGGCTAACTCTGCTGGGCAGAAAGTATTCCCAGTGATGATACTTGCCTTTGGAGCCTCTAAAGAGGATTTTGTAGTGGTTCTCTAGTCGCTTTGCCATGTAGTTAGCATTCAATATCGCAATCTCAGAAGCATGTTTTAGACCTTTGCCTCCCATCATCTAAAGAAAAGGAAACATGAATGAAAACAAAGCCATATTCCTGACATAGATGATTAAACGTTACATATTCATTGTGGAATTATTACTATACACATACTAAATGAATGCATTCTATTGATATTTATTCAGTATTTAGTTTATAAATTGGGATGCCATCAGTATGTGAATGGTTTTGGTGGCTTATACAAACTCGATAAATCAACCAGAATTTTTTTGGAGATCTCATCCAAGAAATTAATTTGTTTAAGTTGAAAATTTTTAAAGTGAGGATGTTTTAATCCATAATAACTTGATTTGAAAGGTATAAATCATCTTGCCAAATCTGATTTGCCCCTGTTATTGCAATTATTATTTATTGTCCTCTCTATCTATTTTGAAAGAATGGGGAAGTTTCTTGTAGCAACATCTCACTGCTGCACCTGGTAGAATACTGTTTACTCTTTCAGCATTTATTTAATCCCTTTAACTGGGATTATTTATGATGGGACTTAAAACCATCTGCCATTGTAGTATGATGGTTAAAGAGTTGGTCTTGGAATAGGAGAACAAGGTTCAAATCAACTCTCCAGCTTGGAAGCTCACTGGATGACTTTGGGCCAGCTCAACTTATCTCATGGGTTTATTGTTATTGGAGAAAATAGGAGGACTATGTATGTCGCTGTGAGCTGTGTATGCCACTGAAAGCTTCCACAAAGATGTGGGCTACAAATCATCGTAGCACCTCTGATGCTTTTTTTGAATTGTATGTGGGGGGCTGCAATGGGAAGGAGGGTTTGCAAGCCCCCTTATGCAAATGGATTAGACAATTACTTCTGAATGCAACCTATACAATCTCTTCTCATACAGCCCTGCAGAGCTTTACCTTCCAGCAGATGTCTGTTATCGTCAGTGTGAGAATCTACAGTACTAGTACAGAAGAAACAAGGAACAGAAATTATGGCCATACCTTGATATAAACCCAGGAAATAGGCAAGATGGAACTGGATCCCCAAGGGGCGGCACTGATGGTGCCCAATGAATGTGCATCGTGTGGTGAGACAACGACAGGATGGCTGGGCAGGAAAGGAGCCAGGTGCATCTTCCTAAAAGCAAGAAAAGAACTTGAGCTTCCTTCCTACTGTAGCAACAACAGACATAGCACAATGTTTTAATTAGCTAGAATCTGCTTAAATACATTTCATCCTGATCCTCAAGGCAGGAAGATGCGGTTGGGATGAGGGACGAGGTTAAGACAATCCAAAGGGGGAATGTAGAATTTGAAAATCACACGATAAAAAAGGAATTTGAAAGGATGTCTTTTTTCCTTAGGTTCCAAAACTTGCCAGAAGTTGAGAACGAAGATCTTAAGGAGATTATGACCACAATACTAGCAGAATACATTAATAGAGATAAACAACAGCTCTGGTGGGATATTGATTTGATTTATAGGATTAATTCAGCATATGCAAGAACACACAATGTTCCAAGGGAAGTTCATGTTAAATTTCTTAGAAAGTCTACAAGAGATGAGGTTCTAGGAGCTCAAAGGGGAGGACCACTAAAATATAAAGATAAAGAAATAACCATTCTTAAACAGATTCCAAAGAAAGTAAGAGATAAGAGGAAGAAATATTCCTCTTTAGCAAAAAATATATATAATAAAGGGGTCTGGTTCAGGTGGTTATTACCAGAAGGCATATTGATTTTCTGGGAGGGCAGGAGAATTAGAATCAACACAGTTGTGGAGGCGGAGGCTTTCACTAAAAAACAATGCTATCCTAGATGAAATGGGGGATGGTACACAAGAGATGAGGGAGGGAGGGGCTGAGGCTCTGCCAGTAGACGGGGGGGGGGATGCAACAACTAGAAGACTCAGGTCACAGAAGTGATTTGAAACATTATTGCAATTGTTGTTATAATGTACCTTTACAGAAGTGATACAAAAAAAATGATTGAAATACTTTGATGACTTAGTGTTAAACTTAAAACTGCTAATATCTATTCAAATGTTGATGTTTTTCTATTCTTGTCTGTAAAAGTTGTGAGACTTGGGGGGACTGCTCTCCCCCGCACGATGTAGCTGTCAAAAAATTTTATACCCTTTTTAACCCTTTTTCCCTGAAAAAAATTGTAAAAACCAATAAAACTTGTTTAAAAAAAAAGATGGATGGACTTCTTGGCTGAGGACTGCAGGCTGAAGATTGCTGGGAGTTGCAGTCTATCCATCTTAAACTTGCCAAGATTGAGAAACACTGATTTATATATAGGAATCATTAGCCAATTTTAATGGCCAATATGATTGGTTCCTAGAAAACAAGAGAGCCTCACTTATCAGATAAGGGGAGGAGTGCATATATTTTACTCATTGGATACCTTTTCTGGAAATACTTGTTTTAATACAGACATTTTTGATGAATACATGTAGGGGCAATGACATCTATCTCAATTTAGATTTTTCTTCCCAAGAATGCTATTTTACTTATATGGTAATTCTAGGTATGTATCTTATTCCCTAGTGAGTGTCCTTAAAATTTCTGCTTTAAGGTCTATATGAATTTTTTTTAAATAAAAATACATGCTCTTATCACAAGAAGTAGACACTAACACTCCAATTGGTCCCATGCCAGGTCCTCCTCCACCATGAGGAATGCAAAATGTTTTGTGAAGATTTAAGTGAGAAACATCTGACCCGTAGTCTCCAGGGCGGCACAGGCCAACCTGTCAGGGAAAGGAAAGAAAAATGTTCCCAATCCAAAATCTAGATGTTAAAGATTTAGAGCATAGGGGAGACAGGGATGGGGGACACTACATAATCTGGCTTGCATAGGCATCTGCTGGTTGTGAGCCAAAAAAGTCAAGACAGCAACCATGATGGTAAAACTCCCCGTTTTGAAAATGTGGAGAAATTTGATTGCACCAATAGAAGAGAATATTTGCAGTTCAGAGTTGAATTCCGGGGTCCTTGGTGTTCACTGAGTTTGGTTGTTTTCTTGCAGATGTTTCATTACCCAACTAGCTAGTATCATCAGGACTAGAAGAGAGTGGAGCTCTAGCACTGACAATGTTACTTAGATGGTAATTAAATATCTGCAAGATACCAAAATTTGCACCATTGATGGCTGCCATATGGATTTTCTTTTCTTTTTGACAAACATAAAAATGGATGCAACATTGCTCGTACCATAGTGGTGTCCATTTTGCCTTTTTTGATAATATCCTTCAGTTAGTCCTGCTGGCTTGTCAAATACTGTGAGCCTACTCTTCTTCTCTGGCTAATCTCACAAGCATCTTCTTTTTTTCTTTTCTTTTTTTACTTTATGAAGTAAAGTAATTTTATTTCGTGGGCTGCTCTGATTTTGGAATAAGTGGTTTCTCTCCCAGTCTGGTAGCCAACTGCTATACATTGTGAAATATTTGTATGTATTTCCATCACATGTTAGCTTGTTATCTTGTTTTTCAGTGGAACTGAATGATTAAACATGGGGAGCGGTCTATTGCTTTCTCCACACCACAATGTCTCATTATGTATTTCCTTACTCATCCTTTTTTGAAGCTATAGAGATCCAAATATTACCCTTTTCCCATATGGATGCTGTTCTATAATTTTTTTCATGCCAAAATTATGAATAACTAGTATGAGAGTGATCCAAGATTTCAGTCAGGAACATGTATCCAGGACTACAGAGTTACTGAATATGAGAAATCAGTCATATCCGTGAATTTCGATGCTCCCACTACCAAAATCCCATGCATCAAATGTCTCATTATGTTGACCATTTCTAAGTCAAACACTTGGACATGTTTCAACCGTTTCCTAGGATTTAAAAAAAATTATTATTGAATACATGAACTAAAAGGATTTGCCTTTGTTTTTTCTCACCTGAGCATTCATATTTGCTCCATCTAAATAAACTTGCCCTCCATGTTTGTGAATCAGATCACATACATCACTGATCTGCTCTTCAAAGACACCGTTAGTGGATGGATATGTGATCATGATAGCCGCTAGGTTTTCTTTGTGCTTATCTACCTACAAAAAGAAAGGGAAAAGTATCAATTGTGTGCCATATCTAAGTGATAAAAACAAGATTCTTCCTTCTCCTCACATGGAGCATTGCAAAATTTTAAGACAAATAAAATCTGTTTCTTATTAGTTTGGCATAAGAAGCATAAAAGGCCTATTGAGTCATCTTTGTTCATTTCATTTGGTCTTCACAACTTCATCAAGCAGCAGCTCCCAGAAAAGATTTCCTCCTTTTCCTGTAACTCAACATTTCTCAACCTTGGCAACTTTAAGATGAGCAAACTGCAACTCCCAGAATTCCCCCAGGGAGCATCCCTGGCTGTGGAATTCTGGCAGTTCACGTCCATTCATCTTAAAGTTGCCAAGGTTGGGAAACCCCATTGAAGATGATCAAACTTCTACCCACACAGAGTAAATATTCTATCTGGTACCTGAAATTTTTCATAACTATTTACCCTTTGTGCTAGAGCTATGGAGGCACAATGATTAGAGGGCAGTATTGCAGGCTACTTCTGCTGCCTACCTGCTGCCTGCAATTTGGCAGTTCAAATCTCACCGGGCTCAAGGTTGACTCAGCCTTGCATGCTTCCGTGGTGGGTAAAATGAGGACCCAGATTGTTTGGGGCAATATGCTGACTCTGTAAACTGCTTAGAGAGAGCTGTAAAGCACTGTGAAGCAGTATACAGTGGAACTTCCAGTCATGACCGTAATCCATTCCAGGACTTCGGTCAACACCCGATTTGGTCATGACTGGAAGCAAGACTGACTACGCATGCGTGCACACACACAAAAGGCGTGGAAGGGGAAATTACTGCGGCAGGGAAAATCGATGTGGCTGTAATTGATCACCACCTGAGGATGAACAGAGTGAAACATTTAGCAGATTTTTTGGCTGGCACTCGATTTGGTCGTGGTCAGAAGTGTTCGTGATCAGAGGTTCCACTGTATAAATGCTATTGCTATTTTCACTTATACCCAGTTTTGTGTTAATAAAAAGAAGGGAATAGTAAATAGCCACAAAACCAGACACATCCGCAGTATTGATTCTCAAATGAAAAATATTTCAAAAATAGTCAAAAAATTACGTGTCAAAGAAACATTTTAAAAGACAAATTTTCTGTTTTGTTTTTTCTAAACATTCATAATTTATAATAGAGGAATATATTAGGACAAAGAGCAACAAACTAACCATTGCTTTCAAATGGCTCACATCAATGCTTCCATTTTTATCTACTTCTATTGGCTGGATCTTCATTCCTGCCATCTGAGCACTTGCTGGGTTGGTACCATGAGCTGATTTAGGAATAAGGCAGACCTTTAGGAAGAAAATATGTAAAATGAATAGATTGTCATGAACTGAATGCATGATAATTATAGGTGTAATTACAGGGTGTAACCTTGTTAAATCTTGAAGCTGTCAGATTAATTCCAGCTTGATTATATTATAGACTAAACACATTGAAAATATTGATCTAAGCAGTAATATATTTCCCTTTGGACCAAGTATGAATGAGAACATGGCCGCTGGGAGAGGTAAATCATGCTTATAGCTTTGCATTAATTGTCAATCAAATAACAAGAATAATGAAAGAGAGACAGAGACTACAAACAATACTCAACCATGGGATCTGGCAGGGTGAGAGCTGTGAACCATAAACACAAAGTTTTTGCTGTGACCCAGCATAACAGATATAGCACACTTGCTGACCTTAATGGGGACACTAAAGAGACAGGTCAAGGTAGTTGTGATAATGATGACTCAAATAAGCAGGGGATCGTGGTCCAAAATGAAGAACTTACTTCAGAAAGGCGAAATGGTGTCACACGTCAGTCGCACAAGAAGAGCAAGGTATGCAAAAAGAGAAGTCACCTTCTGGTTGGTGATTCAATCATAAGGGATGTAAATTAGGAAAGGATATGGAGGTTTTAAAAGAGGTCAAGTGTCTGCCAGGTGCTACTGCCAGCAGACACAAGAGGCATATTCTTAAGATAGTCAAGAATGTAAGTAAGAACTGTGACGTTGATGATATTATACATCTTACTGCATTGGAATACTGCATTCAGTTTTGATCGCCATGATGTAGAAAAGATGTGGAGACTCCAGAAAGAGTGCAGAGAAGAGCAACAAAGATGATTAGGGAACTGGAGACTAAAACATATGAAGAACCGTTGCAGAAACTGGGTATGTCTAGTTTAATAGATAAGATAAAGATAATAAGATAAAAAAAGATAAGTATAAAAAGTGGAAAGAGGGGGACATAACTAAGGCAGAATATCAGCAAATAGCCCGAGCCTGTAAAGATGAAGTGAGGAAAGCTAAGGCTCACAATGAAGAAAGGCTTGCCACAAAAGTAAAAAATAACAAAAAAAGCTTCTTCCAACATGTTAAAAACAAGAAAAAGGTTAAGGAAATAATTGGTCCATTGCTGGGAGAAAGTGGCAAGAAGGTGACAAGCAACAGGGAGAAAGCAGAACTATTTAACTCATGTTTTGCATCTGTCTTTACACAAAGGGATAAAACAGTCCAACCTATCAAAAACAGCAGCACCAAAATCAGATTAGAAAGACAAGTTGAAATAGGGAAGACAATGGTAAGTGAGCACCTGTCTACGCTAGACGAGTTCAAATCACCAGGACCGGATGGATTACACCCAATGGTTCTGAAGGAACTGGCAGACGAGATCTCAGAACCACTGAACTATATCTTTCAGAGATCCTGGAGCACCAGGAAACTACCAGAGGACTGGAAAAGAGCTGATGTGGTTCCCATCTTCAAAAAAGGAAAAAAAAAATAGATCCAGGAAACTACAGACCTATCAGCCTGACCTCAATACCAGGAAAGATTCTGGAAAAGACAATCAAGCAATGAATTAGCGAACACCTAGAAGCAAACAAAGTAATAGCCAAAAGCCAACATGGGTTTGTCAAAAACAGATCATGCCAGACTAATCTTACTGCATTCTTTGACAATGGACCAGAGGAATGCCGTCGATATAGTTTACTTGGACTTCAGCAAGGCATTTGATAAGGTAGACCATAACCTACTACTACTAGATAAAGTAGGAGAATGTGGGTTAGACAGCATCACCACCAGATGGATTCGTAACTGGCTGACCAACCGCAATCAATGTGTAGTCTTCAACGGAGCTGTGTCTACATGGAGGGAAGTATGCAGCGGAGTACCCCAAGGCTTTGTTTTAGGCCCAGTACTCTTCAACATATTCACCAATGATTTGAATGAGGGAATAAATGGGGAACCCATCAAATTTGCAGATGACACCAAGCTGGCAGGAATAGCCAACACTCCAGAAGACAGGCTTAAGATACAGAAGGATCTTGACAAACTTGAACATTGGGCACTATCTAATAAAATGAAATTCAATGGTGAAAAGAGTAAGGTTCTACATTTAGGCAAGAAAAACGAAATGCACAGGTACAGTATAGGTGGTATCTTCCTCAATAGTAATAACTGTGAGAGGGATCTTGGAGTCCATTTAAATATGAGCCAGCAGTGAGGAGCAGCTGCCAAAAAAGCCAACACAGTTCTAGGCTGCATCAACAGAGGGGTAGAATCAAGATCATGTGAAGTGTTAATACCACTTTACAAATGCCACACTTGGAATACTGCATTCAGTTTTGGTCGCCACAATGTAGAAAAGATATGGAGACTCTAGAAAGAGTGCAGAGAAGAGCAACAAAGATGATTAGGGGACTGGAGACTAAAAAATATGAAGAACGGTTGCGGGAACTGGGTATATCTAGTTTAATAGAAAGAAGGACTAGGGGAGACATGATAGCAGTGTTCCAATATCTCAGGGGTTGCCACAAAGAAGAGGGACTCAAACTATTCTCCAAGGCCATGAGGGTAGAACAAGAAACAATGGGTGGAAACTAATCAAGGAGAGAAGCAACTTAGAACTGAGGAGAAATTTCCTGACAGTTAGAATGGTTAATCAGTGGAACAGCTTGCCTCCAGAAGTTGTGAATGCCCCAACACTGGAAGTCTTTAAGAAGATGCTGGATAGCCATTTGTCTGGAACGGTATATGGTTTCCTGCCTGGGCAGGGGGTTGGACTAGAAGACCTCCAAGGTCCCTTCCAACTCTGCTATTGTATTGTATAATGCTTATCTTATGACTAGTATTTCTTCACAAGTAAGTAATTTATATTAAACTCTCCAGCTTGGGAGCAAAGCTATTATCAGATACAAAATCACATGATTCCCCTCCTTCAGTGATTAAAAACAATCACAAGAGAAAATCCTGTAGATTGCCCATCTGAGCATCAATGGCTTGACTTTGATTTTAACATACCTTTTGCTTTAAGGTTGCTAATCAGCTAGTGAATACAAGACTGTTTACATGATACAGGAGGAAGTATCTCATTAAGAGCATCTTTGTTAGCAGCAATGAGCCAGTTTGGTGCAGAGGTTAAAGCAACAGGCTAGAAACTGGGAAACAATAAGTTCTAGTTCTGCCTTAGGCACAAAGCCAGCTGCATGACCTTGGGCCAATTACTTTCCTTCAGCACTGGGAAGGAGGAGGCAAGGGCAAGCCACGTGAAGTGTTCAGTATTTCATATATTCATATAAACCCTTGCATGAGTAGAATCTAAAATATTGTGTCTCCTGGTCCCCTCCTCCATTTGTTTCAGGAGGAAATGGAAAAGGTAATCGTATTTGCTCAGTCTGACAAAAACCAAAACAAAAAACCCAGTGTACATTCTGTGGAATTTTTGCAAAATTATTAGTGTATCTAAAGGAGGAAAAGGCATTTAGAAGCATATAGAAAATAGTGCAAGTGTATAAAGACTAGCAAAAGAAGGCAGATTATCTCACCTAGCAACCAGCAAACTGTGTGAATGACAAACAACCCATAGAGCTTACATTGGACACAGCCAGGCTAATTAAGTCTGTTTCTACTGAAAAACAAGCTGCCACTCCAAACATAATTAGCTACATAGGAGACAGGAAATCAAAAGTTAGATAAAAGTACACTTTTTACTTACACTTCGCTGCCATTCTCCTTTTGCATTTAAATAAGCCTTGATTGCAGCTAGCCCAGCATATTCACCTTGAGCTCCACTGCAAAGAAACAAAGCTTATTACAACACTTTTTAGAGTGGTGTCAATCAACATCCCGATTTAAAATTCTGTTAAATAGGTTTAATCATCTCCAAAATAAAAAAAATACTGGAATACATCATTCCATGCAGAGAAGGAAATTAAATTAAATGATACCGAATACCAAGACTTTTAAAATCATGTTGCAAACCCAAGTTGCTAAAGCAGATTTAACATTTTTTCCCTAAATCTTCGCCACTACTGAATTAAAGGTCTATCTGCCCATCTTTGACCCAGCACAAATCACTAATGTGTGGTTCCCACTGGCCAAGCACAGCCTATCTCTATGGCATCTTTTCTGTGTCACTGCCAAATGGAGGTGTTCTGATTTGTGAATGTGTTATACATTTATAAACAATGGTCTGGAAGATGTGGGGTGATGACACACTGAAAGGGGACAGCAACATAACCAGAAAACTAATCAGAGCATGAACTTTGCCTTTGTCTTTTGACTAGTTTGCATGTCTTCCCTTCACAACCTCTTCTGGCTGGCTCCCAAGTTAAAACAATATAAAATAAAGAAATATATGGCACGTCAAAAATAGCCCCAGAGAAGAAGGAGGCACTTCCTGCAATGATTATGAAATTAGCTAGCCCCTGGACAGCTGGATGACACAAGCCCAAAGAATCAATTGGACTGCCATATCTTCCTAGGAGTGGTAGGCAAGTGATTGGAACTGAGAAATATAAGAAAATGATAAACAAGGCACAAAAGTCTGGTTATGTATTTGAATCTTGGATACTGCAATGAAGAAAAACAGCTCAGACATTTTCCAAGCATATATCCATTCAGAAATCAGATTGCTGCTACTGAAGTCCTAACCATTTAAGATAAAATATGTTATTTCCATTTCCATTATCTAAACCCAAACCAATCTGTACTTCACTGTAACCCGATACATATCTTCAATGTTAAAAATGTCTATTTCACCATGTGCACACATGGCCCAAGAGTTAGTATGTTCCATTTATCATATATAAATAGTGCAGATGCACCAGGAATTCTTATTCCACAGATAACTGAGAAAGGAAATGACTACGTGAAAAAACAAAATGAAGTTTCAAATCTGTACAAACTGCGGTGGGGTCAAACAAAATTGCTTCTACCTGTTAGGCTGAAACGAAATCTTGTCGTAGCCTGTGATTTCACACAGATCCTTCTCAAGTTCCTTAAAAAGTTGCTGGTATCCTTGAGTTTGATCCAGGGGAACAAAAGGATGTATATTGGCAAATTCCTTCCATGTGATAGGCTACAAAACAGACATAGATACATAGATGGGCACAGAGAAAGAGAAGGAAAAAATCAAACATATCTGTGTTAAAAATATATGTAAATAAATTATAGGAAGCACATGAAATGCAACTCTAAGCTGAGCATAAAGTGTGGCTATTCATTGGAAAATCTGATATAACACTTTTTAAATGTGATTGTCAACTGGAGTACTTCTATAGTACTTTGTTTCTTTATACAAGGAATAGACATATTTGCTATAGCTCAGAAAATGAAATCAGTATACATTTTCTAAAGTAACTAGAAGCATTATATCTTCAGGCATTTATTTTAGTTTAACCATGAAATATTTTATCCTCCTCATCTGACCTGCAATAGCAAAAGTCATAGTGTGCAACAATTCCTTGGTGATTGTAGAGAGCAAGGAAAATGACCTTGATGGAGATATACAAGCTCCATTACCACAGCAATGAGGCATCAAGCATGCCCTCAGTTCACAACAGACAGATAATATTTGGAAGAGATTCAGGTAGACGCCTCCCTAATTCAGTGTAAGAAGAGGGAGATGGTATGGCATAATGAGATTTGCAAAATTGCAAAAAACTACATAGACCAAACCAGGAAATCAACTTTGCTAAGAAGATTAAAACTACTTTTATTGAGATTGGTTATAATAACAGAATCTTGCTCAACTGATTGTTCTGTACAATGATCCTATGAGCAAACCAAATTCAACTATTAATATCCAGCTAAAATAACTGAGCCCATTCACAAGATTACCTCTTCATTGACTTCACCAAAATGCAATTCTTTTTTTAGAGAAACAGATGGCAATCTACCCCAAAATCTTTTGAGTTTATTTAATGTTCACAAAAATGATTGAGTAGTTATCTGAAATGTATTCAATAAAAATAATACATTAATTTAAACAACTTACCATAAGTTCTGATGAGCTATTCAGCTTCATTGTACAGGATCCCTAAAGAAAGAAAACATACCATCAGGGTTTTATTCAAGAAAACTAACAGCTGTATTTTTTCTCCTTTTCAATTTATACTTACCAAAGGAATCATGCTGTGAACAAGAGAAATATCTTTGTTTTCTAATCTTTTCATATATCGGACAATATTTGTTTCAGAGTGATAGCTGCAGAGACAAAAAAATACATGAACAACCAAGGTAATAATAATAGCTGAACACTGTTTATGCCCCCAAGTCATCTGTTAGATCAATAATAAATTCTTCCTCTTAGTAATAGTCAATATTTGCTCATTTTTCCAGGCTGACTATCAATACATGTTGATGAAACTTTTGTATTTAAATTAACATACAGATAAAAGGCATCCCATAGTACAATCATAAAGCATTTTGCTTTAGTTGTGTGTTGTTTGTTATTAATTGGTCAAATTAGACAATTTCCCTTCAAAAACTGTAAAGTTAGTACAAACAAGATTCCTAAAATGCAAACTTAGTAGCTTAATATTTTAACTTGCCAGCATTGCTTTTCTGGAATATCACATACCTCATTTTCATCCTTGTATTACTTTATCAACCAACAAGAGACCAAAAAAATTCCAAAAAGTTTTACAAACCTGTTAAATACTTGGTGTGTTAGGAATGTTGATGTTCTCTTAAACTGAGTAGCAAAAATGCCTTTTGTTTCTTCATCCATATTCTCTGCAACTAATTCCTTTCAAACATAAAAGAAGCAGTCAATCTCTTTTCTCCTCTCAGCATTAATTTGGATTTCATTCTTGGATAGTAACTATTTTTTTTGGGGGGGGGGAACTGTCCCTTCAGTGGTTTGGCTGGGGTTGCATTTATCTTTGTATAATCTATTATGAAGTAAAATATGCTCAGTTCAGAAACAGGATTATTTACTTTCAAAAGAAATTAAGTTTCAATCTGCAAGTATACCTTCTAAAATTGTTATTTTAGTCTGAAGTGCAACTGGAAACAGTTGCACACAATGAGATATTTGAGGATATTATTTATAACTTTTTGATTTCAAAAGGGTAAAATCTCTCAGAGATTGTGAAGGCTCAAAATTGTGAAGTTATGGATAGTGTTAAAATTTGTGAATGATGCAAGTTGCTTTATTGAACTTCCCTTCACACTGCTGAAAGTTTAAAATATTTTCCCAGTACCTTCTGTGATATTGGTGAATGGATGAGAATTCAAGCATTACTATTGACCTTATGGACTGAGTTATGCTCTATGTTGGTACGTTATTTAGTTTTCTAATCAGTCATCTACTTACAGCTGAAGATTCACAACCAAAAATCCACAGTAGATCATCTAGGTCTTTTTCATTTACAGTTTCATCAAGAGAAACTCCAAGCTATTGACAGTTGAAAGAAAGAAAGGACACAACTTCTAAGTTCATCAATGCAAGTGTTTCAATATGTTCTATCAATGAGCTACACTGAAAGAATATCAGAATATATAATCTGAATGACATAATCTGAATGACATTTATTAATACCCCCTATTCACCATGCATAGTGTTCTAATAATTACTATGAACATCAACAATATAAAAATGTTCAATGGCTGTTTACTGAGCTTCCTTATGAAACAACGACTGAGTTTCTTAGAGCACATACCTAGTATGGTAATGAAATGTCTACAAGAAAACCACCATCCTCAGAGAGCACTAAAGACCTGAGAGTTTCTTAGAATTTTTTTTAATTTTTATTCTCTGTAAAGAGAAAGTGATAATGGATAAACCCATTAGAACCACTTCTGAGTATCCTTAAGCTGTCACTTACTGTGCCATCAGGGTAAATCCGAAAGTTTATCTGCCTCTGGGCTGCCCTTTGCAAGACTTCTTCGATGCTACACCCGCACTGGATTTTCAAGGTATCAAAATATACGTCATGTTGGAGTTGATGACCTGCTCTCTTGAGACCTAACATAAACAAACACAAACCCATTTAGGTGTTATGCACAGTTGTCAATATGTCTTTTGTTTGTTATCATTTGCAGCTGAGTCCTAGTCCTGCCTTATGCATTAAAGCCAGCTGGGTGATGATGGGCCAGTCTCTCTCTCTCTCTCTCTCTCTCTCTCTCTCTCTCTCTCTCTCTCCCTCCCTCCCTCCCTCCCTCCCTCCCTCTCTCTCTCTCTCTCTCTCTCAGCATAACTCACCTCACGGGGTTGTTGTTGTGGAGAAATAAAGAGGAGGAAGGAATATTTGGCATGTTCACGGCCTTGAGTTATTTATAAAGATTATAAAAGGTGGTATATAAACAAATAAATGTGGCTGCTATTGGCAACTATGCTGGCACTATTGGTGACTGTCTCTTCATATTACTACACTTGAATCAAATTATTCTAAGTTGTTTTACAAATCTATTTTAGAAATCATTACACTTTACAATGTCAAGAAAAGAAACTGTGGTGGCACAGTGGTTAGAATGCAGTATTGCAGGCTATCCGGATCAACTCGAGGTTGAGTCAGCCTTCCACCCTTCTGAGGTCGGTGAAACGAGGACCCAGATTGTTGGGGCCAATACGCTGACATTGTAAATTGCTCAGGGAGTGTTTTAAGCACTTCAGAGTGGTATATAATTCTAAGTGCCATTGGTATTGCTATTTACAGTGTAGTCTTGGGAGTTTATTCAAATCCCCTAACATTAAAGTTGCTCCTTTTGGATAGGGTATTGCTATGTTTGAAGGGTCACTCACCTTCTGCCAAGATTAGAGTAGCATTGTGGACTCTCTTGGCAATGTGCTTTAATCCATTTGCACCATGATAAACTCCAAACATGGCAGCCATGTTAGCCAGAAGGGCCTAAGAAGCAGGAATTGGGATTAAATAAAGTTATGTGTATAGACATGAGGCAACTGAGATACTACATCATGTAGACTTGGGATAACTTTATTGTCACTTTAAATGTACACTAATCACATACATTAAAATTAAATTTCATTGCATACAACTCTCAAAGGATCACCACCTCAAATATATACTACGTAAGCTTGATTCTAATTCAGATGTGGAATCAAGGAGTGAAGAAAAACCCACCTGCGCCGTACAGATATTGCTAGTAGCTTTATCTCTCCTGATGTGCTGTTCTCTGGTTTGCAGCGCAAGTCGGTATACTTCTTTTCCATTAGCATCTCTTGAAACATGCACAAAGGAAAAATATATGACTTTTTTCGATTTAAACAGACAAAGGCTATTTGATTTTGTTAACAAAAAATGATTATTAATATTTATGGTAAAATAAAACATATAGTAAAATGAATACTTTGGAATACGACACTCTCTAAATTATTCCTGAATCAAGGCAGTTTCCTTTTGTTATCACCTGATGCAATACTACGGTTTGACAAATTGCATATTTATGAAACAAGGCACTGCAAAGAGGCTACTCAGCTATGCCATCATGGACAATGTAATCCTCAATTCAAACTAAGAATTCCTAACTTCTTTTAGTACAAGTACCAGATCCAGGATACATAGATTTACATAGAATTGCCGCTAGATGGCAGCGAAGAAACACAGAAAATCATGACTTGTTGCTACCATCAAATGGTGTTCAGAATTCCTGCATCCCAATTCTAGTAGCCCTTTTTCTGTTCTTTTTCACATTTTTGAGAACATGCCATGGACAAACATCAGTTGCCAGTCACAAAAATATCACCTATATCAAAAGGCTAAAACAACCTGGGACTAGAGTCCATTGTATTAATCGCTTTAGAATTTAGTTGGAGTTCAAAAGCTTTGCTTTCTATCAATTTAGTATCTCATTCAGGTTTTTAATTGAAGGGAGCTTAAAGAAAGTTAAAATTAGGAAAGTCAGACTGCATGGTAAACCAATGAACATTTACACACACACACACACACAGAGAGAGAGAGAGAGAGAGAGAGAGGGAGGGAGGGAGGGAGGGAGAGAGAGAGAGAGAGAGAGAGAGAGAGATGGAGAGAGAGAGAGAGAGAGAGAGAGAGAGAGAGAGAGAGATGGAGAGAGAGAGAGAGAGAGAGAGAGAGAGAGAGAGAGAGAGAGAGAGAGGGAGAGAGATATGCCTTGAGGCAACATGCTGGAGACAGAGGATCTACTATTAAACAATCCTTTAGAAAAGGACATGATAAATACATTCTGACCTTACCTAGAGTTCTGGAAATTTACAATACTATGAATATAGAGCTCCCATTAAGAACACAAGAGCCTTGCGTTAGATCTGTCTAACCCAAGTGTTACACATTTGCTAACTGGACACACTTGGGAAACTAACAAGGCGGGAGAGGACAGTGATGCCCTCTACAATTGTTCTTTTTCATCAACCCACATGTTGAAAAGAAAGGAATTATCAGTGTGCAGGAAGAGACACATGCAGATAAATGAATGAGGAACCTTGAGAAGACACCAAAGACTTTCTGTGTGCAAAGGAACCCTGAACTGGAGATTTCTGGGCTCCTGCTCACTATTTTTTCTCTCCAAGTGTTTTCCTATATCTGCATTAATTATGCGGGTGGGGGACACACATGATGTTTTTATTTTTAACCTCAAACCAAAGAGACTCCTGAGACTATTTTATTATAGGCCCTTGAATTCTTTGTGCTGGATATACAGCAATATTATTTTTTTAAGGGCACCTCTTCCATTATTCGTTCAGGACAGGTTCATTTTCCGTTAGGATATTGAATTTAGTCGCTTTAGGAACAGTAAAGTGTACAGTAGGCCAAAACACACAGTTGGAGTGGATTAGTTAGAGAGCACTGACTCATGTGTGAGGCAATCTACGCTGTGATTGGTTGCCGTAAGTATTAAGGGGGTGTTTCCCTTTTTCTCCCTCCCTTTTTTTTTGTATGTGTCCTGTATTCTGTTTAATTTACCTCATGATGTTCCTGTTTTCCTGACTATCTTGTGTTTTTCTTCTCCTTTCTGGATGATGACAAAGACTGCTGTAAATCTGAATGTTAAATGTCTATATATCTATTTATCTATCTAACTATATATCTATAGCTATTGTTGTCTGCCTGCCTGCCTGCCTGCCTGCCTGCCTGCCTGCCTGCCTGCCTGCCTCTCTCTCTCTCTCTCTCTCTCTCTCTCTCTCTCTCTCTCTCTCTCTCTCTCTCTCTCTCTCTATCTATCTATCTATCTTTGTCTGTCTGTCTGTCTGTCTCTATCTATCTATCTATCTATCTATCTATCTATCTATCTATCATCTATCTATCTATCTATCTATCTATCTATCTATCTATCTATCTATCTATCTATCTATCTATCTATCATCTATCTATCTATCATCTATCTATCTATCATCTATCTATCTATCTATCTATCTATCTATCTATCTATCTATCTATCTATCTATCATCTATCATCTATCTATCTATCTATCTGACTACAAGTTTGTGTCAGTGTCTCCAACTTCATCTGGACAGCTGCTGTGCAATTCCCTGACATTTTCAGTATGCAGGTAAGTATATTTGAGTATAAATTTGTGTGAGGGGTGGGTATGGATGGAAGTAAACTTGATAGTAAGCATGTATTTCAGTAGCATGGATTTAGTTCTAGAAGAGTAATTATAGGGGAATTAATCTTCTAGAATTAAAAGAAGTCCTCGATTTATGACCACAATTGGAAGTCCTCGACTTGCGACCACAATTGAGCCCAAATTCCTGTTGCTAAGCGAGACAGTTGTTTAGTGAGTTTTGTCCTATTTTACGACCTTGCTTGCCACCATTTTTAAGTGAATCAAGGCAGTTATGAAGTTAGTAACGTGGTCATAAAGCGAATCTGGCTTCCCCATTGACTTTACTCCTCATAAAGGTCACAAAAGGTGATCACATGAGCCCAGGACAATGCAACCGTCATAAATATGGGTCCGTTGCCAAGCATTTGAGTTTAGATCATGTGACCATGAGGATGCCGCAATGATTGTAAGCGTGAAAAATGGTCATAAATCACTTTTTTTTCAGTACCGTTTGAAGGGTCACTAAATGAACCATTGTAAATCGAGGACTACCTGTATGATCTAAAATCAGCCAAAGATATAAAGAAAAAACAACAACTACTCCATGCTCTCTGGAAAGAGGAAAATACATAAGAAGGTTAGAACTTTTCACAGTCCATGTATAATCCCATCATGGATTATACATGGATTCAGATTTTCAACAGAAAGTGACCCTACCTTGTAACTCCCACCATCCTTCCGGGCATCATTCGCACCAGATTCTCTTTGACTGCAAAAAAGGCAGCATGTGGTCCTCCATACCCAAGAGGCACCCCAAACCTCTGGGAATTGCCTAGAGCAACATCAACTCCAAACTCCCCTGGAGGCCGCAAGATGCAGAGGGCAAGGAGATCGGTGGCACAGCAGGCCAGACTCTGGTACAAGAGAAGCCAATATGTTTGTTTGTTTATTTATTACATTTTGTGTAATAAGTCTATTGAGTGACTTTAGGCAGCTTACAATATTATAAATAAGAGAATAAAACAATTATAGGATTAAACATTCGACAGTAAAAGCAAAAAAAAAAAATTAAGATGAAAATGGATAAAAACCAATGCAGCGATGGAATGGAGGTGAGATCTTGTAATAGTCTACTAGCCACCTTCGAAGTGAGGCGCTCCTATCAGGGGTTGAGGCTTCCCAAAAGGCCATGTAGATAAGGGGCCCTCAACCCCTGGACCACAGCTCACTGGAACCGAGCCATGGAAGTGACGGGTGAGCAGGCGCACCTGCGTGCAGCTCTCTCTCCCGCATCGCCAGTCCGCAAAGCCAGAAAGGTTGGGGAACTGCTGATGTAGATAACCATGGGATAACCATTGTTCCCAGAACAATGTGTATTTGATTGTAATGACGATCACATGACTGCATAAATCCATAATGTTATTTTTCCAGCACCGTCGTAACTTCAAATGATTTCTACACAAGGTTGTTGTTAAGTGAGGAATACCTACACAGATAAGTTACCTCTATTCAAAGGTGGGTTCCTACCGGTTCAGACTGGTTCAGCCAAATAGGTAGTAACTCGGCCTGCCACACCCCCGAACTGATTCTATTGGCGGCGGCACCCATGCGCAGAACAATCTTCTTTGCAAAGATGTTTTTTTTTCCTTTTCTAACGTTGTGCACATACACAGACCTTTTTAGGTGCGCACACACACATTTTTTGCGCGCCGAACTGGCAGTAATGCCGGCAGCAACTCACCCCTGCTTCTATTGTGATTAAATGGAGATTGGGCGTTTTGTGGGGGTACAGAAATACTATGAATCCAATAACTTACTAGATTGGAAAAGCTGACATTGACCTAAGGGACATGTACACTACCAGACATAAACATGGAAGTTGGAAATATTCTTATTGCTTCAATTACCCCGTTCTGATGGGCTTGATCAACCAAGCCTGTAAAGTCTTCTATCTTCCCCTCAGTGTCTGGATACTGGAACAAGACACCGCTGACATCTTTACCGCTGAAATCCATCTCATGAGGGAGCTTCAACTCTACATTTATGCCAGTGTACCTGGAAAGCAATAATGACATACTAAGACAAAGTCATTTCCCAGGAGTGAATATGATTTAAAAAAAGAAAAAAAGAAACTTAAGCAAGAATATTAAATGCAGAGTTAAAGGTCAGCTTGATAGAAATTGTTTCAAGTAAAGCAATAGTCAATTTTATTAAGGCAGACTACATTACAAAAGAATTTCAAGCAGATTGCTCATTTAAATTTTTTTTTAAAGATGTAAATCAATCTTTACTTTGCTCTGGTCTGCACCACAGCTATCGTCTGAGGATGGCATCTGATGTCGACATAAAACTTATTTCGCTTATTATGCCTGTTGGAAGGAGAAAGCAATAAAATTACTTCAGAATGGGTCGTAAAAAGTTCACTCTAAACTGGTAAGTTTCCACTGCTTGTTATTATACAGTCAAAAATATTGTTTTTAATTGGCTTTGACATCTCCTGATCTAAAATTCAAGTTTCTATTCCTAGGAACCTATTCCTGGAAAACCTAGGAACCTATTCCTGGAAAAGATAACAAGTCCACAATCTACCAAAGTCCACAAAAGGGAAATGACTATGAAGTAAGTCATGATTTTGTTATGAATTCTGAGTGGATTACATAAATGTAATGGGGGTTTCCCAGCATGGGGAATTCATGGGAGTTGAAGTCCACAGATCTTAAAGTGGACAAGGATGGACACACCTGATTTAGAATATAGGCCTATGGGATGTTTTCAGTCTCTTCCATGTAATTAAATATTTGAGGGTGTCTGCAGGTTGTGAGGAAAAACTCAAGATGCTAGCCATGATGCTGGGGCTGTTTTTATGTGCATCTTGACCTTTGTGTTTTGACAACATTGTGACTTGTGGACAGTCTTGCCCCCCAACACTAAAGTTCTGAGGAACTTTACATCCTCCAAAAGCAGTCTTATGATCTGAGGTTGTTACCTGTGACACAACTGCATGGCTTCTGCTGCTGCTGTTCCTTCATCCAGCAAGGAGGCATTAGCCACATCCATCCTGGTGAGATCACACACCATCGTCTGGTAGTTCAACAAGCTCTCCAGCCTGCCCTGGGAGACTTCTGGCTGATAAGGGGTATACTGAGTCACCCTATTAAAAGCAACACATTTTCCCCATTAAGCTTTTCCCCGCTCAAAGAATACTACAGAACCATACAGATAATCCTGTGAGTGGGTTTTGCCCCATATTACATCTTTTCTTGCCACTGTTGTTAAGTGATGGACTGCAGTTACCCAGTTAGTAACTTAGTTGTTAAGTGAATCTAATGTTCCTGTTGACTTTGCTTGTCAGAAAGTTACAAAGTCATATGATCCCACTTTGCATTTTCTGACAAGCAAAGTGAATGTTCAGCAAAGTTAACATCACTTGGCAAAACTGGTTGTTACAAATATGTCAAAGAAGTGCCAACAAAAGTTACACATGAAGCTTAATTCTAATAATTATGTTGTTGAACAGAAGACACCCTCTGAATTTAAGGGCCAAGTATTCTCTATTAGCCCAAGAACACAGGATTGTTATTGTGAGGATAAAGGCCCCAAGGAAGAAAGATACATAAAATTAAAGATATTAATTTTGCATATAAAAACCCAATATATTATAGCTTAAATTACTATTGATTGATTTACTATCCCTTACTACAATAGTAGGAGAGTAGTAAAAGATCCTGATTTATTTATTTATTCAAGTCTTTTTATTTTTTATTTCCCTTGAAAGCACATATACACACAAAACACAGATGGCATTGGCTATATTTGGGTACTACTGGAGTACTAATTCAGAATCTTTATTGTCATTGAGGTTATAGTGATTTCATATTAAAACATATTACATTAAAAAAATGGAAAGCATTATAGAGAAGCACTGTGCATAAAATACAATAAGCAATACGGTTGTATGTAGTACTGTATCTGTTAGGAACACTGTAAACCACATGAGATAGTACATTAGCTGTGAAAGACCAGGGATGGACACTGCTGATTTAAGGTATTCGGCATAGGAAGTATATGGATCAACTCACATGTTCCCCTTGGAACCTGAATCTCTTCACTGCCTTGTTAAGAAGAACTTAAACTAACTATCCAAGATCTGAGAGTAAAAGTTAACTCTCCTAATGACATCTCAATTTAAATATGTGAAAATATGTCTTAACAAATTTCCCATGAATATTACTGCACAGATCACTATTGTTTATTGCAGAACTGATAAAAAATTGTGCAGTGTAAGTAAATTAAATATAGCACATGAAAAATAAATACTGCACAAGCAATAAAGACTGAGGATAAACTGGGGTTTTAGGGTTAAGTCTAGACTGAGACTGGAGTCCCTCAAGAAGCCAAGCATATTTTTAATTCTCTGCCCATTCATTTATGTTCATGTCACATCACTTACTAAATTAACTCAGTTTCTAGGGCAACACAGTCTGAAGTCATTCAGAAACCCAGGCACAACTAGGTTGCTCAGTCTAACACAGCCCCATAACATTATGCCATTAACAATTGATTGTAGGTTATTGAGCCAAGCTATTTTTGTTTGCAGAATAGGCTTTTCCTGTGCTTTTCACTATATATAAATAAAAACAACAGCTCGGAATAACTTAAAGAACACATATAACCTTTCATTTTTTTATCAACACAGCTGTAACAATGTGGTATTATGAGAGGAAATCTATTCTCATTAAGAAAAACAACACCATGAACAGCCAATGGCTGTCCTTTATTCTCTGTTATCTTTCTTCTAAGTATAATTCTTTTGCCTTGCTGAGTTTTATGTGAATTTCATTGATCAACAACCAAAACAGGACAAGCTCCAGAAGTATACTGCTTGTGTTAACTGGGCCTCCAGTACAGGTAAAAGGCAAAGATTTAAAATGAGACGATTGTCTTAAAATGGGAGTACCTTGTAAGAAATAGGTCAGACTCATTCTCTTGTATGCATTCAAGCTGGCAGAGAGACTGGTGAGCCAATTTTGTGATTTAGGGTGCCAACTGTTGTAACTTCTTGCTTTTTACTATGAATATATAACCTATGTCCATGATGGTGAACCTATGGCACACAAGCTGTTGCCCTAGCTCACTCCAGCGTGCTGGCGCGTGCTTGCCAGTCGATATTCAGCTGGCGCGTCCACACTGCCCTTACCTTCCCAGGAGTCTCCACGCAATGCCAGGCGAGTACAAGGCTCGTGTGGAGGCTCTGGGAGGATGTTTTCAGGCTCTAAGGGCCTCTGGGGGGAGGTGATAGGGTGCATGCTCGCCCTTTTGGCCACCTGAGGGAAAAAAGGTTTGCCATCACTGACCTATGTTGTGCCAACAAACACCTTTAGTAAAAAAAAAAAAAGCTGAATTAACTTGTTTCGAAAATTGTACAGGCATCTGACCTCAGGGCCAATCCTAATGAAAATTAAAAATGCTTTGTAGATCCTAATATTTGAAGTAATCCCAATTTGAGAAACAATTACTAGAATAAAGCTAATAATGGAGAACAGAATGTGCCTACAAATCTGATGTAACTCTTCTGTATATTTTCTCAAAGCAAAATAAGCTTAGTTTTCTTAACACCATGACCTTTACAATCAGATCTGTACAATTGAAATAAAGGAATCATTCATCAAAAGCTGATAAAAATCTCTAACTGGCTGACAGTTCCTCTCTCTCCCTATTATGCTGGGCAAAAAGGAGGAGGATTGTGTGGAAGAGTTGTACCTTTGTTTTTCTGAAATTGTCCATGAGCTCCTGAACTGGGCACAGAGGCACCTTTGTCACTTAATAGCAGTGTACAGGAACTTCCACACTGTCAATGTTTTTATATACCAAACTCTCAGAATCACATTTGCACCTTCTCCCAAGAAGCTCAATATTGCCACGGTTCCTGACAGCTGACTAATTGGAGCATGCAAACACTGACATTCCAGTCTGCCCAACAGCCCCCCTTCCTTACAGGCCTTGCTGCTTTTGTTTTGCGGCAAGAAAAAAAAATGTGGTCGAGAGGCAAAACCATCCCTTGAATCCACCAGGGAAATGGCGCCTTGTTTTCAAGAAGGAGAGAGGGAGACAAGAGGTGGGGTGAGCTTCCTCAATATCTATGATGGCTGCTTTTTGGGGGGCTGGAAAGAATTACGGAACATATCACAACAGGCTTTCTTCCCAGGCAGATTACAGGTAGGGCACAGGCAGATCACCCTTCTGGTTTGGGAATGCACAGGTAGTCCTTGAGTTACAACTACAATTGAGCCCAAAATGTATGTTGCTAAGTGAGACAGTTATTAAATGAGTTTTGCCCTATTTTACAACATTGCTTGCCATGGTTGCTAAGTGAATCGCTGCAGTTGTTAAGTTAGTAACACAGTTGTTAAGTGAATCTGGCTTCCCCATTGTCTTTGTTTGTCAGAAGGTGCAAAAGGCTAATCACACAATCCCAGGACACTGCAAGTGCCATTAATATGGGTCAGTTGGCAACAGTGGTGGGTTGCCAATTTTTTTACTACCTGTTAGGCGCATTCCCGTGTGCATGCACAGAAGTGTCCGGGTGGGTGGGTGGAGCCTCCCGCCGCAACCCAACTCTGGTTGGCAAGCATCTGAATTTTGATCACATGACCATTGGGATGCTGCAATGGTTATAAGTGTGAAAAATGGTCATAAATCACTTTTTTCAGTGCCATTGTAAATTCGAATGGTTACTAAATAAACTGTTGTAAGACAAGCACTGTCTGAACTCTACATTTCATTGCAGTCTTAGTGATGTATAGCCCTCACACAAGACTCCAGAGAAAGAGGTACAACAAGCATTTTCATATCTCAGTATTTGTAATTTTTATACTCTGCACATATCAGAGTATAGATATGTGTATAGATAGTAAAAGATCTTTATGTGCTATGGGCACTTCCAACACTGCCATTCACACAGAAATACTTTGGGAGGTGATAGCAAGATTCTTATACAATGTATATATTTTTTATATAAATGAATCAATGCATTAAAAGGATTACGTGTAACTTCTGATTTTACATTATAGCTAGGAAAATAGCAAACATAAAGGTAGTTTTTTATTGAACCATTGTAAATTAGAACTTTGGTGTTCAAACGTTCTCCAGCATGTTGACATGGAAAATGCAGTGTGTCTGTCTAATTATAAAAATGGTACATTACCATCCAGCATTCTCCAACAAATTCCTTGCAATGGCTGGAGGGACTGAACAGTTGTAATAACCCATGCCAATATAAGATCTCCAGATTTTATTCTTGCTGGCAATACTGTATAAAGTTTCAAGAATTTCATTTTCACCTAGAAAGAAATGTGAAGAAAATATTGTGTGAAGATTTCAATAAAGGTTAACCATATCAAGCTTTTTGCACCTAATGCAACCTAGTATTAACCTATTTTCATGAGAATATACATTATAATGGTCAGCAACATGAGCTGACTCCCTGTTACTTAATTTGCAACTGTCTGCTTATTTTGCCTGTTTGTCATTTTGAAATTTATAGAAATGGCTGATTATTGACAATTATTACACAGAACGTTTCAGTTACATGTATTCTTTATGAGTAGTAGTGTAACAACATGGTTTTCAAGAGCTTTTTGAGGTCAAAAATATACTTAAAATATTTTATTACATTTTTAAAGGAGCTATATTTATTTTATCTGCATTCTCACATAAATCACGTAATTTCCTTGCACCAATAAAAAGGAAACCAACTATTTTATCTCACTTGAGATGTTTAAGCAAGTTCTTTCATTTCACACTGCTTTTTTATGTCTATTTGACATAAATTACGATACTGTGTAAGCGCCCTTTCCTCCTAGTTTCCCTCAGAGGAATCCTGGGTGGCGCATTAGGGTGAGAGTACAAAGTCACCTTGTAAACTGTGCTGGTTGAACTAGAATTTAACTGCCACCAATAACATAGCTTGTTATGTCAAAAACTTAACAAGTCTTTCAGCACGTCCCCCGCATTTACAAAAAGTGTGATTTGTAGAAAAATGTTTTATTGATTTAATTTTCCTAATTGGTAAATTGATTTTATTTCCTTGATTTCATGTGACGCAGTCATTAAGGAATGGATGAAACTCAAGGAAAGTCCAATTCTAGGATGCTATACACGCGGTCTCAAGCTTCTGAATCAAAGGTAGGATTTACACATAATAAATCAATAAATAAAATTTATACTCATCCATAGCTAACGTTAATACATAGCCCCATTCACTATGGATTCTATCATGAAGTCTTTCTTTGTGTGGATTTGGACATCTCGTGAACTAAAAGCGATTCAATCACATTACAACAGCATAATGCTGAACCAATGAGTGGAGTCCGCAGGTCAACTTTTGTTATACTACACAGAAAAAGTTATATGCATTAAAATGCAATGTGCTGCCATCAGCTTGAGGACAATTCCATTTATTTTGCTGGGAAGGTTAGATTTCCCATGGATTCTGCCCTTGAATTCCCATGGATTCTGCCCTAATCAAATTGGAATTAGGCTTTACCATAATTCCAATAATATCCTTATGCTGCTTAAAGTGAAAGGAATATAAAATTATACAGATCTAAACTGAATGCACAGAAGAAATCCCTCAACACATGGTTGAATTCATGAACAGCTGCAAGTTATCTTTAAACAAATGAAAATTTAAAAAACCTTATGATGACAGGATACTACTGCAGAATTAATATCCCAAATGCATATTCTGGAAGTTCTTGCAAGTTAATCAGTGTATATTTTACAAAGGAATGCGAACATCAATACCAAATCCTTTTTCTATCTTTATAGTAAATGATAAAAAATCCTGTTTCTTGGATAATAAAACTGTTGTACAGAAATAAAGGAGGATATTTTGGATAATACTGCTTCTGAAAGAATTACAGGAAATGTTAATTTACAACTGTTAATAAATAATAGCTGAAGTGAAACTATAGTTCTCAGGATTCTAATTGTTAGAATATCTCAATAACAACTTGGCAAATTTCATCAGATTGCAATGGTAAAACAGGTTTGAGGGAAAAAAATGAATACATAGTTATACAATATATATAGAACACATATGTTGGTGGTGTAAATCTGCAGATCCAGCACATTTTAAGGGGGTTTCTAGCAATTTGGCTTTAAAATATTCCATATAACTTTTTATTGTAGCAGCAGTTAGTTTCTTCTGCACAATAGTAGCTATGCATTGTCTGATCTGGTCACCATGCCAATATATAGATGGGCCTAACTATCTTTATTGATTATTGGGAACTTTCCAGTTGATTTGCTATTAGTTTGGCTATCATTGCTTTGTCTTTTCCAAAATAGCCCAGTATTTGGACTATTTTTACTGTGGTTTCAAAATGCAAATGCATCACAGAGGAGTTGCAGTTAAGAGAGTGAATCCTTTCCTGGAGCCAACATTCTGGGATGAAAGGGGATAGGGGTTGATTCTGGCACAAAACCCCCCTATTGATATTCTCCCATTCCTGCTCTTGATCAGCTTTTGATATATTTTAATGTCAGATCCATCTCTGGTCTTTTCCAAAGGGTTAGGGTTAGATCATATACCATTCAAAGAATTCAAACTCTCATGCCTTTCCTGTTTCTTCTTGACTCTCATTTAAATTACTCGCAGAACAGGCACGGCTTGCTGTTTAAACATTCATGTTCAAACAGACTTTGCAACACTATCCATGGCTTTCTTGCTACATCTTTTTTTTATATGAATGACTGGTCATTTATAAACTATTTGACCATTGATTTAAACTATTTATTCTTTTGTCTCCATTCTTGGAATTTTTTGGGGATTTGTGACTAATGACTTCAAAATTATCATCTTTGGAACGGACCATCTTGAGCAATCTAAGTGATTTGCTGTGATGATTTGTATTTCTATGTAAGCTGGTTGCCATTTTCCCCTATGAGCCTTTCTAAGACATCATTCTTTTTCTCTTTGAACCAGGTCACTGACCACAGCAGCAGTATCCCTGGGCTCCTAATGCCTGCTTATGCCTGCATATTGTTAGGGGAATTAAAGGAACTGACCTATACAAATATGAGCAGAATTTAGAAAAAAAAATCATGCCACAATACTTAAATTTATATAAGCAGTACAAATGAGAAGATCTTATGAGATATGAATCTTGTTATGAATCATGGCTAGTAATGGTCTTTATTTTAACCCTTAAAATTATTATCTGCCAGGAAATCTGCAGAGTGTGGCAAAGAAAGTTAAGATGGTGGCTGTGATGTTATGATCAAAGTTCCTCCTGTTTTCAAATGCGTGGGCACACTTGTGCGATGAATATGAAAAACTACCAGGATTCTGATTGCCCTGTCAAAATGCCATCTGCTGCCATCTTTATATTTTCCATTATGCCCTGTGGGTACCCCGACTATTCCAATACACATGTTTAGAGGTAGATAGGAGTGCTTATGTTGCCCAAATGGCACAAATTTTGCATAGGAAACTTGTACCTGTCAATGATGGAAATAAATATGTTAATATAACACTGAGGAAATGGGAAATCCTAATTTAAAGACAGACCCTTCCTTTGTAGTTCAAAGGGAATCCTATCAACCTATGATGGGGGATTTGGAAGGAACAGGTAGCCGAGGGGAGAAAAAAATTAATTAATGGAAACACTAAAGACTTTAAATTCTTGGAAGTGAGATCCTCCTTATACAGGCAGTAAATAACCCAGGTGGTCATTTTACCAAATATGACAGGATTTATTTTTCTTGAATTTCTATCTAGCTTATCATTGAATAGCTTGCCACCAACACAAATTTCAAAGATTAAAGTACAAGAAGAAATCTATAGTTCAAAGACTGTATCTGTTTTGTGACAGATGTGGCAGATAACTGCCTAAAAAAAAAGTGACAGAAAATTGATTTGAAATTATGATGGAGGCCAGATTTCACAAATACATATTTTCAAAGACAAGAATAGCTGCACGGAGATGCGAAATAGGCTGCATAATGGGAACTATGCAAATAATTTAGTTCAATATATTGAACAAACTAGTAAACCACCAATGCATCATTAAATCTATTCTGGAAGATGATTTATAAGTATTTTGATATGCGTGCATTTGGAATCTTTATCCTAAGTGTTTTCTTGTGGTAGTCCTTTTGGACTCTGCTGTACCTTTTCGCACTACTGGACTCACACTAATAGTACATTAATTCCGTACCAGTGTTACAACACAGCTGTTGCCTAATGATTTATATCTTAAGATAACGATTACACAACTAATCAGTTCCTTCCACTTTTGAGCTAAGTTAATATAATTTTATGCTTCCAGAGTTTTGTGCTTTAAGACTCATCAGCTTTAGTCAGCTCAACCAATAGCAGACAACTTGTCATTTGTGGTTGAAAATGGAGCATACTTTCTTATACCCAAAAGTTAACATTCTCTTTTTTGGGGAGGTCTGTGTGTGTTATTATATTTTATTTTTTTGTTTCAAAATAAAAAGGTTCATTGAATCCTGAGGCACAGCAGTATAACACTGATGTAGTTCCAGATAGTCTTTGGGTTGCACTCGAACTGCAAATGATTATTAAACAATGTTTTAAGATATATACATACACACACACACACACACACACACACACACACATATATAAATTATATTCCTGTGTAAGATTGAGATTGTCTTGGCAACGTTTCGGCGAGGTCTCACTCGCCATCATCAGGCTGGTGTTTTTGGCTTAAACTGTGGTAGGAGATGCCGTCTTTCTATAAGCCACGCTTTAAGCCAAAAACACCAGTCTGAGGATGGCGAGTGAGACCTCGCCGAAACATTGCCAAGACAATCTCAATCTTATACGGGAAAAGACCCGAATACAACAAAACGCACACACACACATACATACACACATACACACATATGCACAGACACACACACACACATACTTTGTATCCTATGGCTACTATAAATCTGATAGCTGATACATATTTGCCACAAAAAAGATAGCCTAGGCTAAAGTACAAAATATTTGAAATCCCTTTGTAGGCAATATTTATCATATCATAGAACAGATATTGGCCTTTGATTATGCATCAATTTGAAGGAATCTGTAAACAGTGTACTCAATGAACTGTGAACTTGAAATCCAAGAAGGCAGTAAACACTTTTAAGAAGGCTTTGGCAATAAGCCACCTGACTCAGCCTCCTCCTAATTTTCTAGGGAAGCAGATACCACAAAACATACTACAGCAAGTCCACTTTACTGGAAATAGTTAGCTAATCATTCAGGAACTTCAGCTGGCAATTCCTTTTGCTAAATACATGCCTGTCCTGACCTTGCTTATTTTTCCCAGTAGAAGGAATTGCATAACATGATAATAGGCAATAATCTTAGTGTTCAAGATCAAAGTTCATTGATCTTTTGGCACTGCTTATTGGAATTAGAAAAAAATGAATACTGCACATTCAGTCCAATGTTAACTTTCAAGCACCTCCAGAAACAAGGTGTTACTTTTCCCTGGAAAGATGCCCTCCATTTCTCATAAGAGCTTAAGTAGTTTTAAAACACATTATAATTACCATTCATTTTCTGTATATTATATCCATGGGTCAGCAGCCAATAATTACTTTTTTTTACAATGGTAGAATTGTTAAATATTAACAAAAATTATTTTTACCATATCCCCCATACATATTGGAAATATTTCTAATAACTTCATGGAAAAGACTAAATTAACACTGGGTTACAAGTGTTCCTTGACTTTCAATGGTAATTGGGATAAGAAGTTCTGTCGCTAAATGATGCATTTGTAAAGTGTGACTGCTTCACTTAATGATGGCAATCCCCTGCAGTGCCAATTGCCATTTGTAACCAAATCCCTCAATCATTAGGCAAGGCAACTTCCTGCTGGCTTCCCAGAATCAAAGTCAGTAAAGAAAGTGGAAGGAAGTTGCAAGTTCCAGGCAGACAGCCAGATAAGTGGCTGCTGCTAGGTGAAGAAGAGACCGATGGGGTGCATGGTAGTGGTTGGGGAAGGTGTTTGAGAGGCATGACATGGGTCATGAATGATATGTGAGGATATGCAAGGGGCATGGTTCAGGTAGGGAGGGTAAGTGAGGGTGCAAATGTAAGTTGGTGAGGGATTCAGAGAGTGAGCAAAAGATGCAGTGAGGGGCTGGGAAGTTGAGTAGGGATGCAGAAGTGACTAATGCAGTGCAGGTGTAGAGGGGCTTAGGGAAGATGTGTGGTGGAGGAGACTCACCCCAGCAATTTGCTATCTTCCCTGCCAGCATTCCTATTGACAGTCTGTGAAAGGGAAGGTTGCAAATGGCAATTATGCGATCACGGGATGCTGCAACTGGTCATAAGTGTGAAACAATTGCTAAGTGCCCATGCTGCAATCATATAACTGGTGAGGTTCTGGGACAGCCAGAACTCTTAAGGACTGGTTGTAACTACCATTCGTTCAACACTCTTGTAATTTTAAACAGTTGCTTAATGAATGGTCGTAGGTCAAGGACTGCCTGTAGAATTTCTCCTTTTGGATCCTAGAATGCCGTTTGGATGAATAAAGTATTATAGACATGAAAACTTCCATTCAATCCATGAAAGCAAGTAATATGGACGACAGTCCAGCCCAATCAAGCATTAGGCACGGTTGCCATGCAATCTGAAAAGAAAGCTGGAATCTGCTGATTAGCTTTGCTAACCTTGCATAAGCATTCAACAGAAGTGAATGTTCTGAATCTACAACTCTTGGTGTAATAGACATAAAGAAACATGAGTCCATTAATATACCAGCACTTTTCTAAATGTGGTCTCTCTCAACCATTTTGCAATACATAATTCTCATCAGTCTGACCCAGAGGTATCTGGATGTACTACATGTTCAGTAACATAATCCACAAGATGGATGTACTGTTTTGTAAATGTGTCAATATAGTAACTTATTTATATTCATCATATTAAACCTCTATGCTGAAAGACATATAAAATAGCAGACCATATAATCCTCCTTGCAATTATGTCCCCTCCTCATGATTTGGAATACTGGAAAATTCTGGTTTATATATTTTGGATGCTAAAGTGTCCTCCATCCTTGAAAATGTATTATCAAAGATGTACAATTTCTATAACACAATTTAGATTCCACTGCTTCATTAGGGAATTGCCTAGAAAAACTCCCAACTATCTCCTTCAAGATACCAAAGAATCTCTAATGAGACCACCTCCGATTACATACAGAATGCGAATTTCATACTGCTGACCAACTGACCCAGTTGAAATGAATGAACTCTGAAAGTTAGAAATAAATGAATGAAGTAACAAATGTCTAATGATCCCTAATGGATAACCTGAACATTAGCTTCATTATATATTACGTGAAGGAAACTGGTGTAGGTAATGTTTAGTGCTATTAATTCGATCCAAGATCATTTACTTCTAAAAGTCATTTCAATGCAGCAGTAAAAGGCACTAGGTTATATACCAGGAGGCTCTGCATTCTAGTCTTGCCTTAAGCACAAAAGCAGCTAGGTGACTGGGTAAATTTCTCTATGTCAGCAATAAGAAATGTACAATGGCAAACCAGTTTTGAAAAATCTTGCCAAAAAACCTGCAGGGTCTCAATGAATCAAGATGCTGAAAGGTACATGTGTGTTCTCTCTCACACATACACAAGCAATCATTAGAGGTTAAAATACTGGTTGGTCCACTCCATTTATATTAAGCCTTACCAAATAATAAGGCAATAAATAACAAGTTGGGAACAAAATAATGCTGAGACATAGAGGGCAAAAGTTCTCCTTGTGACATATTGAGATAGAGTTCACCTTCTAAAACTATAAATTTCAGATGGAGAAACAGGAAGGGTACATCTTGAACAGAAGAAAAATAAACAGAAGAAAAACTGAAACTGAAAAGATTTTCACAACTTAAAACATTTTAACAAGAAATGAGTGCTTTGCATTTATAGTCTGGAATGTGCATCCTTTAGAACTCTTTAATTATTAAATAAATCTAAGAACTTGCAAAGCAACTTAGGTATCAACACCTAAGAAAAATATCTTAAGAAATGCTGGTGATATCTCAGCCAATGCTAAAAGACTATTGGATAGAAATAGATGACAAGACAGGATCTGCTAAATGGATTATGTGAATACTCTGCTCATAACACCAAACCTCCCAATTTTAGGGCACTTTGGACAATACAATCGATAGCATAGGATTTGTAATTTATGAACCAAAACTCCTGGACTGCACTATCTTGCCCATTCAAGAGTTATAATTCTTTTTGGTTTACTTTATTTTAATGTTTTGCTTCAAAAGAAAAAGTTTCAGTGAATCTGGCTTGCAGCAGTATAATATTGATTTAACAAAACCAGTTCCAGATAATATTTTGGATAGATTTAATAGGAACTTCAAGTGAAGTTTTAAGATATCTTTGTTGGTGTTATTTATCATATCATAGAACAGACATTGGCCTTTATGCCTCCACTTAGAGAAAGCTGTAAACAACGTACTGAATCCAAAGGAGTGTAAACACTTATTATGAAATACTTGGCAATTAGCCACCTGACTCAGCCCATTTCTTCCTGCAGTGAAGACAAAATGTACTATATAGTAAACCGACTATTCTGGAAATAGTTAAGTATTTATTCAGCAACTTCAGCTAAGAATTCATTTGGATTAATAAACACCTGTTTTGACCTTGATTATTATGAGCTGAAGGAATTGCATAACATGAGTTAACTTTGCTCATTGATCTTTGGCACTGCTCTATCAGAATTGAAAATGAGAGAGAGAGAGAAAAGGGAATACAGGTAGTCCTCAACTTACAATCACAACTGAGCCCAAAACTCCTGTTTCTAAGCAAGATAGCTATTAAATGAAATTGGCCCTATTTTTCTTGCCATAGTTGTTAAATGAATCACTGCAGTAATTTAGTAACACAGTTAAGGGAATCTGGTTTCCCAATTGACTTTGCTTATCAGAAGTTCACCAAATAGGATCACATGGCACCGGGACATTGCAACCATCATCAATATGAGACAGTTGTCCAAATTTTGATCACGTGACCTGAGTATGCTGCAATGGTTGTAAGTGTGAAAAAGAGTCATGATTCACTTTTCCAGTGCTGTTGTAGCTTTGAGCGGTCATTACTTGAATGGTTGTAAGTTGAGGACTACCTGTTCTACACATTCAGGCTAATGTTAACTTTTAGGCATCTTCAGAATTAAGATGTTACTTTTACCTGGAGAAATGTCTATATATCCCGAGTCTATATAGTTTTAAAAACACATTACCGTTGCCAGTTGGTTTCTAAATATAATAACCAAGCATTAGCAGATAATAACTTTTCTTTAAAAGAATAAAATTGTTAAATGTTGACAATTTTTTTAACCACATGTCTCATACACGTTGGAGATATTTCATAACAATTCATAGAAAAAATATATATTGTACAGTAGTCCTTGGCTTACATCCATCCGTTTAGGGACCATTGAATTTCCAACTGTGTTGAACAAGGGGTACTTACAATGAGTCCTCTACTATCACAATCCCTTACATGATGTGATTGTGATTTCTGGCACACCTTGCTGGCTTCCCATAAATAAAGTAAATGGGGAAGTTAGCAGGATGTTGGAAGTCACAGTCATGTGAAGTCCTCATTTAATAGCCTGTGTCAGGCATGAACAACCAGAGCCACACATGAAAACTTGAATTAGCCATTTTATTGCTCAAACCTGGGAATCTTCTCAGAGTAGCAGTTTGCACCGAGGCTAGATTTAATAGCTTCAACAACATGCGCGCGCGTGTGTACGTCAGATTATGCCATCTTATGCCAACGTAGAGGTTCCAGGCTAATTCCCGCTTGACTCCTCCCACTGGCTTAGCCGGTCTCTTTCCAACCACATTGTCCTCACTTAATGACAGCAACAGGGATTGCCATAACTTGAGGTCACTAAGTAGCATGGTCATTATGCTTTACTATCAATTGCTTAACAATAAAGTTCTGGCTCCAACTGTTGTTGGTAACCAAGAATTCCCTGTAATTAATTAAATTATAATTTCTCATTCTGGGTTCTACCATGCAGCTCAGATGAATAAAGTATTATAGACATGTAACCCACCATTCGGCATCCATGAAAACAAGCAATATGACCACAGTTGAGCCCAATTACTTAGTAAGCAGGGTTCCTATACAACTTTCAAGGAAAACTGGAAACTGCTGACAAGCTTTGCTGAAGACACAGAAGCATTCATCAGAAGTTAATGCACAGCTGAATGCACAGCTCTTGGTTTTACAGACATAATGGAACATAAGTCCATCAATATACTAGAATGTTTCTAAATTTTTTCAATTTACTTTACCAACAGACCAGTGCAAGCAGAGTGTTCTCTGGATATATTTATTCACTAATCTAATTTAGTAGATGATAAACAAAATAAGGCTTAAGACAAAGGTAAAATGCAGTTATGAAACAACCAAACATTTATAAGTGAGATCCAGGATTCAGCCTACATTACATTATAATGTAAACATTAAATTTATATTAAATGCAACAACATGTAAAATTACTACAAAGTGATAATATCTAAAATTTAAATGAATTATGGTTATATAGAATGTTTTGCAAAATAGTTTAGATGTCAACAACTTAACAAGGTTAACTTAGCAGATACCAATGGTTTCTCAGGAGATCAAAGATTGTTGGCTAATATTATGGAAATCTAGCTTAGATTGAAAGAAACTGAAAGAAATGTGGCTTTAAAGATGGTTTAGAATTATTACAAATATATAAAATATATCTCATCTTTTTATTGGCCACACCCAAGTTATATTAAGCCATACATTACTTATCACAAACCATTATATTCCTCCTTGATTTCTTTAGTTAGCTAGTAGCAGAAGCAAAGCAAGCTATACTATTTCTTTACATTATTTTTTTTAAAGTAACAAAATCTGTGAATTTCTACTTGCTCCATCGCTTACTAGACATGCATCCCCCCATTTGATAGAAATGGCTATATTTTATGCTAGGAAGATGTATCTAAATAGCCTCAATATTTTATAGTTTGGCTGAGACATGTTATTCCTATGCTACTGTATCTGATCAGCATAGATCCGTTTGATCACTAACTGCTGAAATGGCAACAAAATTTTAAGTTTATTTTTATTTTATTATTTGTATCTCTTTGCTACCATCTTGTAAATGTTTGGATTTCTGCAACCTTGATATGGAAAACATAACATTGCAGGTATTTTATCTGAGTTAATTAAATTATGTTTCTCTTGAAAATTATTTAGCTATATTCCTTTAAATATTAACATTCTGATTTTCCTGATTTTGAAGATTCCAAATATTCTTTCAGACAGAGATTACTGATTATTCAGTGAATTTTTTTTTAAAAAGGTAGCTTATTAAAAAAAATTAAAAGCTACATTGGCATAAAGATGCAAATAAACTAGGAAATACAGTAATTTTTCATCACACATGGATTCTTTCCTTTGTGTTTCCCTTTTGATTGTATCACCTCTCTGGCTCTTTCATTCTGGCTGCAGCTTCTGTTCTGTGATGTCATCAAAAGGAACCAGATTGAACTAGCCAGGAACTTGACAAAAGCCGCAGGGCCTAAAGTTTATCCTCAAATTGCTGATGAGCCACATCAAAAGTAGAACAAGAGGCTGAAAATCCTTTATAGAGTACATACCAAAATATTAGCAAAAATAAACACCCAGCAAGTTATGCTGCATGAAATACAGTAGTATCTAAAAGCCACACTACAATTGTATTTATAGTCTACAACTTCAATTTATCAGCCTATGCCATAAGTGCCAGGAAGGAATCCTTGTTAAGAGAACATTTTCACATTATGCATAGGGGGTCTCTTTACAAATAAGAGTTAATATTGCTTTCCAGCTTTTTCTCTTCTTCCACCCATAGAAATTACTTTATGTATAAATGAATTCCGTTTCAATCAAAAGTATTCTAATTGTTTTGAGAAAGTGTTCTGTACTTAGTGAAGGCAGATGTTCTGAAATATAATTTAAATGATATTTTTGGAATTGTTTGTGGACAGCCAAAAGGTAAAGATTCCCTCAAACTCAATTTAACGTTTAGTGGCTCTAGTAAAACATAGTTTTCTCTCTAACTTTCTAAAAGGGGTTTGTAACTGTATAGAAAGAGTTTGCAACATCCTTTTTCTCATTTCCCAGATTAAATTACAGTTTTGTGATTTCCTGGCTATGGTCTTTTCCAAGTATTAATTGGATAGGATATAGCTAGCTTTTGTGGTTAAATGTTGCTAGCATATCACATTTGCAATAACACCAGAAATAGATACACCAGAACATATAATTTGGATTAAGGTATTCAAATCGAAACACAGAGGTGTCTTTTGTGCAGCGATTTAAACAACATAAAATAAAAATATTATCCTTCTACCTGGCAATCTTGAATGCATATAACAATGAACATTTACCTAGAGCCCAGAAGTGATTCAAATAACAATACTGTACAAAGAAGATTAATACATTTCAGAAATATACTTCCGCAATTCTTAATCCACATATGGCTACATTATATTTCTTTGGTAGTTTCTTTTAAATCTGTTTTAAAGCTCTCATATTTTACTTTGAAAAGCCTCTTCCTCTGCTTTCCTAAATAAAAGTTTCTGTAACAATAGCTTAGAAGCAATAAATATTTCCATGATACTGTATTTAGATATAATTATAAAAACGCTGAAGACTAACATAGCGCCTATGTATATTTATATTGGAAGATCTGAAATCATAATCAGATCTTGCTATGAACATAAAACTGCATCTAGTATAGATGAGAAAATGTAATTTTCCTCCAAACTTTAGTGATTAATTACTGTAGATTACACGCAAAGGGGAGGGGAGGAGATTTTAATTTGGGTTTTTACAGCACCCATATGGTTGCTAAGAGTCAACACCAATTTGATGGCACATAACCATAATAACAATTGTGCGAAAAGGACAACTTACATATATGGTCATCCATCTTCAGAGGTCGTTGCAAGCGGATATTAGCAGGAATTGTTCTATTGATCAACTCATCAATCGTCTAAAAATACAAGGGATATATCATAGCATCATAAGAATCAAATTTAGACCTCTACTTCTTGTAAGATTCATAGTCAAAGAGGCTAAAGGGAAGCACCATAAAAGAGGTTTAAGAAATGTTCATTAAACTTCTCACTAACAAAAAGAGATTTTGTGAAATTCAATTCACATTCTTCCTCCATCCTTTCCAATGGAGATCAGTTGATGTGACATGGTAGAAAATGATTTATGGATACGGTGATGTGAGTCGGAGGGAGAGGGATACAAAGACAAAGCAAATCGGGTGCTGCTAAAAGGGGAATGTTAAAGAAACTATGGGGGAGGGAAGGAAGGAAGAGGGAGAAAGCAAGCAAGCAAGCAAGCAAGCAAGCAGAAAGAAAGAAAGAAAGAAAGAAAGAAAGAAAGAAAGAAAGAAAGAAAGAAAGAAAGAAAGAAAGAAAGAAAGCAAGCAAGCTCAGGTGGAGCTTCCTCACCGACAGACCGACGGTCTGCAGCATCTCTTGCTTCTCTTTGTCCCCTGGACCGATGTGTCGCTCGGAAAAGTCATCGTGGCTGCCCAGGAGTTTCTCGATGTGCCTGGAAGAGGCGGTGGCGACGGCGGTGGCGGCTCTCGCTCCGGGGTTGCTACTGCTTCTTCTCACACAAGCCAGTCTCAACTGCTCCCTGCGTCCCCATCGGCCTGGCGGCTTCTTGCCTCCCCAAGCGCTGCCATGGTACCCGTGCAGATTGCCCCCCCGACCCACCAACCTCCCCCACCACTGGACGCAAGACTGCATGATGCCTAGAAGCTGACGGCCCCCAATTTGCCCGGGCAAAGTTAGTTTGCGCCTCGAAGACGGCAGCCGGCAACTCTTTCCTCCCAGGCCCCCCGACCCTATTATAGCCCCCGAGCCGATCGTCAGCCGAAGGGAGGGCCTTTTGGCCCCGCCCTGCTTCTGATCTCCCCGCCGAAGCCACCTGCCGAGAGGCTGCCCCCTCGCCAGCCAATGCGCGCTCCTCCCAAGGCTGGATTGGACAGGACAGGACAGAACAATCGACGCGAAACTGGCTGTGAGCCAGTTCCTCGCAGTTAGGCGTTATCGTAGTTGCTTCTCCAGGTTGAAAAGAGAGATGATGACGGAGAGCGTTGAAATGATCTTCTTTTTTTCTCCTTTTATTTTCTATTTTCCCTCATTTTTCCTCCTACCCTAATTTTTGTTTCAATGCTTTCCACACAAGGATCACACTTGTTGCTGAAGAAATACTCCTTAGTAACTCATTCTGCCAAAGGCAAATCTCCATAGCTGGTATAAGGATAACCCAACAAGGAGTTTTGGAAGGTATGTCCAGATGCCTCCAACAAGTCTCTCTTGGCCACCAGCCACAGTTCTGCTACTGGAAGGAGTGAGATGTTCAGCAATGTTTGTCTTGATCTTCCAACTCAGTAAGCTGAAAGTGACAGAGAGCACAATGAATGTTATAAATCATGGCATTTGGGTGGATCCTCATGACTGTCATACCCTGCTCTCTGCCTGTTTCTATCCTCTTCTCATGACTTCCTCCTACTGTGTCTGTTTCCCCATTTGGCTGTTTATGTGTACATCATCTGTTGATTCCTCAACAACAACAAGAAAAAGAAAGATGCAATGAATATTTCACAGAAAAGGGAAGAAGGCAATCCACAATGTTAAATCACTTGCTGGCCCTTCTACTATTCCACAGTTTTTGTGCTGCAATAGCTCCAAAGTCTGTAGTATTCTCAGTCAGAAGCAAGGCAAGTCTGTGAGATTCACCAAGGGAACGCAAAGAACCAGCAGCTTCATCTGCAAGGTTATGAGACCTCTTGAGGACATTCTACAAGGCCCATAGCACATACATCATAGCCTTTGCTGAATGGCCAGATGCTAGGTGATGCATCCCCCTTGATCTCAGTGTAGCATGGCAACATCTGTTGCTCTACCTTGGGGATACAATGAAGTCAACGTTCCATGTTATTGCACTGCTGAAGACACCATGTTTGATATCTGTACCTCTCTTCTGAGCTTACAAGCCTGAATCTGTCCCTTTTGATCTTTCAGATGCTGCTTCGGTTGGTCAGTTGTTCTGCACTTGCTGTTCTCTGTGTAGGGGTATGTCAGTAATATGCATTGGGTTTTTGCTTTATATGTTGGTTGTGATTCCAAGTAGAAGATATAGGGACAATTGCAACATTTGGATAGGTAGAAGGCATGATAATTGACACTACACTCCCTGGTCCACAGCATGCTCGACAACCGCTAGGCCTGAGGACAGCAAAGCAATCAATACTTAGTTCTCATTCATTCAGTTTCCTTCTTATGACCTACAAAAGAGTTGCAGTATGTTACTGCATCATCCTTCCAAGACAATAGAAGCATCAGTCATACATCAAAAGTAGGTGGAGTTCCTCATTCATCGACTGGAACATAACTGAGAGTTCCTGAGAGGAATAATGGTAGACAGAGAAGCAATGGCAACTTTATACTAGAGTTCTGAGAGGAAACATACAACAGGATTGTCACAAAGGAGCAGATCCAGGTCCTCTGCTGCACCAGCAGAGATGTAATGCAGCTGATACAGAACTTGCCGCAATGTAGCAAGTGCTTCAGAGACACTAGGGACTTGTCACATCTGTGCAATTCAATGTGAAGGGATGTTAAACAAGACCAACATATAACTGATGTACCTGAGCGTGCCTTGCAAGTATTTGCTGCCTCTGGGAGTTAGGAAGCCTCAGCAGAATTCCACAGCCAAGAACCACAAGTAGACCTAAGATGGAAAGCAGGACCTATGCCTGAAGCAAAGAAAGCCAGAAACAGTAAGTGTCCCTTGCTATAGAAAATGCAAATTGCAGTTCTTTGGTCTAATGGTTCTCTCCATGATTAGAAGCTTGTTCATTGCCATTGGTAGAATAGCCAATCCTGGTCAATAAAGCTCGGACAAAGGTCAGAGCCCCATGCACCCATCTTCCTATTTTGGCACCATGGGTAAAATCCACTTCCCCGCATGTAGGCCATCAATTAATGCCAGGCCACCTGCATCCTCCTGGCACCATCCTTGTCATGGATAAACTCCATTTTCTTCTATTTGTTTATCTTTGGTACTTATATGGTTAATGTACACACAAAATGGAGAGGGACAGCTTGTTATGCTGCCTCTACCACCTTGGTTTTTCTTTTAAATTCTCCCTTGCAGATGCTGCTGTGCCAAATAGTTATGAGTACATGTGTGTAGGCGGATTAGGTTCTCCCGCTGTTCTACTCCTCTGCAAGACATTTCATGTTTGTTTGGGTACACTGTGCTAGAAAGCAAAAGAAAAAAAAAACAAATTAATTCATGTGCAGCCAAATCAGACACATGGCTGCCAGGAAGGAATAGCTTTGTCTACAGGATGTGCAAAAGCATGCATATGATAAAAAGCAGAATGTTTCTGTTTATCTATCAAATTTATATAGTTACCCATATCACACGTGTCATCGAGGCTAGTATACAACAGAGCTAAAAACATGCAGTTAATAAATATTATAATAATTATTAAAACATTAAAAAACTAAAGAAGACAGAATAATAGGCAAAGACATTAATAATAATATAGCTACCTTAATAACTCACCATACAACAATTCACAATTCACTAGTGCAGTGAGTTTATTTTATGGATTCTCTAAAAGGAATGCACACAACATCCATCAAATAAGAACTTACGCTACTAGGTGCATGGACATCATGTCAGTGCAATGATGATTCTCAGGGACCACTGTAGCCAAAGAAATTTTGTGAGTGCTACTTCTGCAAAAATCAAGATGTCACACCGCTCCTACATCTAGCTGCCATTAAGTTAATGATTTATGAAGTCATTCGCTTGGTGCCAGGTTTATGTGAAGCAGCATACAGCCACTTGTAGGAATGAGATAGAGAAAACATTCAGGCCACTGAAGGCATGATGATAAAAAGTATATGTGTTGTTGTCGTCATCATCATCATCATCATCATCATCATCATCATCATCATCATCATCACAATCTTCATCATGATGTATGGCCTGGTTAGTTGAGGAACTGCCTGCCTCCCATAACATCTGCCAAACTGGTTTGATCTGACAAGATTAGTGAGCTCCATGTCCTTTCAACTAAGTGATCCACTGTTTTTTCACATTATTATTATGGTTCGTCATAGAGTCAACCAGATGTTCAGACTGGATTTGGCATTTTTATCTACTGACTGAATACTTCACAAGAATCTGGGATAGTCAGATGTTGATGTGTGATGGTGTTAAAGAATGTAAGCTGTTCTGAGTCAATCTCTGTATATTTGTGATGGATAAACATCTTTCCTTCCAGGAGTTCTACAGCTGCTGGCCATGGTTGGTCAACCAACAGTCTTGTCCTGTAGCCCATTTTCACTAGATGTCTAGGAACTCCAACACCTAACATGGTCCTGATTGACCTGGGTGATGACCAAGCTGGTATGTGTTTCTGTAAATTGTATCTCACCATAATTTTTTTATGAGAGAAACACTCTCTGACTCCTCTGGTCAGATTTTTCCAGTATCAACCATACTGGAAAAATCTGACCAGAGGAGTCAGAGAGTGTTTCTCTCATAAAAAAATTATGGTGAGATACAATTTACAGAAACACATACCAGCTTGGTCATCACCCAGGTCAATCAGGACCATGTTAGGTGTTGGAGTTCCTAGACATCTAGTGAAAATGGGCTACAGGACAAGATTGATACTCTAGTATAGCTCTCATCTTCCTCAGAACACACATGCCCAAGAAACCATATCAAGGCAGTACCTCACTTTGTTATTTGTATGATGCTGTACAACATTTGCAAAAGCAAGTACATATCATGCTGCCTACTGACACGGGACACAGGGCAGTTGTTCACCCAGAGGGAGACACATTGATCTCATAACCAGCACTAAGTAGTTGAGAGCTGAGTTGGTACTTTAGCAGACCTAATTTGGTCATGCATGCATGGTGACTGAGAGTTGTTCCCTCCTCCAATTTTAGTCACATTATGGAGAAATCTGCAGAGCAGTAATTCAGAAATATATATGAGTTACATGAAATAAAAATAGCAGCTGTTTAATCTATATTGTTATAGATTAATTATTATACAGGACAGCAGAAATTAAACTTCTATTGCATAAGAGATAATTATGCAGTTATATTGTATCAATCTTCAGTTGGTCTCAGGAGACATTTTCACATATGTCATGTACTGTAGAGTATATTGGGAACAAGCAGTGTCAAAGTACAGCGAGAAGCTGCTCATAAAATGTCAAATATGACAAGCATGATCTCATAATAATATAATTTTGCCATTAAGCAACATTTTGAATTCACAGCCCAGCCACCTTTCTTGTCTATAAATACCTACTGCTATCACAAATTCACTACCCCAAATTTTAATCTGGGCAGAAAGGTAGTGGTTTAAAGAAACAGGCAGAAGTAAAGTAGAAAGTAGTTCTGCAATAGATTAATTCAGGCTGAGAATATTCATAAAGCATCATAAGCTTCAGCCAGTAGCATTTGAGGCTCTGTGGGCAATTAACCTGCATCCCTTAATCAGCATATGATGTACCTCTGCATTGTGAGCTGCATTGGCTGCCAATTTGCTTCTGGGTACAATTCAAGGTGCAGATATAAGCTATAAAGCCCTTCATGGCATGGGACAGAGTTATCTGAAAGATAATCTCTCTCCAATTACATCTATCCATCCCATCAGGTTTAGCAGGAGGGACATGCTCTGGGTCTAGTCAGTGGCTTCCACCCTGCTGACATCATCCCGTGGAGATCAGAGTGGTCCCAACCCTGTTGGCTTTTCACAAAAAGCCCTGAAAATTTTACATTATCAATGATTTAAAAATGGATTTGCTAAAATACTAAAACACGAAAGTGCCAAAACATTACCTTAGAATATGCTCTTTGTTACAGTATCCGATTTTATGTTCTGTAGATCACCTTAGCCATCAGACTGCCAAACAAAGTTTTGCCACTGCTCAGATAATACTGCATTCACAATCCTCAAGTGAGCATTGATATAAAAAACATGCAGAATTTATAGATTATCTCCATGATTTTCTGTATAAAAGAGGAAAATGTGATACAGATTCTATCATATGTACAACACAGAGAAGCAGCTATATAATTGTGATTAACAAATAAAGAAACAAATAAATGAAGTGTATAACTTTTTTCTTGTCAGCAAAAGCAACTTATCCTGCTGGACAGGTAGTCATTTTGTGACCGTTTGAAGTTAATACGGCACTAAAAAAAAGTGGCGTATGACCAGATTTTACACTTATGACTGTTGCAGCATGCCCACACAATCATGTGATACAAATTGAGCATTTTGGCAACCTGAATGTATTTATGAGAGTTACACTGTCACGGGATCACCATTTGTAACCTTTCCAGCTGGCTTCGGACAAGCAAAGTCAAGGGCGGAAGATAGATTCACTTAATAACCACTTGATTCACTTAACAACTATAGCAATTCACTTAACAACCATGGTAAAAAAGACCATAAAATGGGAGAAAACTCACTTTACATCTGCCTTTACCAGAAATTTTGGGCTCAAATTGAAAAAAACTAACTTTACTGAATATGTTCAGCTTCTGCAACTATCTAGTTCATGAATGCAGAATTGTTTCTGGAAGAGTGGAGTTGTATAACTGTTCACTGGGAAGTCTGACAGCTTTGTATTGTGTCTATATTTTCTTTTTACTAAATGCTGTCAAGGATAAAATAAATTCCATTAAAAAAATAGCACTTCTGCTTCAGCATTTCTCTTTAATATCCAATCCATAATCGCTATCATGTTAACAAATATGGGTGTTTGAGAGGATAGAATGCTATTTTTGGCTGGATAAATCCTCTATATCATTTTATAATATTTTAAGCACAGTTAAAACTAAGAAACTGAGAGCCATGCTAAGCTTCTTTCCTCTGTGATGCAGTGTTTCTATCAGCTATTAAAATAAATGCTAACAGCTAAAAATTTCAATATATTTAGTGAGGAGAGAAACAGAATATAATATAGTAACAGACTGATTTCAAGCACTGAACACTGATAGTTTTTAACAAAAGTACATTATAACACACCTCCAGCAATCACAGGATTAAAAGCATAATCCCAGAGAATCATCTGGATTTGAACTGACATCATAAGGCTCAAATGAATGATAGAAGAACTTCAATCATTCATTATCTGAAACACTAGAAACGTTTTCAATTCCCCTAACCTCAGAATTTCCAGAAAAGAAAAAAAAATACAGAGCAAGTAAAAGCGAATCAAGCAGATTGGGTTGTGACTCTGAGCCTTTTATGCTTAATTCACCCTTGAAGCTCCTGCAGCTTGATGGGTTTGTGTGCCTCTAGTTCAGGTGTGTCCAAACTTGGGAACTTTAAGACTTGTGGACATGCTGGCTGGGGAATTCTGGGAGTTGAAGTTCACAAGTCTTAAAGTTCCCAAGTTTGGACACCCCTGCTCTAGTTAAAGTGATTGCCCTGGATTCTGTCTTCCTATTTTAATGGCTTTGTCTTTCTATCCTGGAGGTTAATCTTGTCAAGGGAAGGGGCAGGAAAAGGGAGTTTTGGTTTACCTTGGAGAGTTTATTTTTAGCCTGATTCCTCTTATCTTAATGGCTCTACTTAAGTATTTCTTTTGTAACAGCCTTCTGAGTTTTTCCTCTCACCTGGTGCTTCTTGATGTTTTTAAAGGGAGAAGGGCTGGCTTGAGTCTTTTGGCACTGTTTTCTGAGGTTTCTGGTACTGTGTAGTTTCTGGCACTGTCCTTTTGGGGTGCACTTCCCACACTAGGATCTGTTGAGATGTAAGTTGTATGCTGGGCATGTGATGTATTGCTTAACTAGTGTATGGATTTGCTTAACCGCCAATGTGATTATATGATGTTAATTTGAATGATTATTTGACATGCTCAAATTCTCTTCATTTCACATATTTTTAAATAGCAGTCCAAATAGTTGTCACATAAAATATGACAGCGACTTTTCAGAAAGTAAAATTAATTTATGGAAGACTTTTAGAGGATTGAACACTGAAGGAAGAGAAGAAAACAAATTAATATCTCAGCAGACATTGCTGATGGAATAACTGGATAAATGTCTCGCAATATTGACTGTCTGATATGGGATCACAATTGTTGTGGGAAGTAAGAAAATATACATATAGATTTAATACTGAGAAATATTTTGCATATATTTAAGTAGGTAGTAGCCTTTAGATCTGTGGAAAGTTATCACCCAGCCCTCTCCCAGAAAAATGAAATATCCTAGGAAATATTGAAAAGGCAGAATATTATATTTCCTTGCATGTGAAAAGGAAGAAACATGTTTTAAATTGAGAATAGCTCCCTGTAGCTTCCTGCCTCCACCCACTTTGTCAATGGGCCATTAAGAAGGCCAAGCCAGTCCCATTACATAATAAAGAGTTCTCCTTTCAGCTCCAGGGTGATGGGATTAAGGCATGATAATATTGGCCCTTTACCCAACTCACCACATGGCATCTAAGAACTCAACCAAACCTGGATTCAAAATGCAGCCTAGAGAGTTGCCCCTGCATGGCCCCATGGGAGCCTGACAATCAATCAGAATACAAGCTCAAGATCAAAGGCCAGAGAGGGCATAAAACCAGGGACTCAGCATGTCAGTCCTTCCTTCTCTTCTTTTCCCCAACATTGAAGCATGTGGTCACCTTTTCTGTTCAGGACTCAAGCCATGTGGTCCTGTCCACCATTAAAACATCTTTCCAAGCAGCCTCCATGTCTCCAGTGTCTTTTTCCCCACTTAGAGCCGAACCCAGAAGGACATTTCTTTCAACAGATCTATAAATTTAACAGAGGATCTCTGAACCAAAGTAGCTTGGCAATAAAGTAATAGAATTGCATCACATAATGACATAAGCTCTGACAATTTTGTCAGTCATTCTGACATATTTGCATTTTATGTCAGAGAAGATGTGGGAGTTGGCATTTATCTTTGTGGATTCAAGTAAAGCTAGAGTTTGTCTTTATGCAAACAATAGTTTGTTAAATTATTGGATTGTACTCTCTGTGACTTCAGCCTGTACTCTCATGCTGACAAAAATAGGATTTGTTTCATCAGCAATGAAATCTGTATTTTTTTTAAAAAAACTACATTGTTCAACATATAGATGTCCAAATAATTTTAATTAGAAAAAGGAGAAGGAGGAAGAGGAGGAGGAGAAAAAGAAGGAAAAATAAGCAGGGGAAGGAAAAGAAGAAAAAGGAGAAGAGGGAAGAGGGAAAGGTGAAGCAGGAAGAGGAGGAGGAGAAAGAAAAGCAGCAGCAGCAGGAGAAGCAGGAGGAGGGGGAAGGGGAGGACAGGTGAGAAGAAAGGGAAAAGAGGAGCAACTCCCATCAGTATCACATCACTGCACATTTTTTACAAATATACATAGTGGAATGAATCAGCCTTCCAAAAGTCTTAGTGTTTATACACTGATACTTCGTTTTATATTAAATTAAGAAGGATTTTCCTCTTAACTATTAAATGTGGCTGGGAATACCTGGAGTCAAGCAACAGGAAAGGAAAATAGCAGTGTGAACTTTCTCCACTGAGGAATATGGTACAAAACTTTCACCTGTCAGGAATATGGTACGAAAAAGCAAAAACTATACAGAGACAACAGCTAAAGTTTAGATGGATGATGGAAAAATTTCCTTGAACAGAATATGAATGAATCAGATTTATTCTCACACAATTTATTGGATTCATTTATAAAATTTATATCACAATTTTTAATCAGAAGCTCAACGCAGTGAAAGATATTCCCAGAGATATTCATAAGCAAAGTTTACAACTATGTATAAATTCTGATTTTTTTTGACAAAAACTTGAGGTTTGTGAGCCCAATATTATATGAAGAGTGGCAAAACTTTGTTTGACAATATCCTGGGTAAGGAATGTAGAAGAGAAGATAGGACAGGATAAAGAAAGGGATATTCTAGATAGGGTAGTATTTTAGCACTTCAATATTTAGTAGCCTTCTCTTTTAGTATTTCGGCAATTCAGTATTTTAATAATTTTAAATTTTAGCTTTTTAACATGCTGCACTCTAGCTCAATTTGTCCTAAAATCAGCATTATTTGCTTATTAATTTTTCCTTTCCCTCTTAAAGAGTTCTTGTCTCTTAACATTCAGTAATAAAGGATTCACTTGACTAAGAATATTAACAATTGATTAAAAAAAATGCCTATTACAGTACCTGCTATCAATTTTGTTATCGCAAGTGGGCAAGTACGCAATAAGTACAAGGACTTTGCTTGCTAAATCTTGACTTATTGAGTAATTAAATGAGGCATGTGGCCAGATTGAATCATTCCAAGCTCTGTGTAGCAGAAGGCAGGGATATCCTTTACAAATGTGCAGTTCTGCAGTTTTGTAGGAACTTGTATAATGTATATTGTTTAAAAACTTAAGCATAGTAGATTAAAGACATGTATCTACCGTTAATATGTTTTTAAAGTGCTACTTGTTACTGTCACATTTAAAATAATAGTGTTGGGTTCCTCATAATTCAAAGTCTTTGCAAACTGGGGGATCCTCTTGGACACCCACAGTCCCACTGTGCCACCCTTTCCTACTTTCTGCATGGAATTATTATAATTTGATTTATTTGGGGCTGTCCTTGGGAAAGCAAACAAACATCAACTATAGTAATGGTTATCATCAATAACCTAATGGGACAATCTCATAACTGCATTGACTGTTGCTTTGTTTCCATATACAAATCAACGTGCTGGTTATTACTATAGACTTCTCTCTAACTCAGGGTCTGAATAAGCTATGAGTCATCTTATCTCACCTAAAATCAAAAATGTCTCCTGAAACCCTCCTACGTGTAAGTATAGTAGGAGTTCTGCTTCCCCGGAATAGCTTGTCCCTGAGGTGGAATAACTCCCACTCTGTCAGCTCTACTAGATAGAAAAGCAAGTCCATAATAACATAAATCTTGTATTTTTTCCAGTAGAGTAGAGGGAGGGGTCACGCGAGGGTTTAACACAGCCTGATTGGTCCATTAGACTGAGAGAAAACTTCTTAACCTTCGGCTTCTCCTGTTGGTTCCCAGTTTCCTCTCAGTCTGGTCCAAAGCACTGTGCTTGGTTCCTAGTGAGACATTATCTAGCTACTCAGTTAATTAATTACTGCTGATATATTTGACTAATTGGATATTCTAAAGACTAAATTTACAGCTGCCCTTGACAGGACAGTCAGGTACAGTCCTAAAGAGGCGGGGAGAGCCCCGTGGGGCGTTTTTTTCTCTCCCCCCCCGGCGGGCTGGACGCTCTGGATCGATCTCCGGGTGTTCGGGCGGGCCGAGCGTTCCGGCAGCGTCAATAGCCTCCCCCAGCACCCCGCAACGAAAGAAAAAGAAGAAAGAAGGCAAAAGTGCTTCAGGGGTAAGCGAACCGAGCTGCAGCACGACATACGGCGCGAAGACCGGCCTGCCGCCCTCCTCATAGTCGTGCCGTTTCTCCCGTGCTGTTTATAGCAGCGGACGTGGCGTTTTTGACTTTAAAGAAAGATTTCTAACTGTGGCTGGGGAGGCTTGAGGCGGGTCGCTGCGAGAGCGGCCACCTGAAGACATTTGAAAAGGGCGAACCTCCGGCGGCCATTTTGGAAGGCCTCCACGTGCGTCGGGCCTAGGCCTCACTGGGCCGAAAACGCTTCCCTGCAATCCAAACGACCACAGGCCAGTCCGATTCCAGACCCTCGGCTGCCTACAAATAAGACTCATTAAGAGAAGCTTTGCTGGGACACGTGAGTGGGGCGATGGCGGCGCGATCCGAAGTGGCTCAGGCCGCACCCATTCAGGCCCCGGAGGACAGGGAAGGCCCCGCAGAGTCCACCAGGCCTCGGGCCTCCAGACCATCTGCAGCCAGCAGGCCCTCTAGAGCGATGGAAAGGGATGAACTCAGACGCTCTAGGGCCCTGGAAAGAACCATCGCCAGGGCTGAAAAGAAAGCCAAGTCTTCCAGGCCCAGATCCAGATCTCCACTGGCGGAGGCACCTGGCCGTTCCCCCTTCTGCAATAGGGGTTTCAGCCTTTCTTCCCCCTCAGTCTCCCCAACCGGGTCTGACAGGAGCGGGAGGCAAGAGGGTTCTCCTGTACCTACTAACTCCCCTGGAGCAGAGGAGATTGATATGGCTGACCCTCTAGAAGGCCCATCTGAAGATTTCTCCAAGAGGTCTGGTAGGGGGTTGGCCCCACGGGGACATGAGTATGATTATGATGAGGATGATCTAGATCATTTACCTGAAAGTCTGAAGCGATTAATTTCTGCAGCCATTTCCCGGGGCATAGCTCAAAGAGATAGGGTTCCCCAGCACAGCAGGGCCCATCCCTTCAGTAGATCAAGATCTAGGGCCTCTTCGCCTTCGCTCCTAAGTGAGGTTTCTTCCAGGGGGGTGGAACATAGACAAGATGACCTCGGGTTCTTGGAAGATGAGGAGGCTGCTCCTGACTCCCCCCCCCTCTTCCAATCTATTCCTCCTGGCCATGTTCAAACCCCTGCTCCGGAAGACTAGGAAGACCACTAAGGTGGGGACAGGGGACCCTACGGTACCACCTCCCAGGGATCCGGACATGGCCATGTTTTCGAATACGGCCACAAATAAGGAGGAAATTCTTGCTCCTCCAATTTTTTTGGAGGTGGCCACTAGTCAGTGGGCTCGCCCCTCCCATTTTTCTTCGCCAGGCAGCAGCGACAGTCGCGCCTATAACTTAGAAAAATCCTTTGTACAGGCTCTCCAACTACCTACCATAGATCCGCCCATAGCTGCCCTGGTCTCCTCTTCCCCGGTTGTCTCAGGGGTTGCGGCAGACAAATTAAAACCTGAGGATAAGAGGGCTGAACTAACGTTGTGGAAGAACTTCAACGCTTCCGCATGGGCGGTGAGGGCGGCTGCCGCAGCCTCGTATTTTAACCGCACGACGGTGATGTGGCTCCGCCAGCTCCAGGATCAAATCCCGATCCAGGACGACCGCATTCATCAGGACTTAACCAAAATTATGGCCGCTTGCCAGTACTCCACTGATGCGACCCTGGACGCTGTACGATTTGGTTCCAGCGCCCTAGCCACATCAGTCGCTTCTCGCCGCTTACTCTGGCTTAGGAACTGGCAAATAGACAACAAGGCAAAATGGGACTTGGTAGCAGCCCCATTCACAGGCCAAAGCCTCTTTGGGTCGGCCCTGGACCCAATAGTAGTGGAAAACAAAGACAAGAAGAAAGTCATGCCCACCACTACCAAAAAGACCGAGCCCCATAATCACCCATATCGTAGACCTCCCTTCAGAGGTGCTGACAGGGATCAGGATTACCGTTTCCAGTCCTACAGACAGGATAGACAGTTTCAACAGCCCGCCTACCAGGACCGTTCTCAGCCACAGTCCAAACGGCCCTTTCGTGGGGGGGGGGGCGCCCTTTCCGCAGGGGGAAATGACTCGAACCCGAGTCATCCCATAGGCGGCCGCCTGGCTCTGTACGCGGACCTATGGGACGAGATAACCACGGACAGCTGGGTCCGAGCCACAGTACGACACAGGTTGGAATTTCTCTCCAAACCCCCGAGGTTCTTCAGAGTTTTTCCCCCCGCCAGGAGCCCGGAACGGCATCAACTCATGCACCTCGCCGTGTCCCATCTCCTGGAAATTCGGGCGGTGGAGGTCGTTCCGGCTCCAGAGCGAGGGCAGGGCTACTATTCAAATCTATTCGTAGTCCCAAAGGCCTCGGGGGGTTGGAGGGCAATCCTAGACCTCAAACGCCTGAACCGCTACCTGGTTTACAGGCGGTTCAAAATGTCATCCCTAAAATCAATTCTACAAGGCATAAGAAAAGGGGATTACATGGCCTCAGTAGACCTAACAGAGGCCTACCTCCATATCCCCATCCTTCAGGCTCACCGCCACTACCTCCGGTTCTCCCACGGGGGACAACATTTCCAGTATCGTGCCCTCCCTTTCGGTCTGGCCTCAGCTCCCGCACCTTCACTAAGGTTCTGGCAGCACTGGCGGCTCACCTACGTTCCATCCCGGTGAGACTCCAGTGCTACCTGGACGACGTCCTAGTCCAGGCAGAATCCCTTCCCAGGGCAATGTCAGACCTCCGCCTGACTATCCGCTGGCTCCAGACCCTGGGGTTCTCGGTGAATTTTCCCAAAAGCTACTTGTCCCCGTCCAAACAGATTCTTCATCTAGGGACCGTAATCAACTCAGTGACAGGGAAGGTGCGCCTGTCCCCAGATCGTTTGTCCAGCCTATGCCAGTTAGTTGCCTCCATCAGAAAAAGAAGGTCTGTTTCCATCCTGACCTTGTCCCAACTTCTGGGGAAGATGGTATCCTGTATAGGGATAGTACCCTGGGCCCGACTCCATCTCCACCCTCTTCAATGGGCCTTGATACCGGCCCAGAAAAAGCTGATGAGCAACTCCTTATGTCCGATTCGCTTACCGACCGATGTGAGACTGTCCCTCAGGTGGTGGATGTTTCCGGCACTTCAGCAAGGGGGATCATTTTGGGAGCCGGAGAGGGTAACCGTCACAACGGCTGCGAGCCTCTTTGGCTGGGGGGCCATAATGGGCATCAGCATGGCCCAAGGACGCTGGACTGCCTCAGACCTCAGCCACAATATCAACTGGCTGGAGTTGAAGGCTGCGAGACTGGCCCTCCGGACATTCCGACGACAGCTGCAGGGGCGCCATGTTCTCCTGCTCACGGACAACGTGGCAACGAAGGCGCACGTGAACCGCCAAGGGGGAACCCACTCCCGTGCTCTCTGGTGGGAGGCGCAGACATTAAGCTTGTGGGCGGAGAGACACTTGGCCTCGATAGTGGCGGAACATATTTCGGAGGTCTCCAATCACCAGGCAGACTGGCTGAGCCGGGCGACTCTGGACAATGGCGAGTGGCAGCTGTCTCCAGAGTTGGTTCAGAAGATCTGTCGGAGATTCGGCACGCCACTAGTGGACCTGTTCACCTCCCCCGAGAACGCCCAGCTGCCGAGGTTCTTTTCCCGGTTCCAGACCCCCTCAGCGGAGGGCACGGATGCCCTCAGAAGCCGTTGGCCCCCGGGCCTCCTTTACGCCTTCACGCCCCTTCCCCTCATTTCCGCGACAATCAGGAAGGTAGTGGCAGAGAGGGCCCTTGTCATCTTGTTGGCCCCTTACTGGCCAAGGAGGCCATGGTTTGCGGATCTGGTCCAAATGTCAGTGGCCGATCCTTGGAGAATTCCCGTGGGGGGAGGTCGCCCTCTATCAAGGGATCTTACACCACCCGGAACCACAGTGGCTCCATCTAACCGCTTGGTTCTTGAGCGGGGCATCTTTAGGGGGAAGAAGCTGTCCTCAGGGGCCATAGCGACTTTGGAAGCATCTAGGAGGCTGTCTACCACTAGAATTTACAATGCCACCTGGGCGGCCTTTGCTAAATGGGGCATTTCCCTTGGGCTGGATCCCGCTAAGACCACGGTTCCGGACGTTCTCGAGTTCCTGCAGAAGGGGCTGGAGGACGGCTTGACCCACAATACCCTTCGACGGCAGGTGGCCGCTTTGGCTACCATCTTAGGGGGGGAGGGGTCCTATACTCTTTCCCACTGCCCATTGGTAAAACATTTTCTCAAAGGGGCGGCCAATATTCGGCCTCCTCCGGTGCACAGGTTTCCAACCTGGGACCTTACCCTGGTCCTTAAGGCACTGACAGGATCTCCTTTCGAGCCCCTTAGAACAGTCCATATGCGTCTTCTCACACTCAAGGTGGTTTTTCTAGTAGCCATCACAACCGCCAGACGCATATCGGAATTGGGGGCACTTTCTTCCCGTAGTGACCTTTGTCTTATCCATCAGGACAGGGTAGTCCTTCGTTTGGATCCCTCGTTTATACCAAAGGTGAACACGCCCTTCCACAGGGCGCAGGAAATAGTCCTGCCTAATTTTTGTCCTAATCCATCACGAGAAAAAGAGCAGGTGTGGCACAGATTGGACGTACGGCACGCCGTTCGCATTTATCTGAAACGAACGGAGGGCGTGCGAAAGACAGAAGTGCTTTTCGTCTCATTTCAACCAGGTTCTCTTGGAGCTAGGGTGTCCTCCTCCACTATTGGGTGCTGGATTAGGCAGGCCATTGTCGAGGCATACGGGGCTTCGGGGCGGTCCCCTCCCTCAGGTATAACAGCTCATTCTACTCGCAGTGCAGCCACTACTGCGGCCTGGGCTACCAGGGCTCCCCTTGAGGACATATGTCGGGCGGCCACTTGGGCCTCGCCTACCCCTTTCATTCGACACTACCAGCTAGATACCTACGCCTCGGCTGAGGCGTCGTTCGGTCGGAGGGTTCTGCAGAGGGTGGCGGCCGATCCTCCCCCTGAACCCCAGTCTACCCTCCCTGGGACTTAGCATGGGTATGTCCCTCGTGTGACCCCTCCCTCTACTCTACTGGAAAAAGAACGTTGGTCTTACCTGAACGTTTCTTTTAAGAAGAATAGAGGGAGGGGTCACGATCCCGCCCTAGTTAGTTGAGATAGGGTCTGGGGAAGGGGGAGGACCGGGTGGCCCTGGGGGGCTTGTCCTTGGCTGTTGTGACTTACAATTGCAGACTTCGACATCGCGGAAACTGGGAACCAACAGGAGAAGCCGAAGGTTAAGAAGTTTTCTCTCAGTCTAATGGACCAATCAGGCTGTGTTAAACCCTCGCGTGACCCCTCCCTCTACTCTTCTTAAAAGAAACGTTCAGGTAAGACCAATGTTCTTTCTCAAACCTACAATGGGGGTGAAAAAGTAACTTTGCAATCAATGCCCACATTTTTTAGTTTAGCAGTGCCTCTCAGTCGTATGGTTGCCAATTACAGTCAATATGTGATGTTCTATGCCTGCCCCATTTTTTTATTTTTTACTTCTTGCAAAGGGGTGAGATTGTCTAAAGAGGCAATCTCTTCTGTATTGAGCTGTGTTTTTCATTAGGGCAGTGTTTCCCCAAAAGGTGCTAACTGCAAATTAATAAGTTCAGCCGTGACCTTAATTAGCTGGCTGCAGTTGCTGCCTGTTTGTTGACAAGATTTTAATCATTTTTTGTTTGCTTCCTACTGACAAGGGGTTCGGTTGCAATTGTGCTTGGTAAACAGCCAGCCCCAGTGCATTCCTTTTGAGATGTATTCCCCATTGTGTGCTGCTTACTCTTTTGTAATCCCTTCCTCTCCAATGGATATTAATGCAAACATCATTTGCCTTCTTGCTAATTATCCCTATACAAGGATGAGCATTCCAAATGATGGGGAAATGGGGAAAAAAAAGAAAACTGAAGTAAAATTGTAATGCGATTGTAATGTAATGTTCCACTTAAGTGACTGTGTCATCCAACTGAATTGCCAGTCCGAATTATGGTCATTAACAAGGACTATCTGTATTTTTGTTGAGACTGGTTATAACAACATAATCTTGCAAATGTACTTCTCTGCTCCATATATCCCAGTGAATCAGGGAAGTATCTGCCTGAATTGCCTCTTTTAATTACGGTATTTCATTGCTCTGAACTTAAAGAAGTTTCAGCCTTCTAACATATCTTCTTCAAAGTTATCTTCCTTACTCTCTAGCATAAGTTTTCATATATCAAACTTCATCGAGTGGGAAGTGTCTTAACAAGAGTCTCTGATTTTTCATATAGATCAGGGGTGTCCAAACTTGGGAACTTTAAGACCTGTGGACTTCAACTCCCAGAATTCCCCAGCAAATAGACAAATAGCATGGCTGGCTGGGGAATTCTCGGAGTTGAAGTCCACAAGTCTTAAAGTTCCCAAGTTTGGACACCCCTGATATAGATCAACCTTTTGGGCACCAGGGACTGGTTCCTTGGAGAGAGATTTTTCCACAGACTGGAGGGGGTATGGTTTCGTGTGCTGCCTGCATCCCACAGATGGGGCTTTGCTTGTGCAGTCTTGTTTTTGGCATGCTGTAAATCATTGTCGGTTCACAGACCAGGGGTTGGGAACCCCTGTTATAGATGACTTGGATTATAACGATCAGTGTTGGAGGTTTACGAGCCCTCAGGCTCATTAAAAATGACAGAAATTGTGTAATAATGGAAAAAATGGATGATATCAACCATGTTGTGAATACATTCCCATGGAAATTATCTCGTTTTATTATCAAAACTGAAAGTCCATCAGTGAGCATGATATTTGTGCACAGCTTACCCTATACCACATATAGGTAGCTTGCCATTTGCCTGCTCCAAATTGCAGGAAAAAGTCTATACGCTATATCTTGGCAACAAAATTTATCCAACAAAATCCTCATCCTTACATGTGTCTTCCTACCTGTTTCATTGTAGAATATTAATAATTGAAGTCGCTTTAACCAGTAAAGATTATTCCTGTCTATTTTGTGAACCTTAGGAGAATAAGATCTGACTATTATATTTATGCTGAAAGCTTCATTAGGATTAGCTTTCAGGATTTCTGGGACTATTCAAATATATGCTATTCTTCTTCCTTAGCTACTGGACCCTTCATTTCTGTCTTCTAAAGCAGGCCCCCCCAAGCCCCAGCCTGTGGCCTTTTTAGACATGAGCATGAAGCTGAATTTGTGAAAGTCACACATGGATGTACATGAAACCATCGCTTCTCCCCTCCCCCCAACCATTTCTGCTGGTCCGCTGAGCTGGAAACGTTGGAGACCGTTATTCTAAAGTACTGTACTGTACTTGACTGCAATTCACTTGTTTCACCTTTACCATATCCCTTTACCTCACTTTATTATGTATCACCTGTTTCTATAGGGAGATCCAAAAGCCAAGGCAAATCTTTCATCAAAGCTGCTTTATAGTTATCCAATTGTGTAGAACTAAAACCAGGCATTCACAAATATTATCCTACATCAGCATACCACACCCTAAAACGAAAGACTGTAATCCAAGGGCATGACCTTCCTCATTCCAGTTAATATTTTCCAAATTGTCAGCATTGCCTGCTATTAGTCAAGCTTATTCCTAGCCACAGCTAGGGTGCATGTTAAAAGGCTATCTTTGTATCACCTACTTTCAGCAGGCTAACCCAGTCTTGCCCATATTATGATTAACAATTGCTTGTTAAGCAATTAGCAGAAGCAATAGCCCAAACATTGCTATTCCATTTCTACTGTTCGAGCATCATCCCCCAATTTCTTAACAGAATTTCATACTTCCAGTTGAGGGAAGCAGGTTAGACTTCAACTGTTATCAGTTAACATATGAAGTATTGAGTGTTACATGGACAGTAGATACTGTTTGTTCCAACAACTTCAATGTCGTAACTATTTCTTACTGTAAATTATGTTAGTAAGTAAACATCAGTCACTTTAGATGAATTTGGAGAAACTACGGCGTTCTTATCTATTATTCATGATTCTTGGCCTGCATTGCTGGCTTCCTTTCATCTTAGTTTTTTGTAATTGGTGTCTGTCTGAGTTATACATATTTACTGAATTCAGATGGAAACCTAGTATTAGAAATTCTCTGTGACAAGTCCTTTTACACAGATTGCCATGATCTTATTGAAAAATAGCATTCTCTTTCAAGAGTCATCAAATGACCCACCCAGACAGATCCCCTTTTGTTTTTGTTAAGCCCTCCCCCAAGAATAAGGATAATGGCCCAGAAACTGGAGTAAAATAATCTAAAGTTGCTTTCCAGCAATATCCAAAGGGTGACTCAGCAAAGTTAGTTTATCAAAATGGCCGAGTAACTAATTTATCCATGCCAAATGACACAACTATACAAAAAAGAATCACTTTGGGTAGAACCTTGCTCCTAGAGAGCAGGGAGGAGGTGGGAGGAGCTTCCTGGAGCTATGGCGGCTTACCCGTGAGCTCCGCATGCCTGCGGGGCTTGCCTGAGTGAGCAGGGGATGCTACCGGTCCTCTATGCCAACTGTGAGGACCGGGTCCAGGAAAGGACCACCCTGGCTTTCCATCACAACCCTAACGGGTCTCCAGGGTGGTCTGGCGTTGGAGAAATCCGACGAAAACGCGAGAGGTGAGAGAGCCGGAGTGCGGGAGAGGGAGCCAGCGCCGGCCGCTGCTACTGCTGCTTCCGCTGCTTCCGCTGCTTCCGCTGGGGAGACGCTGAGCGTGGGACGGCGTGGGATGGCGGGGCGAAGCCGGCTGACGTGTGTGTGAGCATGTGGAGCGGCTGGGCGAAGTAGGAGCTATGCAGGCTATTGTCGGTGTTGGCAGTGCCGGGAGAGGCCGAGGAGCCGGGCGCTGGGAGCCCTGGAGGCCTGACGAAGCGCCGAAGCGCCACAATGCTGACGGGAGGATTGGAGGCCGGCTGAGGCGTCGGAGGCACCGGTGGCTGGTGGTAATGACCCCTGGGGCTGGAGCGGCGCGGCGTGGTGACTCGAAGTGCTGGACACATAGGGGATATACAGGGAAAGGCAATGGCGGCTGCTGGAGCGAAGGAGAGGGGAGGAGCGAAGGTAGTGGCCCTTCATCTACCATCATTGACCATCTGCCCCCTGTTACTACCCCCGGTTTACCATCCACCGACCACCTGCTCCCTACTGTTTTTCTACTGCCCACCTATGCTTTGACCATCTACAGACTGATTGACTGGTCTGCCATATCCATCATTCCCACCTAGGACTTTTGGCTTTTATCATCGGTACCCGGGCCCTGGCTTTCTGCATCTCTCTGCATTTTCCTTTTTCCTGGACTCAGTGCTGTAAGCAGCACCTATTTTAACATCTTTTAAAGTGATTTTAACATCTGTAGCACCCTCAATCGATCTGAGGCCCTGCTGAACTATGGTTTATTTTTACTCAAGGGTATACCTGATTTTATTGCGGGAGTCCCCCCTCTCGCAAATATGGCCCTCTGCCCTTTCGAGGGCCCACCTTAATGACGGATGCATCAATCCAGAGAGGTGGAGGAAAAGGAGGCTCCGGGGGTTTTTGTGCAAATGTCTTTTAAGTGTTTTAAGGGGATCCGGGGGGGGGAGGGCTCAGCCAGACCAGGAATAGGAGTAGAGCCAGGCGAACAGGTGGGACTGAGGAGGAAGAGAGCGGAGTGGGGGAGGGGAGTCAGTATGACGTTCCTTTAGAGGGTTCCTATATCCCAACGGTCGCAGGAAGGAGTGGATGCGAGGACAGAAGAAGATTCTGCAGTCTGTTGGGAGACCGCGGGCGATGGATACGCCCGGTCGTTTGTACCAACCCCCGCACTCTAGGTGGTCAGGGTTTTCAGAGCCGGGCCATGAGGCTGATGTTGTGTAACACAAGGTCCGTTGTTAATAAGGCCCCCCCTCATCCATGATCTGGTTTCTGAGGGGGAGCCGGACCTTGCAGGGATCACGGAAACCTGGTTGGGCCATGAGGGGGGTTTGCCCCTCGTGGAAATGTGCCCACCAGGATACCGTGTATTCCATCAGCCTCGTGCCCGGGGTAGGGGTGGTGGGGTAGCGGTCATTATACGGGAAGTCCTGGCACCGAGGGAATTCACCGTACCTCAGATATCCGGATGTGAGACTCTAGGTGTGAGATGGGGCCCAGGGAGTCAGTTGGGCCTGCTGATTGCATACTTGGCTCCTCGCTATGCATCAGCGGCCCTGCCAGAGCTCCTCAAGGTGATTGCGGAGGTGGCGGTTGAGACCCCCAGACTATTAGTTATGGGGGACTTCAACCTGCCATCGACGGGTGAATCATCCGAGGTAGCTCGGGAGCTCATGGCTTCCATGACAGCCTTGGACCTGACCCAAATAATTCAGGGCCCCACACACGAGGGAGGCCACATGCTGGACCTTGTTTTTATCTCTGGTCGATGGAAGAGTGATCTGTATGCAGATGACACTCAGCTATATATCTCTACCCCGAACCACCCCAACGAAGCCGTCGAGGTGATGTCCCTGTGTCTGGAAGCCGTGCGGGTCTGGATGGGTGACAACAGACTCAAGCTCAACCCTTCCAAGACGGAGTGGCTGTGGCTACCGGCGCCCCGCTTTAGCCAGTGTGTTCCATCTCTGGCCATCGGGGGGGAACAACTGCCCCCGGTGGATAGGGCACGCAATTTGGGCGTCCTCCTAGATTCCCGGCTGTCGCTAGATGATCATGTGACAGCCGTGGCTAGGGGGGCGTTCCACCAGGTTTGCCTGGTGCGCCAATTGCGCCCCCTACTAGAGCGGGACGCCCTTCGCACAGTCACTCATGCCCTGGTGACTTCCCGTCTTGATTACTGCAACGCTCTCTACATGGGGCTCCCCTTGAGATGCAACCGAAGGCTCCAGCTGGTCCAGAATGCAGCCGCGTGGGTTATTATGGGGAGTACTAGGTACTCCCATGTAACACCTTTCCTGCGTGAGCTTCACTGGCTGCCTGTGGCTTTTCGGGTGCGTTTCAAGGTGCTGATTGTCATCTTTAAAGCGCTCCATGGCTCAGGACCTAGTTACCTGCGGGATCGCATTCTACCCCACACATAACTGCGACCAATCCGCTCTCACAGAGAGGGACTCCTCCGGGTACCTTCCGCTAAGCAGTGCGGGCGGGCAGTGCCTAGGAGTAGGGCCTTCTCTGTGATGGGCCCAACCCTCTGGAATGACCTCCCCCCCCATATTAGAACTACCTTGGACCTCCGCTCCTTCCACAAGAAACTCAAGTCCCACCTGTTTCGACTAGCCGGCCTGGCCTAATTGTAATTGTAATTGTACCTACAGGTAACACCCACTACTGACCTTCCTGGATGGCTTTTTAAATTTTAAATTTTGGGGTTTTAAATCGGTCAGAATTGTTTTTAATTATTTAATTGGTTTGGGTTGTATATACAGACGGTATGGTTGCGTTGTTTTGTCTGGTGCTTTATGTTATGTTTTATTGTTTTATACACGAACGGTCTGTACACCGCCCCGAGTCCCTACGGGGAGAGGGGGCGGTCTATAAATTTAATAAACCTAAACCTAAAACCTAGGGAGGGAGGTGGCAGCTGTCTCTTCCTAAGACCAAAATTTCCAATATAACCCGAGAATTATGTTGCAGAGATGAGCTTGACCTCTTTCAACTACTAGTTAATAGTGAAATCTCACTCCTTGCATCTACAGACATTGGGTAGCAGATTAAGTACATACAGTCCTCAATATACGACTGGTTGCTTAACAAATATTCAAAGTTGCAATAGATTTTTTAAAAAGTTACTTAAGACTTGTCCTCACACTTACAACTGGTGCCCTCTCCTCCAAACACATGATCACATTTTTGGTTACTTGGCATCTGGCTTTCATTTATAACCAATTACAGCATCTGGTTACTTGTCCCAGCTTCTGCCAGCCTTGTAAAAATGCAAGTAGAAAAATAGGAACCACCTTTGGTGAGAAGGTAAATAACATTCCGTGCACCTTCAGCATTTAGTCATGCCGGCTACATGACCACTAGATGTCTTCGGATAGCACTGGCACTTCGGCTTTGAAATGGAGATGAGCACCATCACCTAGAGTTGGGAACAACTAGCACTTTTGCGAGGGGAACCTTTACTTTTACAGCATCCTACCGTTGTGTGACTGCGATTTATGACATTTTTGTCATTCTCTTTGGTTGGAAGAATGGATTTGCTTAATGACCATGTGATTCATTTTACAATCACAGTCACTTGCTTTAGGACCATCATAAAAATGGTCATACAATCGAGTCTGATCACATGATATCTCAACATGATCCCAATGACTTATGACCAAAATTCTGTTGTGGTTGTAAGTTGATCACAACCCAGGTCTTTCAATTACTAAGAGCAGAGTCCCAGGTTTTCCCTATAACGCCGTTCCTTTATCTGAGAGGAAGGAGATTGATGAATTTTAAATTGATTCACTTCTTTAATTTGTTTTCTAACAAACTGTTGCAAGAGACTAATGCTTCTGTCATTTCTAAAAGGACATCACCTTTGGGGTGAGCATTCTGCTAAAGGGTCTACAAACTTTCTCTCCAGCTTCAAGTTGAACAATATTCTTAAGGCCGGTTTTAAATAGCATTTTAGGGTGCGTAGGCAGCATTTATAAAAAAAGCCAAAATACATCTAGTTATTATCAATTTGACATTTGCATATTTTCTTCTCTCTAATCCTCATTAGAGTTTTCAGTTTCAAAAGCAGATTAGTTGCACAGCCAGGTTTCTTCCTGCCAAGAATATTTTATTTTCAAAAAGTGGGCGAAATAATTTGATACAAATAAAAAGCAAAGGCTGCCACCTACTGTCCCCATGGTGATATGTAGTCTAATCATGCAATATATATTTAGCATGAATAGATTTGTTTCAGTTACCTCAAAAGCACCTTTTATTTTGCATTCAAGATATTTCACAGTAGATTGGTTAATAGTGGGATAATTTATGATTAGTAATACTGACTTCTTTTTTTGTATGCTCCAATCTGAGAACCAAGGGCAGTTTTCCCAAAGATTATCTACTTTTTGAAGTGTGGTTCCTGGTATATTATTCAAAAGTCAGATGTAGAATTGGCTTCAAAATATTTTAATCCTTTTAACATGTTTTTTTTAAATAAAACTTTGCTATATGAAAAATGAGGCTATGGATTTTGGTTAAGATATTACATAATTGAGATTTCCAGGGGTGGTATGGCGAACTTTGACTGCAGCAAAGGCCAAAGAACCACTGAACAGCCTGAATAATCAAACCTGTTCTTAGCAAGGGTAGAAAAGAAAACAAAATCAGAATTTATCAGATTATATATCATTGGGAAAATATTACACAAAATCCTAGTAATAAATCCAAATATTGGGGATCTGGTTAACAAAAACAAAAAACAAAAAACTACTGCCAGTTTAGGGCTAAAGTGAAACAATATAGTACCCAGATTTTTTTTTGCATAGTTCATTGGCATTTAAATTAGTGAGACATGATAATATTTATTGTTTGTGCACTTGTTATTTCAATTCTGACTCTAATGTATTTAGGCAAATTGTGGAATGCTCTGCTATTTGGCTGAAATTGGAACTGATACCAATAAGAAACTATCAACAACTAATTATCATTTTCATAAGTACTAAATTCATTACTGTGTTTCCCCAAATATAAGACAGGGTCTTATTTTCTTTTGACTCCTGAAATAAGCACTTGGTCTTATTTCAGGAGTCTTATTATTTTTGAGGTGCAAGAGGCAGCGAGCATGGTCACCTCATGGCTGCTGCTGTGTTGCAATATTTTTGGGGGTGGCTTATTTTTGGGGGAGGGCTTATTTTAGTGCATGCACTCAAAAGCCCGATTGGGCTTATTATCCAGGGAGGTCTTATTTTTGGGAAAACAGAGTACCTATTTAGGAATTCTTTAGTCCATGTGATATACTCAGTATAAATTATTTTCCTGCACTCTTTTGGTCCATTTATACATGATAGCTTTAGTTAATGGAACAGTTTTAGATTCAGGTTTTAATAGATTTCATATAAATTCTATCACTATAATATCAAGAATGAAGGCGAATATATGTGTCCCAGAATAATGTTGCTCAATCTAGCAGATCCCTGAAGATGAGTTCCAGCATGAATCCGAAAGCTCGGAAGACAAAACCTCTGATGCCAGTGACCGACCCAAAATGGATCCTGCAACTGTAATAGTTTGAATATTGCGGTAAACTTTCTAAAAATTACACTTTAATTCTTTTTCTTACTTGGAATCAATAGTTTGGTGATAATCTATTGATCTTAATGTTGAAAACCTACCGTATTATATAGAAGATTTGGAAAAAGTTGGAAGTTTTACTTTAAATCATTTTCTGTGTTAAATGATCAATATTGCTTGTATGTTGCCATTGGTAGTATTTATAATAATAATAATAAATACTTATAATAATAAGTATTTATAATGATTCTGCTGTATGATACAACACGTTTAGCATCCTATTTGGGGAGAAAGGTTTGGAGAAGGCACAGGGTTTCTCCTACAGAGAATAGTAGAGGATGCAGATGTTTGTTCAATCAGGACACGGTCTAAGCACAGTGAGTCTATGCTGCATAAACTTTTTTGGAACCTTAAAGGGGGCATTTATATCTGTCTGGGCCCTGCTAGAACCTTCAGTAGTATCTTATACTATCAACCAGGCCAGTGATTACTAGGGAGAATTGGAGATTGGAAGTGGTGATATTCATTCCTAAAGTAGGCATTCAAACTGGTGATTATGGAGGAGGACCATAAGGGAGGATGTATTCCAATATGGTCATAGGGCTCAACTTTGTCTCTTTTTCGCTCTCCACTCCCCAGTTTAACATCTGCATTAAATTACTCAAAGAGGTAATCCATTTTTTTATGCTTTGGGATTATGCATTGGCATTAACTGGCTCTCTGTTAAAAGTTACCTACTTTAGAGAGTGGTATAGACTCGATTTGTGTGTATGAATAAATGAGAAGGCATAATGGCTAGTAATGCTGGAAAAAAGAGGCTGGTTGACCACATCAGTTTGGCTTGTCGGGTAGATTGTATTAAGCCTATTAGTTTAAGGTTTGTTTGTTTATTAAATTTATTGGCTGTCCGTTTTACCATAGGCTAACTCTTAATTATTTAAGGTTCCTGATTTCTGCTGTAAAAATTAAAACAGCATTTTAAGTTAAGTAGCATAAATCTGGAGTTAACTAAAAAAAATCATGGCTATTTCTGATTGGCAAATTTAATTCTGGCTGCTGAAATTTGGATGATCCAAAGGAGGCCGTTGGGGTCTGGATGGGGGACAACAGACTTAAACTCAACCCCTCCAAGACTGAGTGGCTGTGGCTACCGGCACATCGGTTCAGCCAGCTGACTCCATCGCTGGCCATAGGGGGCGAACAATTGCCCCCTGTGGAACGGGCGCGCAATTTGGGCGTCCTCCTTGATGTCCGGCTGTCAATGGATGACCATGTGGCAGCCGTGGCAAGGGGGGCGTTCCACCAGGTTCACCTGGTGCGCCAATTGCGCCCCCTACTGGACCGGGATGCCCTACGCACGGTCACTCATGTGCTGGTGACGTCCCGCCTGGATTACTGCAACGCTCTCTACATGGGGCTGCCCTTGGGACGCGTCCGGAGACTGCAGTTAGTTCAGAACGCAGCCACGTGGGCTGTGATGGGGAGTACGAGGTACTCCCACGTAACACCGCTCCTGCGCGAGCTGCACTGGCTGCCTGTGGTTTTCCGGGTGCGTTTCAAGGTGCTGACTACCATCTTTAAAACGCTCCATGGCACGGGACCTAGTTACTTGCGGGATCGCATCCTCCCACATGCATCCCTGCGGCCAATTCGCTCACACAGGAAGGGACTTCTCGTGGTGCCGTCCACTAGGCAATGCCAGCGGGCGACACCGAGGAGTAGGGCCTTCTCTGTGATGGGCCCAACCCTCTGGAATGACCTCCCCCCCGACATTAGAACCACTTCTGACTTCCGCTCCTTCCGGCAAAAACTGAAGACCCACCTGTTCCGATTAGCAGGCCTGGCATAATTCAACTGTCCCTCCTGGCAAATGTATTATATCTGGTTATTTTAGGGATTTTTTAAATTCACTGTATCTGTTTTTAAGGGTTTAAACTTATAATATATTTGCTTTGTACAGTTCCTTTTAACTGCATTTTAACCTCCTCCATGTCAACTGTACATATTTAATTTTATTGTATCTTGTTATATTTTGTATGAACTGTACACCGCCCCGAGTCCCTTTCGGGAGAGGGGGCGGTCTAGAAGCATTAAATATTATTATTATTATTTCCAGAACTGATAACTGAAAGCTATAGCCCAGGGACTAATGAAATTCTGGGTAGGGCAAACTGAGTGTCAGCTGTGTCCCTAGCTCTCTATTTTGAGGGACACTTGTAATAAGGATGAGGGCCTCCTCTTCTTTTTCTTGCTTCCTCATCATCACAGCTCCTCTTTGTGATCCATGTTGGGCAATCCAAGTTCTATTTCAGACAACTGGACATCTTAGCCTGGTTCTAGGAAGGCTTCTAGTTTTCCTCATGGAAAAAGTATGCATTGCATAGGAAGGTAGCGATAGGCCTGTGAATTCACTACAGGACAGCAGCCCATGCCAAGCTATGTTGGTGGTGGATAGGCTTCATTGCACCTAGTAGTTAAGATGGAGCAAACAAAGGATAGCTGTTAGAAAAATGTTTGGATTGCTGCATGTTAACAAACAGTCCTATATCCTTTGGGTGAACAAATGAAGATTCAAAATGTCATCACACTAGAAGAAGAGATGATGGTACACTGGCACTGCAGCTTTCATCATCCTTATGTCAGGTGTTTTCTCCAAGGGCCTTGGAGCCCCATCAGAAGAGAAGAATATGCTGGTTTCTCCGCTCTCATACATTGGTCTTGCTTGAGTTGTGTCCTCCTAATTGGTTTTCTGTTTAGTGAACAACTTTCTGATGTCCATTTTTTTTGTTGGTGGTGGACAGAAAATGTCATTCACACTGATTATCCCCTAGCATTCCTTAGAAAGGCAGAACAATATTTACAAAAATATAGTTCTGGAAGTTATGTTGGATAATTCTTGAGTTGGACGGTGTGGGACTCAAGTTGTTGATTCATAAGAACTCATGCCAATCTTGGGATTTACTCTTCAACTCTGCATTTTCCACAGGTCATTGTTAAAATTTCACGGAACTACTTAGTAAGAAGTAAACCATACAACCTACAACTATATATGTACACATTTATTTATTAATTTATAAAGCAATCTAACTGAACCAAGTCATGGCAGACACAACAGGGAAATTGAAGTAAGAGTTATTTGCATACTGCTTTTGAGTCCCACCGAAGAAACAACATCTACCTGTTGCTGCTATCTGAAAATTGCATCACCTTTGTAACATCTTACGCAACACAGTAATGTAAAATAAGCTGATTTTCTATCCCCAGCACTTCAGCCTACAAAGCATCCCGTTCTGTTTTCTGAACTCAAGGATAGGTAGCTTTTCCAACAATTCAGTTTCCAATTTATGACTGAAGTTGGTTGAGATAAACCCTATCTCTTTCACAAGCCACTTTAAAAAGATGGCAGAGTAGCAACTAGGATTCCGATTCACAGGCTAACCTAGTCCAAGTAATCCAAATAAAGCTCCTTTTCATCCATCCCACTTTTAAAAGTTAGGTTGAGGATAACAATCTGGATTTTCAGCCACTTCCCTCAGTTGCCGGTGGGAGTAGACTGTCTGCCAGGTTGCTACCGTAACTCAAGGCGGGGTGGAGGCGTCCCCCCCCCAAACTGTTTTCTTCCTCCCTTCCTCTTCCTCTCTTGATCATTTCAATCTCTGATGATATTTTTTTAAGACAGCTTCCCCGAGGTCTTAAAAAAAAACAGAGAGAGGGGGAGGGAAGCTCAGTAGCCAGGATCCCACGTGCAGGGCCCACGTGACCCAACACGATGGATTTGTTTTCCTCAGCCTCGCGCCTCTTCGGAACGCTCCGACTCAATGGCACCACAGCGTAGCGGCGGAATCGCACAGGTCGCGTGTGCAACCACTTAGGTCACGTGGCCGCGGAAAGGAAGCCGCCGCGTTTCACGTCACAGGGGTGGCCTTCCTCAAAAAGCTCTCGCGGCGAGCGAGGGGAGCGGGGTTTGGCTGGGTGAGTGGGAAGTTCTTTTTTTTTCCTCCTCCTTTCCCTTCCCCGAACGGACTGCGCCTGCGCAGCTCGTAGCTGTCATCCGTGTGCGGAACAACAAGTCCCAGCGAGGGGTGTGTGTGTGTGTGTTAAAGAGGGAGGGAGGGTGATAGTTACAATCGTAGTTGGAATCTTCAAGGAAGTCCGGCGACTTTTGATAACCCGCGTCCTCCAGTCCTGCCTCGAGGGCAGCGTCGTTTTGAAACCTCCTCTGGCGGCCAGGTAAAATGGGCAAAGGTGATGGAGGAGGACTGACTTGACCTGCTTGTCTGACTGAGGCGGCTTCTCCCCCCCTCTCCCCCACGGCGAGAAAGAGCCTGAGGGAGATAGATGGGCCGGGGATGCCCCGTAGTCGACGCGGAAGGCTGCTTGCGAGCCCCGGCCCCGGGCGGGCTCAGGTGGGGAAAAGGAGTGGAAGAGAAGGACGAGGTGTCGGGGTTGGCCCTCTGGGGATGGAGGAGGAGGAGGAGGAAGAGGAGGACCTTTTTGGTGAGGTTTGGCCTCGTGAGAAACGTGGGGGAGCAGCCCCTGAGGGCGACGTGGGGAAAGCAAAATAACCGAGGGGAGGAGAGGGGATATGGAAGCTCTGTTTTATCGGGGAGTAAAAGCTTTACTGATGGGGGAGGAGGCAGGTGAGTATGCTGGGCGAGAGGGAGAAGAAATCAGGAGGGCCGGTCGGAGGGGGAGTCGCAGGGCTTGGGGTTGGGGAGCCTAGTGCCGGCCTTGGCTAGGAGAGAAATCCCAGGCAACTGGTGGCCCTTCGGGGTTGAGGCCAGCTTTGGTCGCATCCAAGAGGCTGTTGGGTTGCCCCCCCCCCGCCCTTTTGTGGAATTGGCAAAGGCAGAGAGAAGTAAGACCAAATAACTAGGTTTCTTTCAGGTGTTTTGCTCTGAGAGTTCACAAGTGAGGAAGAGTGGGTCCCCTAAGCAGCTACGTTTAAATGGTTTTGGCAGTCAAGTTTTTTAAAATTCTTTTATAAGGTTTAGTCATGCTTCAGAGTAATTTTAGGGATTTCAGGACCTAGATATCAGGTGCATTAAAAAAAATCGGGCTGCCAGAGGTTTTTTTTTAAACATTAAATTTGTGTGCTTATTTGGAACATTCTGAAAAATGAAAAGCTGGACTTCATCTTTATTCCTGCTTTTGAAAGTACATTGAATTAAAAACAAAGCATCGAATGTGTAATTATATTGGAAACTGACACCACAAAGATTAAACAGACAGACGATGGCATCAGCATTTGTACACAAATCCTTTTCGTTCACAGATATTCTAAGTCTGTCTCTTTGTGACCTGGAAATTTGTTTTATCCAATGAGTGTTAGTTTACTTGGAGTTATTATAAGATTTGCTTGTCTGATTTATTTCTTTATCTGTATAAAGAGTGTCTTAGCTGTATAAAGAATTAGTGTTTTAGATCAGTTAACAGGGTGGTAAACACGCAACCACAACTGGTCATTTTTGTTAATTCCCCAGGGCTTTCTCTGACTAGACTACTGAAATTTGGCAGAACACTTGCTTAAAAAATAGTTGTGGAAGTTGTAAATATGTGCAAATTACAAAAAATAAATGTACAGTGTTCTAAAACTTGCTTAATTTATTTTAAAATGCAAAGAAAAAATAACTTTCCCCCTTCATTCCATTAATGAAAAATGATGCAAAATTATCTTATATTTGTTTTGTCTGTATAGGTTTCAGTTCATCACCAAATCTAGTTCTATCCAAAATTATCTTAAATTTAAAGTTTAAATTATCTTCCATTGCTTTAGTGGAATTTATTTAGTCTACATCTTAAATGTTACTGCAATGTCCCTTTCAAGATTTTATATTTTATATTCAGGTTTCCCCCCAATAGGTTTCTGATAAATTTACTATGTTCTACTTAGCACCATTTATTATTTTCAGTTCCCATAACTTGACATGAAGACTTCTAATACTGAGAGATTGTTTCCTTCTTAAAAGTATTTAATATTCATTTTTTATATTCAATTCAAAAATTCATTCAATTTGATTTGGTTTACTTTCACTGAAGAATCCCGAAACTTTTATATTTATAGGAATAATCATGAATATGTTATATCCCAGATCTGAATACAGTTTTTCCCAGATCAGTTTAAAACCAGTTTTATCATTTGTTAGTCTTTGAGGCAATAGTTTAGAACAATCTATTTTTTCAGGCATAGCTGTACCAAAATGCTCACTCATTTATGCATTCGGATGCCATAGATTTACCTATTAATACTGCATCTGATAAAGTAATTGTGTGCTAGAATTGACCAAATTTGAGTCCTTAATATATTTATTCGTTTAAAATTTGTTTGGGCATCTTAGGTTGTCTTTTTAATGAAATATATGCAAATCGTATTCCATGTTATTTACCATGAATTGTGATTTATAAATATTTTGTAAATTCTCAAATTTAAATTTCCCCTCATGCACAATGTGGCTTATGCCTAGAAAAATGTTTCAGAAATTGAATATGCCCTAAGATTGGTGATAGGTTGCCTGAAGGACGGCTGAGTCTGAGTCTTAGCATGATAGGCAGACTCTGTATCCGTTTTTTCTCTGGATATTAGAAATGTTACTGATTTGGATATGGTGCCCTTTCTCTAAATGAGTATTTGGTAATTGGGAGATGCCTCTAGTTTCATCATGATCAGTAGAAACTTTGTAGCAAAGATTTCATTTTTCTGACCAATTTATCAGTTCTGGTTCCTCCTGGACACAGATACATAGTATGTTTTGTACACTGTTAGCCTGAAGATTAGATAATGAGTTTGGTGTATTTAGGATTATTCTTGAGGTAGTTTCTGAAATTTCAAATGTAGGACATGGCAATTTGAGACAGAACTGTTTGTGCATTTCTCTCTCTCTTCAGGTGGGATTTACATTAAGTGTGACTAGTTGAAGACCTATCTGATACCTCAAGCATTTGGTGAACTAGGTTTTCTGATTTGGTTCATAGTTGTCATTCTATATCTTTAGTTCTTAACTTCTTATAATTTTAAATACATTATTACATTTATTGAACTTTTTAACTATATGATTTTTGACATTAAAATTGGAGGTTATTTTTAACAATGGATTAAAATTATAGAAATATCTAATTAAGTTGTATAATACTCATAAAATTCTGCATAAAAGTCTCATACGTAGACTGTTGTACATTTTAATGTAATCTACAGATCAAAACCAATAATTTTCCTTTTTATAAAAAATTTAGCCCCCCCTCCTCGAGTCTTTTAGTATATTGATCATTTCCTGCTAATCTTACATTTTAAAAAGAAAATTGGGAGTAAAGAATGATCTTTATTGCAACATATTATGTGACTGAAGGTGAAACAAATGTCAAGAATAACATATAGAAATATTCTTACCTTTAAAAGACATACCTTTCGGCTCATTTTGGGTAGCATTAAGGAAGCATGTTGAGACGTTTACACATAACTGTAATTTATGTGACTAGCTTCTATGAAAAGTCGAATTGTACCACAGAATATAAATTAATTTGTACATGATATATACTTTTCTTACTGTGATTTGAATACCAAGTTATTGAACCCTGAAGAAATTCAGCTTTAATCTTTAAGAAAGTGTGTACCCTCAAAAATATGGCAATCCTCTTTGTTTTACTTCCCCGAGGTAAGGAATGGTGTGGTGTCTTTCCCTGGTTCCACAAACAGAAGCCTGCTGGATTGTTTATTGAATATTGTTTCAAAATTGATGTCAGAAAAAAATATTTCACTATATTGAGGGGAATATATTAATCTAGAGCAGGGGTCTCCAAACTTTGCAACTTTAAGACTTGTGGAGTTCAACTCCCAGAATTTCTCAGCTAGCCATGCTGGCTGGGGAATTCTGGGAGTTGACGTCTACAAGTCTTAAAGTTCCCAAGTTTGGAGACCCTTTATCTAGTGGATACAAGATAAGCTGTAAGGTAATTTCAAGTCTACTGTCCAAAAGATATGATGGGAAGAGCAAGTAGAGAATTGGAAGAACAGTTTAAGAGTCTGCAATTGCTGTGCTCATATTATCTGCAGCTTGAACAGATAACTTCACTTTACTTAATGGTGGGCCTGGTGACATTCTAACTCTAATCTCTGTAAAATAGAATCTTTGTCTTGAAAGGTGAAAATGATGTACTATTTTGTTAAATGTTGCAGAAAACCTACTGTATTTTTCGGAGTATAAGACGTTCCGAAGTCTAAGACGCACCTAGCTTTTGGGGAGGAAAACAAGGGGGAAAAAATCTGCCTCTTGTTTCCCAGCAATTTGCTTCCTTGCACCAAACAGCAAACAGTACAGAAGATATACACTGTTTGCGGTGTTGCATTTCAGACTATACTTGTACAGATGCTGTTAAAATTGATGTGGTTTCTGGAAGTATACATTATTCTCTGCTATTTAAAAGAAGGTACAATAGCACTGACCCTCTTCAGATCAAGCATTTATTTTAAAAAGCTTCTTCATTTTGTTAAGTTGTTTAGAACAATAATAAAGCAGTCTTTAAAATATAAGTCTAATAATTTGAACATTCTATAGGCATTTATAGTTATTGACTTATGGTACCTCCTTACAGCAAACAGACTGTTTCAGTTTAGCCGGATTAGAAGAAAAAGAAATCTACCTCTGCCTCCCAGCAATTTGCCTTGTTGCAGCAAACAGCAAGTTTCACTTTCAATTTCAGCACTTCAGGGATTGCCATAGCCCAGCGATGGCGAACCTTTTTTGGCTCGCGTGCCACAAGTGGGGGGAGCGCGGGGAATCGTGTGCGGGCGTGCCGCACCCATAATGCAACGTGCGATCCCCCAGTGCACATGCGCGCACAATGCCCCCCCCATTTTTACATGCTTTTTTTGCCCTCCCCAGGCTCCAGAGGCTTTACAGGAGCCTGGGGAGGGCGAAAAGAGCCTCCCCCGCCCCCCAGAGACCCTCCGGAGGCTTCAGGGACCGTCCAGAGGCTTCCCTGAAGCCTTCGGAGTGCTTAAAACCACCCTCCGAGCAAACCGGAAGTGACTTCCGGGTTGCTCGGAGGGTCGTTTTAAGCATTCCGAAGGCTTCAGGGACCGTCCGGAGGCTTCCCTGACGCCTTCGGAGCTCTTAAAACCACCCTCCGAGCAAACCAGAAGTGACTTCCGGGTTGCTCGGAGAGTGGTTTTAAGCGCTCCGAAGGCTTCAGGGAAGCCTCCGGACGGTCCCTGAAGCTTCCGGGGGGGTGGGGGAGGCTCTTTTCGCCCTCCCCAGGCTCCTATGAAGCCTCTGGAGCCTGGGGAAGGCGAAAAATAGCTTTTAAAAAGGTGAACTCAGCTGGCCAGCGCGCGCATGCACGCTGGCCAGCTGACAGGGCAGCGCCTTGCATGCCCTGAGAAATGGCTCCGCGTGCCACAGGTTCGCCATTACTGCCATAGCCTATTGTCACCTCTGCAAGCCCCATTTTCTTAGTTTGCTGTAAGGAGATAAATTGCTGGGAGACAGAGGCCAAAGGGTGGGGGCCAGTGGGTGGGTGGGGCTACATTCGGTGTATAAGACACACTCAAATTTTCACCCTCTTTTAGGATGGGTAAAAGGTGTCTTGTACTCCGAAAAATATGGTACTTCTTTATTTGATCTAGCAACCGGTGGAATCAGGGACATAGTGAAGTTATTTCCTTACTGTCTGTGCTATATACACTATTATTTGATAACTATATGTTATTAAAACTTTGAATATAAAATAAAAATAGAACATAGGATAATATATGCACCATACTCAGCTATTCTTTTAATGGAATTCTTTAAACAGCAATCGGAAACATGTAACACAAAGGCCAACCAGCAAGAATGAAACAAATATTCTACATAAAAGAAAGTAAGAGTTATGTTTTATAAAGGTTTATTGAAATAAGTATGTTCAGATTCTATTAAAAAACCTTCAGCAATGACTGACAGATTTTTATTTGAGAGAAAGATTTTAATTGAGAGATATCTTAACTAGAGCACTGAAAAGTCTCTGCATCTTCTCATTAATTCAATAAAATGAAATTCCACTAAGGTTATTTTAATATTGCTCTGAATTCTTGGGCATAGCTAAAAAATAGGCAGCTCTAAAATTATTGGTATCTTTACAGCAGAAATGTTTGGAAGACTGGATTCATCCTTCTTCCTGAATCGGTTTAGGAAGTGAATCTTACCTCCTTATGTACTGAGAACTTTGTCCATCTCTGCTTTGCAGGAGAAGAATGGATAAATCAGAGTCAATTTTGCTTATTTTACTTGCACTGTATCTTTTCCTACCTAACATTGTGACATCTAAGGAAGTTGATAGAGGTTTTCCCACCTGTGGATGGATACATTATCTGTCTGGCTTCTTATGGTATCAGAGTAGGCTATATACAGCCAGATTCAGTAAGTAATTCAGGGAGGAAGTGGCATCTGAACACTAACCCTCCCCACAAACCCTGCTCTGGGATCCCTGATTTTTAGAGTCCAGAAAATAATAGAGGAAGCAGGTTATCCTGTCAGACTTCAAACCTGAACAAAAGGATGGAGACAGCATTTATTGCTGTGCTGAATGACCACTTTTGGGATCTGGACAGAGGGATTATGCTTCTTTTAATGCTATCAGACCCCTCAGTGGCAGCTGATATCATCTTGATTTGCTTGAGAAGTTTGAAGATTAGAAATACTGTTTCATGATCACATTGACTGAGTGAGATTAGATTAGTTATCTTAGATGGGGGATGCTATTCTCTTTATATCTCAAAAGATTTAGAACAGGATTTTGAATTGAACCAAAAAGCTGAAATCTGAAGCTGCAGAAGAATATTAGAATTATTTATGTGTAACAAATCAAAGTCTAGCTGCTACAATTTGGATTAGTTGGTGTTTCAGAATCATAATGTGACTTCCTGCATGTGCCCTGCCCCCGTGCATGTGGGTGTGACCCTCCATGTGACCCCCCGTGAATGTCCCACCCTTCGCACATGCGCGGCAGGGACTCGAAAACCAACTGGCTGGCGGGAGGCACGTGCATGTGCATGGTGGAGCTGAGCTGGGGCAATGGCTCACGTGCCCGCGGAGAGGGCTTTGCGTGCTGCCTGTGGCGCCATCATGGAACTGTACCATCCCTAGTAGTTTTCTATATCAGGTTTTCTATATCATTGTGGCCTGTGGTCTATATGCAATTCTCCAAGAAATTTCCAGTGGGGCTATTAAAATATTAGTAAATAATCTCCCTGTTGGCAAAGGCTACCTTAAAAGGGGGCATTGTTCCCTGCCCCTTTCAGTGTGTGTGGCAAATGAGGTATAAATAAACCATACAATTCTAGAAGAGAATTATAATTCTAGGAAAGAAAAGATGAATGCTGGCTTGCTGCAATCCAGAACAATAAAAAGTGCTTCAGTCACACAGAAAGAAAACAACTGCCAGATCTTGCAGATTTTGACCAAGCAGTATGGATCTTCCCTTAGGCTGAATTTTTTTTTTTCTATGCCAGGGCCAATGATGCTAGTCAAAATAAGGGCACTCTAACCTTTTGATTTCTTTCTGCCTTTACCACACCTTCTCACTCAGTAACAGCTGCATGGATCTACTCCCTATTAGCTGACCATGGTTCTCCCAGACTCTGTATGGGAAAGGTGTGTGTGTGTGCCTACTTACAGAGGTTGTGGTGGATTCTGTGAGTTCACTGCATAATAGCAACTTTTTCAAGTGGGGAGATGCCTTTCCTTGGAGTTCCAGTACTTGGGCATGTCAGCAGGACTCCCAGAGTCTCTTCTGCAAATCCAGTGATTTTGTTATTCATAGCTTTTTATGTAGGCATCATCTACCTGTAGACACCTCAAAGTCGAAAGCAACCCCATCCATCACTGAGCTACCCCTGTGACTTAAATGGCAAAAGATAAAATAATAAAGTTTTATTCTCTTTTTCAGTAAAATAAATTTATGTTTAATGACATATAGTATTTCCTTTTTGAGCCACTTGAAACTTCTGTGTTATCTATGAAAAGACCTTGGACTAATGAACAGGTCTTCATGTGGAATTCATAAGAATTTGTGTTTCAGGCTGCTATTCTGTACTGATTTTAAAGGGCATTTCAAAGAGCATTTCTCGTTATACTATTAGGGAGAAAAAGGCAGCATGAGATAGATTTAGAAAGGAAAGAAATTACTAATTAGAAATATTTAATTAAATAAATCAACTAGGATGACCCATGTTTGTGCTCAAAATATTGTGTAGGTATTAATGATAATTTTATAGTCTGGCTTATCGGTTTACCACTATTTTGGTAAATAGTGAACCAAGCTAACAACTATTAAAAAAAGTTGTTAAGTGAATGAAAGACTGTTTTCTGCAGAATAGATTTCATAAAGATGCAAATATAAATAAACAATATTTACAGGGAAGTTTGGGACACTATGCTGCACAGGGAGCCATAACGATCTTTTGTTCTTATTCAGAATGTGAACTATTGTTTTATGTTAACAATTCTTTTGATGTGTCTCCCAATTTGCTGACATTAGCTTAGGACAGTGATGGCAAACCTTTTTTCTCTTGGGTGCCAAAAGCGATAGCGCATGTGTGCGTGCCAACACCCATAATCCAATAGCCCCGCGCAGGCTTCATGCCCCTTGCACGCACGCATGCACTCCCCCGCTCACCCCACTACAACCCCAGCGGATGTGCACGTGATCCCTGTTTTGGTGCTAGCAGGCCTCCCTGAAGCCTTCTGGCACTAAAAATGGGGCATGGGGGGCATTGCCTCCCTCGCCTTCTTGAAGCCTCCTGGTACCAAAAACGGGGATGACTTTGGCTCTCCCCTAATGGGAGAAGTTCAGCACTCAATCTTGACTTGAAGTGGGGAGCTGCTCCGGATCCTCATTCACCAAACGAGTTTGCCTCACTCAATGGGGTGGGGGGGGGAGGGAGGCCAAAAAGAGAGGGCTAAAACCATCCCCACGCTACTAAGCTGAAATATTGCAAGCGCTATGAATCATAGGCTCCCTTTAGCTACTTGGGAAAGAAATTGGGAGTTCTCCCTCCCATTCCATTGCAGGAGAGGTGGCCAGATGGGTGAGATAACTCCCTAAAAAGCCCGGTTGCCTCTTCTTTCCATTCCTGAGTGGGAATTGCCGAGAAAGGGGTCAGGAAGGTGGCAGCACTTGGCTGTGGCGTGTTTGCAAGCTGCCTGAAGTTGAGCCACCTATCTGACAAAGCAGGTCCAGACAAGAGCAAGAAGGAAGGGGGGCTGTTTTCTGGAAAAGGGGGAGAGGGACAACGGCCATCGCTCCTTCATGCCTTTCTCCATCTGACCCTTTCCCTTTCTGGGTGTGCATGCGCTTCTTAAGTGCCTTTGGATTGAAAAATGGCAACAGGCGAGAACTTTCGACTGCTTTGGGAAATTAAGATGGGCGACTATCAGCTTTTCTCACCCATTTCCTCTGCCTTAAAGGGTAATGTGGATGTCTACATGTTTATGGGCTCACGCATGAATGCAGTTACTTGAGCTCGGCAGTAATACCGCATAAGGTGCACAACTTTCCAGTAAACAGCCCCCCCTCCTTCTTGCTCTTCTCTGGACCTGTGTCACCAGACAGACGACCCAAATGTAGGTAGCTTGCAAATGCGCCGCAGCCAAGCACCACCACCTTCCTGGTCCCTTTCACGGTGATTCCCACTCGGGGATGGGAAGAAGAGGCAAGCAGGCTTTTTAGGGAGTTATGCTCATCTGGCAGCGGCTGAGAGAGTCCGCCCGTCTGGCCACCTCTCCTGCAATGGAATGGGAGGGAGAACTCACAATCTCTTTCCCAAGTAGCCAAAGAGAGCATGTGATTCATAATGCTTGCAATATTTCATCTTAATAGCTTGGGGGTGGCTTTGGCACTCTCTTTTTGGCCTCCCCCCACCCCATTGAGTGAGGCAAACTCATTTGGTGAATCTGGAGCAGCTCCACACTTCAAGTCAAAGTTGAATGCTAAACTTCTCCCATTAGGACAGAGCCAAAACCATCACTACTTTTGGTACCAGGAGGCTTCAAGGAGGCCTGCTAGCACCAAAATAGGGGTCGCATGTGCATGTGCGGCTGGGGCGGGATGAGCACTAGAAATGGGGCATCGGGGAGCCATGGCGCACTCCCCCACCCCTCTGAATGCACAATTCCCTCCGCTCCCCCCACTCCCGTGCATGCATGTGTGACTTCCACCTACTCTCCACGCATTCACAGGCTTCTCCCGCCGGCACTAGAGACCCCAAAATCAGCTGGCTGGCGGGAGGCTTGTGGGCATGTGCGGTGGATCTGAGGTGGGCGACGGCTCGTGTGCCCGCAAAAAGTGCCATAGGTTCGCCATCACAGGCTTAGTAGTTACAGGTGCATTTAAACCTATGTCAGATTTCTTGGGACATATGTCTCTTGGGGTTTTAGATGTGCAGTAATTTATCTTTAAGTCATCCTCTGAGGCAATGAATGTCTGTCTTTCTGGTTACTAAAAACATAAATATTTTACAGATTAGAATACAATGGTATCCATATATCATTATATATATCAGTGATGGCGAACCTATGGCACGCGTGCCACAAGTGGCACGCGGAGCCATTTGTCAGGGCACGCAAGGCGCTGCCCTGTCAGCTGGCCAGCGCGCATGCGCATGCTGGCCAGCTGAGTTCACCTTTTTAAAAGCTATTTTTCGCCTTCCCCAGGCTCCAGAGGCTTTATAGGAGCCTGGGGAGGGCGAAAAGAGCCTCCCCTGCCCCCCCGAGGCTTCAGGGACCATCCGGAGGCTTCCCTGAAGCCTTTGGAATGCTTAAAACGACCCTCCGAGCAAACCGGAACTTCCGGTTTGCTCGGAGGGTGGTTTTAAGCGTTCCAAAGGCTTCAGGGAAGCCTCTGGACGGTCCCTGAAGCCTCCGGAGGGCCTCCGGGGGGCGGGGGAGGCTCTTTTCGCCCTCCCCAGGCTCCTATAAAGCCTCTGGAGCCTGGGGAGGGCGAAAAAAGCATGTAAAAATGGGGGGGTCGCGCGTTGTGCTCGCATGCGCACTGGGGGATCGCGTGTTGCATTATGGGTGCGGCACGCCTGCACACGACCCCCCTGCGCTCCCCTCACTTGTGGCACGCGAGCCAAAAAAGTTTCACCATCGCTGATATGTATCAAGGGATTAGCTCAATATATTAGCATGAGATCAGGATTTTAAATGAATATCCTAATGTACCAAATATTGTTTTCTACTAGCGTATCTGAGGCAAACTCAAAAAAAGAATGACCTCTCCTGGAAACCTATTAAACTAAAAAGTTATATTCAGTCAGATAATCATGGACAGATAACATGAGATAAGATTGGATTATTTTCTTTTCCAAATCTTATGTCACTGATTTTTCAAAAATATATAAACGTGCATAATTGCAAAATAATTTCACTTTCATGAAGTTCTATTTATATGCTTTCAAAATGATGTCAAACTACTTATGCTTGTACCTAAATTATCTTTACAACTGTAAGATTCTGGATATATACAAATAAATAAAATAAAATCTGCTATCATAAATTTATTATTTCTTAAATATGCCAAATTCCTTAGTTTTTCATCCACTGCGCTCTTTGATTCTTTGCAAAGCTGCTTTGCATTTTTCCACCTTTGCAGCTGTTTTTTAAAACAATTTCAAACAATTAATTCCCATAGCATTTCTTAATGAAACACTTCATGAGCTGTTTCTCAACAGAAATCCCTAGTTTTTATAAGGCAACTATATTTTATCTATAGTAAACTAAATTGCTACAAAGAATAACATACTAGAGAGCGCAGTTTACATTTTTAAGGGCATATATATTGATGAGTAGTATTAAATTCTCTTAAAAAAAAGATTGTTTCATGCACAAAATTAGAGAAGCCCCACAGTGTTGCATCATCTGTAAACTTGTAATTATGAGTGCCACTGAAAATGTTTTTTGTCAGTAGTGGCGGGAGGCTCCGCCCACTCACCTGGATGCTTCTGTGCATGCGCAGAAGCATCGCGCACACGCGAGCACAAACAAACTGGTAGCACCGGGATTTGAAACCCACCTCTGACTAGGATGATACGGCTTTGCTCCTGATTGAAAACATGTTGTGAAGAGATGCCAGTGTGCCTCAATAAGAGCATGTACAGATTATCCGAGTCATGAAATCAACAAACACATATGGAACCTGAATGCATTTCTAGCCAGACATTTATCCAAGCCCCGCTATGTAACTTTCTGTTAACCAGGAGTAACTTTCTGATTCACTTACTTGCACTGTATTTGCTTTTTGATTTTCTGGAAATTCTGAGTTTGCAGGAATTGAAAACTTCTCCTATGTTAGTGGAGATAGCAGCCAGACTGGGTTTGCTCTGTCCAGTAACCAAATGGACTGGGTCTACAATCTGTGATGTCATCATGCACTGGTGGCTCCTCCCAGTTCTAGACTCAGTCCACCCTGGAAAGACGTAAGAATTGATCTCTCCTTGCTAAATTTAGGATTATTTGACAAAGATACCTTTAATTGGCTTTTTTCTAAATTTTCTTACCTTTTAATTTTTTTTTCTTCTGCTCTCACTCAGATAATGAATAGGTTGAAGTTCTTCTATCATTCATTTGGACCTCATGATGTCATTTCAAATCCAGATAATTCTCTGGGATTATGTTTTTAATCCTGTGATTGCTAGAGGTGTGTTATAATGTACTTTTGTTAAAAACAATCAGTCCTACAGTGTTCAGTGTTCAAAATCAGTCTGCTACTATATTATATATTCTGTTTCTCTCACTAAATATATTTGAATTTTTACATGTTAGAATTTATTGAGCTAGCTACGCCCCCCCTGGCCATGCCCACTCCGCCCCCCCCCAAGGTCAAACACAACCCTGATGCGGCTCTCAATGAAATCGAATTTGACACCACTGCCTTGGGCCAATCACTTAGCTCTAGTCTTAGCTCTAGGAAGGAGGCAATGTCAAATCACTTCCAAAATCTTGCCAAGAAAATTGCAGTCTAGTCCATAACTCAAAGGCAACTATATATATGATTTAGTCTTCAATATTTAACACATTTATATATTAAATCTCTCTCTATATTGTATAAAATGCATGTATATATATTATTTGACATATAAATATTTAATATAAAATATTAACTTTGAATATTACATATAAAATACACAGAATGTCTATATCCCACAGCTAATATTTAAAATTGCTCATGAATAGCACTACATTGCATCAGCACACGTGTTGGTAGTACAATAGGTTGAAAAATATTAAACACATTTAGGCTTTCAGAGTATCTTGAATGTAAGCTATGATAGTTCTGCTGTCAATGTGCTGTGTAGAATGAGTTCAATTGAGGAGTAATTTGGAAACTTAATCTGTGCTTGTACAGGCAGGTAAAAGTTTAAAGCTTATTATCAGTGCCATGTGCTCTGGATATATTTTATCCTTCTCCTCTCATCTCCACCCCATTTTTTATACAGTTTAGGTCATTTGGAATTAATAGTATTGTCGTATTTTATAAGCAGCTTCTGCTTATAACACAAGTGTTAGGTTTGTGAACTGTGTTAATCAAAGTGTACTTAATTTTTGATAGACAAGATTGGTTCAATCAATGCTTCCTTTTGTGTGTTGAATATTATGTTAGGCTACAGTTAATTGTCTTTTGTTTCCCAATATTTTGATTTTTTTCAGGTACAGTACATTTTAGTGAAACTGGATAGTCAGAGATTTCACAGTCACATTATTTATTTCAATTCACCAGTAGATGTCATATTACGGTATGTTAAATAAATACTGTATATCTTCCAGTAACTTGTTTTGTTATCAAATCTGTAGATTTAAGTTAATAATTCATATCTGAATATTTGGAAAATGAACACTATGTGCAATACTTGGTTTGAAGATTTGACTGCTGCAAATATTTTGTACTGAGGATAGATGATCCTCTTGGCTCCTCTTGTTTGGAAAAAAGTCACAGCTGGTATATTATAATTTGGACGCGTGAGAGTTGTTAACTGTGGGCTGAATCTGAAGTCTTTGTTATAAGAGAGTAGCAGTGTAACATTATATCCTGTTTAGCCTTAATTCAAACTAAGAGATTTAATTAAACATAGAATATGCATACTGTATGGTTTATGTTCTCTTAGCTTAGGTGATTATTTCTAGTGTAGACAGACATATATACTGAAAAACATTTTGTTCACAGTTCACCTACTGTCTTTGTACAATTTCTCTAAGATTTGGGCTGCAAATTGAAAAATAGGAAAGTCTAAATACAAAATTATATTATAATTAAATTGTAATCATGCATCAAACTGTAAAGTTCAATTATTAATAATTTTGAAATGAATTGGTCAATCAGTGTCTCAGTTGTGGGTATTATAATTTTCTGACTTTTTAGATCCATAGGGGAAGATTTTGAGATTCTAGTGTTAATTAGAACATATTCAGAGCATTTTCTTTAGGGTTGAATTAGAAAAAAAGTTAATATACTTACTGCATTCCCAACACATGATGTTTCTTGAAAAATGTTCATAAATTCATTGACAATGCAAAGTAGATAATTAGGAGGAAACAATTAACATTACTGCAGATTTTGTGTAATACTTATTTGTAGTATCTCTAGAAACTATAGACTGAACCAAGGAATACTGAGAGGGGTCTAATGTGGATCACATACTGAATTATATTTCCTTATTTCTGCTAAAGGAGCAAGGCTTCCAGAAGTTTGCATAAATATATTTGACTTGATACACATAGAAATGTGCAACCCATTTGAAATTACTCAATAAGTAGCATATTAAAAATATAGGATAAACACAGGAGAAGCATCTGCAATTGCATTGCACTGCAGCATTATTGTTCTGTGTCTATTCGCCCCTTGCTTAAATATGTATTAATTCATGAAGATGAATGTACAAAAATATTAGTGAAGGGATAGTTATTTATATTTTAAGAGAATTTAAAATATGTTTGAGATTTTTTGTTTTGTTTTTTGGACTGGTAAGAATCTTTAAATAAACAATACAGTTCAAATGGATTTACAAAAGCACTTAGAAAAGAATGATACAAGTTTTACTGTTGGTGTATTACTCCAGTGCTAATTGCTAAAATAGAAACCTCATTTTTAACATCTATCAGAAATGCAAAAGTCAGAAGGATTATTCTTTTATATTTGGTGACCATGCTGTAAAGACTAATACTTCTGAGAGATAATTTATTTTGGAATAAAACACATTTTAAAGGTTGAATTCTCTTTCCTGTTAGCTATTTTTCTGTTAAGTATTACTAAACCTTATATCCATATAAGGTATACCATGATATATATTTTATATCTATTACTGGAAATAATCCATAATTTCTTTAGAAGAAGTATTTAGAAGAAGTATTCAGTAAACAATGGGAGCATGTATTCATGTCAAAAATAACTTCATATCTGAAAAAAAGTTTAACAGAATTGGTAACCATTTAGGGATTATAATTCTATGCATTGACTTTGTTATAGCCAAAGTTTCGCAGTCTTAACATGAAGTTTTAATATACTTCTGCTTTAATTGTTAAAAAAGGATAGAATATTTAGACTTGACAGAAAATTTGTTAGTTCATTATGATTTATGATTCAGATTGTACTGGCCACTTTAGTTAATCAGTATTGAATTGTTTTTAATAGTGATTTGAAATCTTGGATTAATAGAAGAAACTTTATTATATAGTACTGATCTAATGCTACGGTGAAATTCTAATTTTATTTGTTTATCCCAACTTTATTATTTTTACAAATAACTACTTCTTCCTCCTATTTTCTCACAACAATAAACCTGTGAAGTAGATTGGGCTGATGATTGGTTCAAAACTACACAGCTCGCTTTCATGGCTAAGGCGGAATTTGAACTCAAGCTCTCCCACTTTCTACCTTGGTGCCTTTACTATTAGATCAAAGTAGGCAGCTTGTAAATATCTTTTCTATTCGCTTTGCATTTTTCAATTTTTCTTCTGTTTCCTGTTGGCAGTATTTTTAGATAGCTACTAAAACAAGTAAACTATTACTACTATTATACGACTTTCAGTGAAAACAAACCTTTTTCAGCTACCTGGATTCCTAAGCCAGAACTCCATCAGTTGAATTATAAACTAAAAAGAGTTCTTGATATCCTATGAGATATATTTCTGTCTGCAACAGCTAGGTATGACCATATTCTATACTAGTTGAAATAGAAGTCACTATCTTAAAAAGCAGCCTCTTGAAAAACACATTGCTGTTGTATCATCTGGAACTGATCAAAACATGGATAATTAGAAAAAGATTCTTTATATAATTGATTCCATGCTATTGATCACAGAAGGGTAGAAAGAAGAACTGCATCTATTGGCAAATCATTGGATGGTTTTGAAAAGACTGATATGTTCCCAATAGTTTCAATGAAGATGTAGCAAAATGATCTTCTGTTTTAACTGTTGCTGAAGTTAGCATGTATGGATTTTTGTGAAAGGGTTGTAACATTTAGTTTGTAGTAAAAGAACAAATAGTCTTTATCTTTTCCACAAAAGAGCAACTCTAGCAGAGGTGGGTTGCTCCCGGTTTGGCCCAGATTGGGTGAACCGGTAGTAGCGGCGGTGGGAGGCTCCATCCCCCCAGATTCTCGTGCGCATGCCCGAACTGATAGTAAAAAAATTGGCAACCCACCACTGAACTCTAGGGTTCTTTCCTATATTTATTTTATTTATTCTTCATATTTCTAAACCGCCCCCTCTCCCAAAAAGGGACTCGGGGCGGTGTACAGTCCACACAACAAATAAAGATAAAATACAAATATAAATATAACTATAAAAATACATATATATGTAGAGGAGGTTAAAATTAACAGTACTGTACTGAAGAATAAATATGGGTCTAAAAGCCCTAAAAACAATTAGAAATTAAAACATTACCCTTAAAATAACCAGGTGAGAGTATGCTACCAGGAGTTCACAGTTGTAACATTTATAATTATAATTATGCCAGGCCGGCTAATCGGAACAGGTGAGTCTTCAATTTTTGTCGGAAGGAGCGGAGATCCAAGGTGGTTCTAATGTCGGGGGGGAGGTCATTCCAGAGGGTTGGGCCCATCACAGAGAAGGCTCTACTCCTTGGCGCCGCCCGCTGGCATTGCCTAGTGGACGGCACCTGGAGAAGGCCCTCCCTGTGAGAGCGGATTGGCCGCAGGGATGTATGTGGGAGGATGCGATCCCGCAAGTAACTAGGTCCTGAGCCATGGAGCGCTTTAAAGATAGTAATCAGGACCTTGAAACGCACCCGAAAAACCACAGGTAGCCAGTGCAGCTCGCGCAGGAGCGGTGTTACATGGGAGAATCTAGATCTTCCCATAATAACCCGCGCTGCCGCGTTCTGGACTAGCTGCAGTCTCCGGGCGCGTCCCAAGGGAAGCCCCATGTAGAGAGCATTACAGTAGTCTAGGCGAGACGTCACCAGTGCGTGAGTGACTGTGCGTAGGGCATCCCGGTCCAGTAGGGGGCACAATTGGCGCACCAGGCGAACCTGGTGGAACGCCCCCCTTGCCACGGCTGCCACATGGTCATCCATTGACAGCCGGGCATCAAGGAGGACACCCAAATTGCGCGCCCGTTCCACAGGGGGCAGTAACTCGTCCCCTATGGCCAGCGATGGGATCAGCTGGCTGAACCGAGGTGCCGGAAGCCACAGCCACTCAGTCTTGGAGGGGTTGAGTTTGAGTCTGTTGTCCCCCATCCAGACCCCGACGGCTTCCAAACACCGGGACATCACCGCGACAGCCTCGTTGGGGTGGTTTGGGGTTGAAATGTACAGCTGAGTATCGTCAGCGTACAGATGGTATTCAACCCCAAAACCACGGATGATCTCGCCCAGCGGCTTCATATATGCATTGAACAGAAGGGGCGAGAGGACCGACCCCTGCGGCACCCCGCAAGAGAGTGGCCTCGGGGTCGATCTCTGCCCCCCTGTCAACACATATTGCATCCGGCCGGAGAGGTAAGAGTCGAACCACCGTAACACGGTGCCCCCGACTCCCATCCCCTCCAGCCGGCGCAAAAGGATACCATGGTCGATGGTATCAAAAGCCGCTGAGAGATCTAATAGGACCAGGATAGAGGAACAACCTCTATCTCTGGCCCTCCAGAGATCATCGACCAACGCGACCAAGGCTGTCTCTGTGCTGTGCCCTGGTCGGAAGCCGGACTGGCGTGGGTCTAGATAATCGGATTCATCGAGGTGACGTGGAAACTGCTGCGCCACCACATTCTCAACAACCTTTGCCAGAAAAGGGAGGTTGGAGACTGGACGATGATTAGCTAGCTCCATTGGGTCGAGTGAAGGCCTCTTGAGTAAGGGCCTCACCACCGCCTCTTTCAAGACGGTAGGTAAGGATCCCTCACCCAATGAGGCGTTCACCAGGCCCAGAAGCCAGCCTCGTGTCACCTCCCAGGATGCCAGTACCAGCCGGGAGGGACACGGGTCCAATGAACATGTGGTGGGTCGCAGCCTTCCACGCAACCTGTCTAAATCCTCAGGGGCAACAGAGTCAAACTCCTCCCAGAGTGGACTCACAAGACTCACTGCTGACGGCCCGTCCAGACCATTGGAGGGGGCCCATCCGCTCCGGATCTGAGCGACTTTGTTCTGCAGATATTCTCCAAACTCCTCTGCTCTACCCTGTAAGGGTGCTCCCCGCGTCTCCTGCACCAAGAGAGAGCGGGTGACCCTAAACAGGGTGGCAGGGCGGTTATCCGCAGACGCAATAAGAGCGGCACAATGTCTACGTTTGGCCGCTCTCAATGCCACAAGGTAAGTCCGTAAATAGGCTCTTACCTGTGTTCGGTCAGACTCGGAGCGTGAGGATCTCCACCTGCTCTCTAGACGTCTCCTCTGGCGCTTCATCACCCTCAGCTCCTCGGTATACCAAGGAGCCCGGGTGGGTCGCTGCCGTAGGAGAGGTCGCAAAGGCGCAACCCGGTCCAAGGCCCCAGCCGTCGCCCTATTCCAGGCGGCCACCAGGTCCTCCGACCGAGCGTGGGTCAGGGCTACAGGTAACGGCCCAAGCTCCGACTGGAACCTAACTGGTTCCATCAGGTGCTTGGGGCGGTACCAGCTTGGACACACTGGTTCCGCCTCCTCGCGGTGGGGGGTAGCGCCAGGGAAGACTAGCCGGAGACAAGAGTGATCTGACCATGACAGGGGAGTAATGTCTAAGTCCCCTATTCCCAGATCACTCGTCCACTGCTCAGATACAAAAACAAGGTCCAGTGTGTGGCCACCTTCATGTGTGGGACCCTGAATTAGTTGGGTCAGGCCCATGGCTGTCATGGAAGCCATGAACTCCCGAGCCACCTCGGATGCTGCTCCCGTCGACGGCAGGTTGAAATCCCCCATAACCAAAAGTTTGGGGATCTCTACCGCCGTCTCCGAGATCAGCTCGAGGAGCTCGGGCAGGGCTGCTGACGTATAGCGAGGAGCCAAGTATACAATCAGCAGACCCCACTGCCTCCCTGGGCCCCATTTCATACCAAGTGACTCACACCCGGGTATCTGAGGAACAGTGAACTCCCTCGGCTCTAGACCATCCCGTATAACCACCGCCACCCCTCCACCCTTACCCAGGGCCCGAGGCTGATGAAATGCATGGAAACCTGGTGGGCACATTTCCACGAGGGGTAAACCACCCTCGTGACCCAACCAGGTCTCCGTTATTCCTGCAAGGTCCAGCTCCCCCTCAGAGATCAACTCATTAATGAGGGGGGCCTTGTTGGTCACGGACCTTGCATTGCAAAGCATCAGCCGCAGGCCCTGTCTCTGTAGAACCCGACCACCTAGGTTGCGGGGATTGGTACAAACGACCGGGCATAGCCAGCAGCCACGGTCTCCCAACCGACCTTGTGATCTTCTCTTGTCCTCGCATCCCCCCCTCCCCGCGACCGTTGTAATAGAACAACCCTCTATTGGAATAGCTTGTTCCCTCTCCCCCCCACTCCGCTCACTTCCCTCCTAGACTCACCTGTTCGTGTGGCACTGGCTTCCCTCCTGGCCTGGTTATCCCCCCCTCCCTTCCCAGAGCCCCCTAAAAACAATATAAAACATTTTACTAAAAAGCCCCTCAGCTTCCTCTTCTTCCACCTCTCGGGGTTCACGAACCCGTCATCAAGGCTGGCCCTTGAGAGAGCCAAGGGCCATACCTGCGAGAGAGGGGCCTCCCGCAGGCGAAGCAGGTCTGTCCTTGAGTAAATTGGTAAGTTGTTGACCATCCCAATAGGGTAGGGGTGCAGATGATATAAAAGTTAATAGTTAAAAGCCAGTGGGCTAGAGTCTCAATGGAGGGCGAAGGGTTTTTCAGTGTCCAGGTGGTACTTGGAACTTGGAGAACAAAGGGGGGGAGAGCACACTATGATTAGATATCCCAGGTGGTGTGGGAAAGGCAAAGATGGTAAATGGTGGCAAAGGATAGGTGATAGATCCATTCATCTGTTTCCAGGTGGATGTGGCCCCCCCCTGATGGATGGGGGGGGCATTCTTGGCCCAGCTGCTTGGCTCCCAGTGTTAGCCCACTCGAGTCAGCAGGGGCCCAGGAGGAAAAAGGGAGTAGCCAGGAACAAATGGCCAGGAATGATAAAATGACAAAATATCCCAAGGGGTCCCTGGCTGCAGCTTCCTCCATTCAACCATCGCCGCAGCCATCTCCCCTTGTCTCTTCCAGCCGCCTCCGGCTGCCTCCCAGTCCTTCTCACCTATCAGATGTTTTCTGTTTCTCTCCCTTGGACCCTTCGATGTCTCCAGGGTCTCTCCAGGGGCCTCTCTGGTGCCTCCAATGCCTCTGGAGCCTCTCACCCCCTTCTTCTCACTCTCCTTCGACTTTCCAGCTCTTTCAGGGTTTTTTGGCATTTCTCATATCTTATTTATGAGGGAGGGACAGTGGGAGGACATTGCTTTAGCAGCTGTCTTTTTGCCATGCCTCAAATATGAGACCAGCAAAAGTGCTGCTCTCAGTTAAGAGCAGGAAAGCATCTGCTGCTATTATCGGGAATGATAGCAGTAATTCCAGAAAGTTTGGAGATAAGGGAAGGAATCCACCATGGTGCTAGATGGTGAAGGATCTGCACTGGGGTGGGGAGCATTGAAGAGAGAGCAAGGAGGGGGAAGAATCCCTTTCTTGTTTCTAGCTCCTCTGACAGTAAGCATAGAGCAAAGGGTAGATGGAGGCTGTGGAAGTCAGTATTAATAAGGAAGAAACGTTGCTCTTCTCTCACAGCTAAAGAAGAAATGGCCAAGGAGCTACATGAGGCCAGATGAGAGGAGCAGTCTAGCAGTAAGCAGGTTGCAGCCCTGCAGTTCACTCATCTCCCCAAGCCTCTTGTTCATGTGAATCAGAATCTTGGCACAGAGGAAGGTTTCCACAGGAAAATATTTGGAGTAACCTGGGCTAAAGTGGAGGCTCTGGTGTTAAAATATGTGAGTAGGCTATCTATGACAGAGCATAGGGAGTATGTAAACAAACTGTCAGGAATAGAAATAACCTTCATCCCCAAACCTCAAGTTTTATGTGGAAGAATAAACTATATAATATTAGCATTTATTGTTATATTGCATTGTATTTATCAATGTTTGGATGCTCTCTATTGCCTAGCGTTCTAGCTGATTGAAACCACAAGTAAATAAATGAAAGGGATACCAGAGGCCATCAAAAGAAATTGAGAATGAGCACAGTGTCCAGGTTTTCCTGTCATTTTGTCAGCATATAAGCAAGGAAGAGGTTTTCGTGGGCAATAGTTTTGAAACTAGACTGCTGCTTCTATGCTTGAGTTGATTTGTGCTGCATCAAATTACTCAGTATGGAGCTGTATAGTATCTGGGGCCTGTTATGTCTTGTTTAAAAGAGTCTGTTTGGAGAATCACTATGACTGTCATGTTAATGGGAACCGAAACTACTAAGATTAAATAAGACATATATCTTTAGAGTTTTTGATGTAATATTTTAAATAGATTTTTTTCTTTTCTTTTTGTTTGATAACCTTTTAAAGTTAAATAAATGTGCTTAGAAAATAGAAATATGCCAAGAAATAATTTTGCTTGGCTTAAGCGGAAATACAAATATATAAGATATCTATAATAAACCTACCTATTCTTGTTTTTTCAGTTCTCATAGCTTAGCAGTTTATCAAAACAGCTTTGGCATTTAATATATGATTTTTTGTCACAGCTATGATAGAATATTGAAGAAATCAAAATTAAGTAACTTTTGCTATGTACGTGTAAGATGTCAATATTTTAATCAAGTGTATTAATCAAATCTGATAGATATTGGACTAATTTTATAAATTTGTTGGGCATCAATTATAGGTAATCCTCATCTTACTGCCAGAGTTTCTATTGCTAAGCAAGGCAGTTGTTAAGTGAGTCATGGCTGATTTGCAATTTTTTTTGTCATAGTTTTTGAGCAAATCATTGCAATTGGTAAGTAAATCACACAGCCAAGGAAACAAACCTGGCTTCCGCCCTTAACTTTGCTGGTCAGAAGCCAGCTTGGCAGGTGGTGGAACAGTCATTAATGTGAGAATCAACCATAAGTCTTTTTTTCAGTGCCGTTGTAATATCAAACAGTCACTAAATCAATGGTTGTAAGTTGAGGACTACCTATACATTATTTCTGACAAATCAGTTAATGATTTTGACATTACAAAATCTCTGATGTAATTTCAATTGTCTCTTACTGTACTTGTTCCTGTTAGCTGGTTTTGCTGAGTGCCTGTTTCACCTGCTGAGTGCTTTTAGATTTTTTTTTTAAATTTAGGACAATTTTATGAACTCATTTTAAATTAAGCAAATTTTATATATTGAAAATCTGTTGAAGTTTATTACTTATGCAGTAATATAAATGTTTTCTTTCTCTTTTTTCTTTCATCTCTTTCTAATCCATAGGCAGAAGAAAACTGAGTTGAAATAGACGAAAATACAGAATTGGCAGGTAAAAATTATAACTCCTCTACCATCTTCCTCACCAGGTATATAGATTTTTAAAATAGTTTTGACTATTGAACCATGGGAATTATAAAATTTATTTTGTATTTGCTTTTTTACTTCATGGGTCTATTAATTCCTTTCAAAATATGGCAAGACTGGCATTTCATTTGTAGAAAGCTTTTAAAAATATTCTATATATTTTATTTAATTTTATTTTATTGAATTTATAGACCGCCCCCTCTCCCCAAAGGGACATATATAATGCATTCAGATAGGTTCAAAGGCAAATTTTGTAGCTGCAATGGCTATTGTGGAAAAATTTTCAGAAATTATTTTTTCATATCATCTGCCAACCTCCAAGCATAAAAAATATATTTCAGCTATTACAGAGAATAGAAAACTTGTGCGTGGTTCAGTTAAATTGCCACATTTGAAATGTAAAATTCTACATCAAAGACTGGGTTAACCTGGAAGTAATCTAACTTTCTTCTTTAGACTGTCTTACTGAATCTCTGTATTTATGTCCCAAAGTGATAACTGCACACATAGGAATTAAGTACCATGGCCCACAGAAATGACCTGAGAATTCTGGGAAACTTGTTTAGAGACCGAATCCTAGATAAATATAATTGCATGTAGAATAGAATTATACTGAAGACTGAGATGTAAAGTTATGGTGATTAAGTTTTTAGATTTTCTGGGTATTAACTTCTATTTTCTTTCAGTTTGTTTTGGTTTTAATGACCTCTTCATATTATCTTGAAGGTATTGTATAAAATCATTGTAAAAATAGAACTTTAAGAATGTAAGTTTAAATTTAGATAAAATCCATTTATAATATGTTGTTCAAATAGAGCTCATAATAATCAATATGTATTTCCTTATCAGCAGGTCTAACATTGAGCAGCCATGGCTGCTCAATCATTGGACTCCCCTCCAAATCCCAGCTGTAAAATTATGACATTTCAACCGACAATGGATGAATTCAAGGATTTTAACAAATACTTGGCGTATATGGAATCACAAGGTGCTCACCGTGCTGGTTTAGCAAAGGTACTTTTTAAAAAAAAATCTAGATTGAGGAACAATGAATGTTACTACATTACAGGTAGTCCTTGACTTGCAACAATTTGTTTAGTCACCACTTGAAATTACAGCGGCACTGAAAAAAGTGCCTTATGACTGTTTTTCACACTTATGACCATTGCAGCATCCCCATGGTCATATGATAAAAATTTCGATGCTTGGCATTTGACTCTGGTGGTGCAGTGGTTAGAATACAGTATTGCAGGCTAACTCTGCCAAGAGTTTAATCCTGACCAGCTCAAGGTTGACTCAGTCTTCCAATATGTTGACTCTGTAAACTGTTTAGTAGAGAGTACTGTAAAGCACTATGAAGCAGTATATAAGTCTAAATGCTATTGCTATGATGGTTGCAATGTCCTAAGGTCATGTGATCATCTTTTGCAACCTTCTGACAAATAAAGTCAATAAGGAAGCCAGATTCACTTAATCACCATGTTACTAACTTAACAACTGCACTTAACATCCGTGACAGGAAAGGTTGTAAAATGGAGCAAAACTCACTTAACAACTGTCTTGTTTAGCAACAGAACTTTTGGGCTCAATTGTCGAAAATCGAGGACTGTCTATATTCACATCTTAAAAGCTTCCACTAAATGTTTATATAATACTATACTTACTCAGCAGTACTATTTTAGCACAATAACCCATTACCAAAATACAGTGTGGAAATATTCATAGGTTATGCTGCAATGTAATCCCAAAATCACAAGAAAGAAGTGTATCTGATAGCTTTTTCTTAGAAGCTGAATAGAGACATATGAATGATCAGAACACTCAGATAATTCTCTTGGGATCAACCAGAAATTTCTTGGTACTATTTTCTGTTATTTCTTGGAGTAGTATGAATAGAATCATTCCAAAATGGAGACTTCTCCAACTTTTCCAAACTCTCCAACAAGATACAATGAGATTCAAAAGTGTCAAAAATTTACATTATCCCATTTTTCTCCAAATATATATAATCTACCTGAGTGACCATGACAGTCTTCATGTTCTATATTAATCTAGATCCGACTGGAAAGGATCAAGCCAAGCCATTTCATATAAGCGCTTCTTATCATGTTTCATCAGCTTGACCAATCAAATATTAGATACGTAAGCATGGTCAAATTGGTTGGAGGCAAATCTTATTTCTAAAATCAAGATCTCATCAATGCCTCATTTAAGGGTTAGGGTTGAGAAATAGCCTGCAAGAAGGAAATATTATTTGTCTCAACATTTGGGAGATGGAATCTTATTTGTAATGGCATAAACATATGTAAGATCTTATTGGCTTCTTCAAGAGACAAACTATAAAAATGAGTGAAACAAGTATTATTAGATAGTGTAGTGCACGAGTTCCCCAACCTGTGGGCCATGCCCCACTACTGGGATGTGGCCTATTTGCAACTGGGCTGTGTGTGTGGTGGGCCGGCACGTGGGCATGTAGCACCACTTGTGTGAGTGATTGGTGCTGGCACCTGCAGCCCCAGTCACATGAGCACCTGCCCCTCACACAGACCTATCCCCCCCCCCCCCAATGGGTTGCCAACCCGGAAAGGTTGGGGAATGCTGGTGTAGTGGACACCTTAGCATAGTGCTACTTACAGTACGGTAATCACAAACTCAGTATGAATCCAGGTAATTTGAATAATACTCAGACTTTCATAATGGTATACAAATGTAATCTGACTTTCGTCAGAACTATTAAATGTATCCAACAACCCTAAAAAGCTTGTTGGATGTAGTCCATATCCTGTTGTATTCTGTCATTACTATAGCATAGGTCTTAATGATGATGCCTCTATTATGCTTGAGTTTCTCCTGCATCTACAGTATATCTTCTTCTCTTTTGCTACAATGCCTGCAGCTGCATAGCATATCATGATGCTATGTGTGTTAGATATTAACTCTGTCTGCTGTGGCTTCCAACAAGGTCCTCTGTTCAGGCAGGAACAGAGATTGAAGCCCATTGGTTAAGAGGTCTGACAGCTCCCTATAAAAGGGCTGCTGTCAGACCAAACAGTCGCTGGATTGTACAGACTTGTTCCTCTATAATAAAGAGCTGTTGTTATGTTAAGCCTGTGTCTGCCTTCTCATTACCTGATCTAACAATGTGTATTCCAGTTTAACATTTTATTGAGTTATAAGATATTGTAAAATACAAAATACAAAACTATATAGAAAAGCAGTGGGGTGGAAAAGGGGAAAAAGAAGTGAGGAAGGATAAGAAAAGAAAGAAAAAGAAGCATTAACTTCCGACACTCTCTGTTGCAGTAAAATAAGACATTAACATCAAATCGCAACTTTTTGGATGCTTGTTTGTATTCCAACATGAGGAGATACTATAGCTCTTATGAGATATTGGTGTTTCATGTACCAAAGCCTGCCACTACATTTAAGCAAACATTCTCTAGTGGGGGCAGTCATTTAAGAACACCCATCAGATCATAGTGCCATGAATTTGAACCATTGGTCAGACAGATGAACATGTACATTATATTAACCATTGAAAGAGGAGATAAGTGGAATATGAGTGACAATGAGCAGGGCATCTTGATTGAAGAAAAGGCACAATTAGCACATAAAATTTAGCTGTTCAAAAGCCTTTCTAGCCACAGATGCCATTTGTTCCACAAGGAGGAGCTGTGAATTTTGAAAAGCTTCCAAATTGTACAAGCGTATACAACTCTCTTCAAAGTGAAAGAAGAAAAGTCCTTGGAGTAATTCAGGCCACAAACCAAAACAGCTCCCTGTCAGAGGGATTTAGTTAAAAACTCTTTCTACTCATTCATATATGACAGCCTCCAGGCAATGTTAGCATTTGCCTGGTAAATATCATCAAAAACATTCGTTGTTTGCTGTTTTTGAGTTATACTAGATTTAAACCAAAACCAAATCTTACAGTTATACATAGACATACCTATAAACAGATAAATGATGCTTTTTAAAGAAGCAATATTCTCATATTGAGTTTATTCTTGATTCTTTGTAACATACAAGTTTTACTCTTGGTTCATAGAATGTGGTACCACTACAAATGATGGCAATATATGCATAATGCAATGGCATAATGCAATGGATTCATTATATATTTTAATATCTATAGGGAACTTAATAGAAGGGTGCCACTTTTATTCAGCATTATTCTCCTGAATTGACTCGCAGAGAGCCATTTAGATTTACCAACAAGCAGTCTTTCAGACAACATTTGTTTATTTTAAAATTAAAACAACAGAGAATACAGTCTTAAAAAAGAAATAGTAAGTGTCTAAGCATTATTCACCTTTAACTCAGTGCATAATAAACTGTTCACAAATATTGCTATATTAACAACTTGGTTAATATTATGGAGATATAATCTATCTTTACATGAACACTTTGAGGTGATCGTCCTAGGTTTACTTATACAGATTGTCTCAATGTAACATTTTTCTCTTCATTGTTTAACATTAAATTTCAGTCCTTCTAAATTTCTAGGTGATTCCTCCTAAGGAATGGAAGCCAAGAAAAAGTTATGATGATATTGACGATCTGATGATTCCAGCTCCTATTCAACAGATGGTAACTGGTCAATCAGGTCTCTTCACTCAATACAATATTCAAAAAAAGCCAATGACTGTGAAAGAATTTAGGCAACTTGCTAATAGTGACAAGTAGGTATATTCATTCCATACTTTGTTTCATAAAGGTGCTCAATTTAAATTACATTTAATTAACCACATCTGTTGTTAATTGTATTTAAATTCAGTTGATATTTTTCTGATACCTGGCCTAATTTATTTTATGGTGGGCATCCCCTCCATAAAGTCAAAACAGGGCACTTACTTGGAAAAAAATGTCCTGTTTGGGACTTGTATATCTGTTCTTTGGTGCATTCAGACTTTTTATCCTTGAAATTCAGAATAAATGATTTATTTATTGTTCTTTATTATTTTGGGTAAATTTCTTGATTAGGACAAATGAATAGAGGTTTACTGCTAGATATCTAAGCAACTTATTCACAGTAAGAGAACATTTACTAGGAATGACACTGTGATAAGAAGGATGTGACATAGTTTTATTCATTTATCTTTCCATTCAGTTTATATTAATAAATAGATTCCCTTGTATTACTTCACTATTTTTTTCTTTTTGCATTTTATTCCTGTGGCTTAAAGCTATTTTCTCAAGATAGTATTGCTGATTTCCAGAATGTTAATTTTAGAAGATAAAGGCATGATGGCTCAGCACTGGGCTTGTCAGCTGGAAGTACTCTTTCTGATTTTGTCTATATTTTTTAACTTTCATAGTCTGAAGTAAGCTTCTTTACTTGTGTCCCACTTCACTCAGGCCAGAATCCTAGGGACAATTTTATTAACTCTAATAAAGTATCAAATGATTATATTGATTTCATTTTGAGAGAGTTTGCTGTCAATCTAGCAATAAGATTGCACTGTTCTTTGTCCATTTCTTAGAAGTCTGTTTCCCTTTAAGCAATAAATTGGAAAAGAGAGGCCACTTGCCCACAAGTGGCCTCTCTTTTCCAATGTATTGTTGAGGAAGGGGCCTAATCTAGCAGTTCTAACCTAAGACAGACTTTTGCAGCCATCTTCTTTTTTAAAGTAGAAAGTTGCCTGGAGGTCTGCTGGTCCAGCATTCCATATGCTCTACTGAGAGTCCATTATTCGTACAGTTTAGCCTGTTACAGCATAGCTCAGCCTATTCCAAGAAAAGTATGTGGCTAATCTCTGAATAGGTAGAAAATGAGACTAGACAAGAACATCTTGATCCTGGACAAGTCACCTCTCTGACTCTCTGGATGGTTTGAAATATTTGCACAAATGTCATCAAAGAAAAACAATAGCACTTGCATTCAATGCTTAACCAGTCCAGTAGTTTGACTCACTCTCAAATTTGCCCCTCTCCAGTAAGTTATGATCCCCAGTTTGAGAATCCCTACCAGTAAGAATTTCAGACAGCTTTCTAATGATTTTGAAGCTCTAAGTTCTATAGTAAGTTTTCAGGAGAAGTAAAACTACTTCAGTTGCCTGAAATACCAATGATTTCATTCTATGAAAATAATTCTTACTACTATTAGATAATTAAGAGTAAGTATATTCCTTTATTTAAAGAAATTTTGGTAGTGAAATAGGCAAGATCCTGACTAGAAAATAAATTTGGAGGATTTGGCATGATGGCAACTGAACATATTTATGTGGAGTTTATGTGATTTGATGATTGATTTTGTTTTAATTTTATATGCAACAATAATAAAATGCATTTAGAACAAGGTGTAAAACATTAAAATAAATAAATTTTATTAGCTGGAAGATTGAACTACTTCTTGTGTAAAGTTGATAGTAACCGGCACAACAAGATTATAAAATGTTTCAATTTTTCAAGAAGATTAATAGACAGATACATATATGTATGCAAGTAGACAAAATACATAAACACAGAATTCTTTGTTAATCTAAGGTTTATTTAAAAGTTTGTTTAGTTATACAAGGAACAAACATTTATATATATATATAAATGCTAATTCTTTGAAACCATTGTCTTTTTCACTTTTTCCTTTACAGATACTGTACTCCAAGACATTTAGATTTTGAAGACTTAGAACGTAAATACTGGAAAAATTTAACTTTTGTGGCACCAATCTATGGAGCAGATATTAATGGAAGCATATATAATGAAGTAGGCACATTATTTGTATCTCCCTAAGCTGTCTAATATTATATTATTTTCACTACAAATAAGAAACATACACTGACTATAGTTATGGTCCAGTTCTTTTGAGTGCAGGTATATTTTATGAAATGAGCTTACAGCCTGTATCCTGCATTTGGATGTTTTAAATATAAAACAGATAATCACAAATTTATGGTAAAAATTAAAGCTTTAATTGTGTCAGGCATTATTGCGTTTTCTTTGAAAGGAATAAGCTAATAATCACTTCCTTATGATTTCATATCTCAATAGTCATTTACATATTGTGTAAGTGGCAGATTGTAAAATATTTTCCTTGTGCCTTCAAGTCAATCATGATTCCTGGTGACTTTATGGACAACTCCCTGCAATTTTGATAGATGGCACAATTATGGGAAATTGGGTTAAAAGATTGACAGAAGAAAGTAATGAAAAAAAGAATCATGGAAAGCATGTGAGAGATATTAGGTTATTAGCAGGTCTTTATACATGTCTCATCAGAAATTTGACACTTCTCAGGTAAATGTAGCCACATGGAATCTGAAAAAGAGCAGATTGATGGGGTAAATAGCCAGTTCTGTCTCAGAGTAACAAAGTATGTTCTGACACCTGTGCCTTTCTAGATATTCTAATCTGAAAAGCACTTTGGACTGGTTATTTCTTTATCAGCCACCAGATGGTAACCTTGCACAAGAATAGATATCATTAGTATTATGTGCTGTTAACGGAAATCTCTTCTAAATTTAGAATCATGATCTCCCCTATTTATTCACATTAGGGATTTTCATATATTCAACAATGATGGATGAAATACAAGCTGTTTAGAGATGAGGCAATGGAAGCAAAGAATAGGGAAGAAAACAGTTCATGGTGAGTTCATATAACTCACATGAAACCATATGTGAATTGTTTTATCAAGAATGAAAGCAATTCAGGTATCTTAAATGGAAGCTACTTATTTTCTATAATAAATCAAGACTATTATTTTATGAAGCTTCAATTAAAAATGCGGCCACAATATATGTATTTTGGCATTATTTAGTGTTTTGAAGAAAGCTTTGAATATGTAGGGCAAATGGAAACCTCTGAAATTAATAAATTCATGGTAATTAAAATGGTCATGGTTCAACAAGTTATTTAAACATAAACAATTACATTTTTGTGCAATAGACATTGAAAAATTGGGAAGGACTGTAGCTCAGAGATTTATCATATACATTTTATGCAAAGGCTGTGTGCCATAAGACCTGGGTTTAAATAATTTTATTGCTGAAGTTATTATTGCTGCATCTAGCAAATAGGACTGTGTCATTGGACATCCTTGATTTGGTTCTTCCATAGTAGGGGAGATTACAAAATGGCTCCTAAATATTTGAAGAAATGTGTATTTATTCAGTACTGATATTGTTTGCTTCCAATTATGCTTTCAATTACTACATATTTTAGTAAATAGGACAGCTTTAGTTTTGGCATCATTAATGCTCTTGGGTTTGTTTGTTTTTTCCTTGCTGCGGTATGTTGTTAATGTCTGCAGACTCAACTTTACGTTTAGGCCCAGCCGGGTCTAATATAATTTTTTTTTTTTTATTGGGGAAAAAAATTGACAGTGTAAGTGACTAATCTCTGCTGCTCTTTCTTTGCCCCTGATTTGCAATAAACATTTACAAAATTGTATGGATATTGACACCATACAAACATTTTTGTTTTAAAGCTTGTGAGCTTCAGTGGTGGTTTCTGGCCGGCATGGGCCGGTACAGCTGTACGAGTAGGAACTGGGAGCAGCTGACAGCGTACCAATACGGTGGCTCGTTTGGCCCACCCACGTTCTATACCTGTTTTTAAAACAACCAGCCAATTGCGCAAGCATGGACAGTGTGCGTTGCCTGTGCAACCTCTGACAAGCAGCTGGGTGTCGCAGGGGTGGTGGAGTGCACATGTGCATGCAGCGCTTGTGCATGAACAGGATGCCCAGCCCTGTGAGCAGCGTACCAGTAGCGATGGGGAGAGGAATCCACCACTAGTGTGCTTGCCCAGTTTTTTCAGTTACGTTTGTATTTAGGAGATCCCTTCAAAAAGTACATTAAACAGCCTGAATGACCTCCAATTTCTAATGCAAGGGCAGCCTTTTATTAGAGGCTTCTGACATGTGACCTAATCATAAATGCAAAGAATAAAACACATGTATTTTATCTTCCTTTTACTTTCCTATAATTGCAATAGTATACAATGCCCACTACACCTGATTATGCTATAACTAATCCTGTGCAGTACTCATTACTAGGTAGCTAATCCTGTACAGTACTCATTACTAGGTAGTCATAGATTAGCAATTGATTGTAGAAAATATGAATATTTTGGCTATAAAAGGAGTGTCAATAATTTATATAAGAACTATTGCTACTCTTAGTATGCCATACAGTTTAAATGAGGCCTTTCTTAAGTAACAAGTGATATCACTTTGAAATTATATATATTTACACAGTTTTTATTAAAAGCATTTTTATGCACTCTTCAGTCAATAATAATTATTGATTAGTTTACATATGAAAACTAAAATATTAATACATGCTGGTTTACACTGTCAGTAGTTTAACACAGAAAAGAAAAATGTCAGAAAAATAATTAATGTATTAATTATTCAAAGAAAATGCTTATAATGATAAGCTGAAATGGAAACATTTCAGACAGAATTGTTTGTCTGTTTTAATAGAGATGACAGAATGGTTTTGCTTTCTTGCTCCCCCTCTGCTGCAAATAAACTTTCCAATTTTGGTATGGAAACCACTTTGAGTATTTTGATGAATGATAAACAAACACGTTAATTATTATGAAATATATTGTTAAGGCAAAAAAGTTAAAAAAAACAATCTTGACTATGTTGTCAGAATTATATGGTTTTTTATGGAGTTGCTGTGACATGTTGGCTCTCCATTAATGTGCATTTTATATCATTGACCAAAGATTATTTAGCTCAAAGATTATTTTTGGTTTATTGTGTGTTCTAATTGGAAAAGACTGGAACCATCCAAATCAGAAGAGAAGTGGCATTATATACAACATTTGTCTTTAGCAAATAATTAACTCATCAAAAGTTTTCACTACTGAGGATTTGCTCAGAAATTATTAGGTTCCATGAAATCTTTATCTAAAAGCCAGTAATTACTTTCAAGTCAGGCACAAGTTGTCCTGCCATTGTATCTTATGTGCTTGGATCTCTTCACATGGCTCAAAGAGCTACCAGCTATGGGCTACACAATTCTGGGTCACCACTAGATGGCAGCAATGACAAATATATATTTCTATCCAATCCTTCCATGTAGTGTTTTCATATTAACTTAAAATATTCAATTTCTTCTGCTTAACCTTGATTTTTGTCTCCATTTCTCTATTTGATCAGATCAATGGCCTTGCTAACCAGAGATATAGTTTTGGGGAAGTTTTATCCCCTATGTCATATAGGGCCTATGATAAGGAACTGTGATTTAGTATAAAACACATTATGACTTCCTGTTAATTTTGAATCCATTTTGATGCCTTTTAATAACATTGGTATTTTACTGTTTCAAATCTTGGAATTATTGTGGTTTGGGGATATTTCTTCCATATACATATGCTTATCAAATAGTTTGGGATACTACTGACCTGGCATGGTTTTCTTGTAATTGTCATTAGATTCATTATTTACAAAACTATTTTTTGCCATGTTTTGAATTGTTCCCATAGGCATTTGATTCATTTGGCCATACTGAATTTAATGTATTGTGCAATGATTTAGTGCAAATGTTCCCAAACTTTCTTGGTTTACGATGCTTTTAGTATTTCAATATCTTTTTCATGGTGCCCTAGTCAAAACAATGAACTATCTTGAGCTAACAGTTTATGTGGCCTAGGAACTGTGCTTTTAATAAAATAATTCTTGTTAATACTTTAAATAATAATTACAGTTGTTTAGGGGATATATTATTTTAAGAATTCATTTCAATTCACCTTTTGCCCCTAGCCTAGAAATCACCATTCAGGTTTATATCCTAAGAAAATCAATGGACAATTTAGATACAGCTACCATTTTCCAAAGGGAGAGTAGATCTCCAAAGTGATACATGAATATTATTTTTTTGTGCTTGTTTTATATTTTATTTATTGTACATATCTGCTTTTTCAGGGTGTAAAGGAATGGAATATCGCTCATCTCAATACCATATTGGATATTGTAGAAGAAGATTGTGGAATCTCAATCGAGGGAGTCAACACTCCATATTTGTATTTTGGAATGTGGAAAACAACATTTGCATGGCATACTGAAGATATGGATCTCTACAGTATTAATTATCTTCATTTTGGAGAACCAAAATCTTGGTAAGTTAACTCTTTTATGAGTGTGTGTATGTGGGGCGGTGGGGGGGGGGAAGAGAAGGAGAGTGCACAATGTTTCTTAGTTTTGGAAGATTAAAAAATATGAAGAGCTGCAATGTTAAGTATATGGCTAAAAGCAGATATGGAAACATCTTGTCAGCAATTTGTAATTCAACTGAAGTCTCAGATTTGTGAGGAAAGAAGTATACTTAACTTTAAAATATCATATAAAAATTTATACTGCATGAATAAAGTTTCCAATGTTGTCTCTAGCATCTTTAAGAAAGATAATAACCATAGTATACATAATAGAGTTATTGAATATAGTAAGAAAAATGTGGCAATAGCAATAGCACTTAGACTTATATACTGCTTCACAGTGCTTTATAGCCCTCTCTAAGTGGTTTACAGAGTCAGCATATTGCCCCCAACAATCTGGTCCTCATTTTACTGACCTTCGAAGTCTGGAAGGCTGCAATATAAGGAATATGTTATTTTCAGAGCCAAGACATATTATTTGTTCGAAAATCTTTATTCTATAGTACTTCAAAGATTTATGTTAGAGTGATGGGGAAAAATGGCGAAAGGAAACTAGAAGTGAAGTAATGTTATGCAAAATGCAGAAAAGGAGTAAGAAATAGTAAGTCAAAGTTATCGAGGCATGAGAAAAAGATAAGAAATCATATTAAAATCTAATTACACAAATCATTTATAATACCAATCTATACCATCCTGTCTTTGCAAAATCATCCATGCTTCCATCACACCTACAAGCTTAGTCTAGCTGGCTTTCTTACGTAAAGTGGCACAAAAATTCACAGTCTCAGAATATATGTTAAAATTAAATATGTATAAATACCATCAACATAAAATGGAGCTTGCTCAGAAGCTGAAATACACCAAGTAAATGAGATGAAGAGTGGGAAGAAAAGGAGAGAGGTAAGGAAAGGAGAAAGCAATAGGAGAGAGGGCAAGGAGGGGGGGAAGGGGAGAAGAGAAATGAGGAGTGGAAAGGGGGAGAGGAGAAGGAGAGAGGAAGGGAAAATAGAGTAGGGAAGGATGACAGAGGGAAGAAAGGAGGTAGGGAGCGGGGAGGAGAGAGGGAGAAGAAAGTGATGCATAAGGACAAATATGGTGAATGGAGAGCAGAAGAGCTAAGATGAATTGATGTAAACATTTAAGAATACAAAATGATGCTGGCTATGTAGTAGTATACATGTGATTATATGTTAGGAAAATGAAAAAATAAAAAAATAACTTAAAAAAAGAATTCCACGTTTCTACACTGGTGCCTTAACCACGAACCAAACTGTCTCTATAATTTCATCCCAAATTATTTTATCATTTTTATTTTGATTAACTGTGAAAGCTTCTTGTTTATCCGTTTCCGCCCAGTTACAATTTTGTATTTTCATAGAAATTGTTCAGCTTTTTCTTCCATCTCCTTTGATCTTGTGAAGATTTCATCTCTGTCTTCTCTGTGGTTGAATAGTCTGTAATGCACAACCATACTACCATCATTATTATTTGTTTTCCCCTTGATGTTTACCAAATGCTTTCAGGACTGTTTTGATCCTTGAATCATGAATTTGTGATGTCGATTCAGTCACTGCCATCTTCCTCCTTTCATATTTTTTTAAAAAAACAATGTATATGTAGTAAATCATAGTCTGTATTAGATAGGGCCTAGTTACCTGCGGGATCGCGTCCTGCCCCATACATCCCTGCGACCCGTCCACTCACACAGAGAGGGACTACTCCGGGTGCCGTCCTCCAGAGAGTGCCAGAGGGCAGCGCCCAGAAGTAGGGCCTTCTCTGTAGTGGGCCCCACCCTTTGGAATGACCTCCCCCCAGACATCAGAACTACAACCGACCTTCGCTCCTTCCGTATGAAGCTGAAAACCTACCTGTTTCGACTAGCTGACCTGGCATAACTCTTCAACCTCCCCAGCCCAGGGCATTTTTAATTGTAATTTTAGTTTTTAAGGGTTAATTTCACTGGGGTTTTAACTTTTTAAGTATTGTAACTTATTTATTTATTCTTACCTCCTCTATACGCTATATAATACCTTTGTACGTCGCCCCGAGTCCCTGTGGGGAGAGGGGGCGACTAATAAGTTCAAGTAATAATAATAATAATAATAATATGAACTCAGGGTACCTGGTAAGTGATACCAATCAGTTAGGCTCCTGATTCAGTCATAGAAAGAAGATGCACCAATCTATTGAATATTCCGTGGTTTCAGCCATGTCTATTTATTCATTTTAATTACAATCCAATTAAAAAATACAGCACATCATTAAAATGCATAAGTAATATATATATAGTACATTTGTTTGTTAATTAATCACATTTGTATAACTGGCCATCACATAAAAGTGACTGGAAGGTGCACAGAATAGATAAAAAATATCTAAAAACAGCAAAAACAAATATATGTAATAATACGTAGTAACAAAATATCTTAAAAGAAACCCAAATACAATTAAAGTGAAGGATAAGAAATAGGTCCCTCAACAATGGAGCCATTAGTTGAGTCTTTGTTTTAGGGGACCCCCCAGGCCTGGTCATATAATATAAATGTTTTGTTTTATTTTATACATATATAAAATAAAGAAATCTAATAAAGTTAATGTTTCATTAAAGGGACCAAACAGTAACAGATTTACAATAGTTCATTTAGTGACCATTCAAAGTTACAATTGCACTGAAAAAGTGACTTATGACCATTTTTCACAGTTGCAGCATCCCCTTAGTCATATGATTAACATTCGAATGATTGACAACTGGTTCCTATTTATGACAGTTGCAGTGTCCCAGGGTAACGTGATCATCTTTTGAGACCTTCTGACAAGCAAAGTTTCATGGGGAAGTCAGATTCACATAACTGTATTACTAATTTAACAACTGCAATGATTCATTTAACAAATGTGGCAAGAAAAGTTGTAAAATGGGGCAAAACTCACTTAACAAGTGTCTCACTTAGCAACATAAATTCTGGGCTCAATTGTGGTCATAAGTCGAGGACTACCTGTAGTTTATCTTCAGGTGGAAGATTAGCATGTTGATGTTAATGTTGAGAGGAGGAGGAGCTTCCGAGGCAGATGGCGGCTGCCGTGTGAGCTCCGCAAAATTGCGGAGGGGTTTTCCATCTGGGAGAGGTGCTGCCGACCCCTAATGCTACTCTGAGGGTCGTGCTTTGTCGACGACCACCCCCCGATTCTGCCCTGGCCAGGAGGGGCCGGGCAGGGCGTTTGGGGCGGTCAGCTGGCTAGCGAGAAGCTGAAACACCGAAGGACGCCGAGGACGCCGAACGCGCCAGCGCTTAGGCGGAGAATGGAATGGAGAATGGAATGGAGTGGAGAAGGAGAACGGAATGGAGTGGAGAAGGAGTTATGGAATGGTTTGCTGGCTGTGGCTGTGGCTTCCCATCTGGCTAGTGAGAGCACCAGATGGGGAGCGTGGAGCGCGGAGCTGAGCGTGGAGCGTGGAGCGCGGAGCTGAGTGTGGAGTGTGGAGTGTGGAGCTGAGCTGAGTGTCAGGCGGCTAGAGAGGAACGGAGGAACGGAGAAGAACGGAGATACGAAGTGGGTCTCGTTTGGCTGTGGTTGCCCGTCTAGCTGGTGAGAGCGCCAGACGTGGAGCATGGAACGGATCATCTGGCACCAAACAGAGAACGGAGTGTGGGAGGCGTGAGGGAGAAGCGCGGAGAGGCTGGAGAGACAGGAAGATGATGAGAAAGATTGCAAGTATGTCGGTCTGTTGGTGTGCTGGCGTGTTGGCGTGTGGGCGTGCTAGCCGGGGCGTTGGCCAGAAACCTGGAGGACTGCCTCGTTGTGTGAGAGGCGAGAAGGGAGACGGAGGAAGATCTGAACGAAGCAGCTATAGGAGGGGTGAGCCGGTTAAAGTCTCTCAGAGCAGAGCAGACACAATTAAATGGCAAACCTAGAACCTAGGTTTGAATCCTTGATACTATTCTGATTGTGACCTTGGCGTTTGCTTTTAACATCTTTTTAAACATCTTTTAAATATCTGCTTTTTAACATCGTTTTAACATCTGCTTTGCCGGTTCCTACACCATCTTGAAACTCTCCTGAATGAAACCCGGGGAGGCGACTAGCCCATCAACTCACCCTTTTCATCTTGGGTCAGGAAAACCTTCTCGACAAACAAATGATTTTACATCTATTTCTTCAGCACCAGTTACCAACTAACTGTACCCCATGATTCCATTTCTATGTACACGAAGCCGGAATTACTGCGGCTGCGGGAATCCCCTTTCTCGCAGGTCTGGCCTTCAGCCCTTTCGAGGGCCCACCTTGAGGATGGGTTTATTAACCCTGAGAGGTGGAGGAAGCGCAAATTAAGGGGTTTTTTAGTAAAATATTTTTTAAGAATTTGTAGGGATCCTGGGGTTGGGGGGTGGGAGGAGGGGGGGGAACAGGTCAGGAGGGATGGTAGAGCCAGGCATCTAGGTGTGGTCGAAGGAGGAGGGAGCGGAGTGGGGGAGGAGAAGGAAGATAGCATTCCTGTGCAGGGCACTTTAATACCAACGGTCGTAGGGAGGGGCAGGTGCGAGGACAGTTTAAGAGCACGTAGTCGGTTGGGAGACCGGGGTTTTTGGTCATTCCCGGTCGTTTGTACCAACCCCTGCATACTAGGTGGTCAGGATCTACAGACCCAAGGCCTGAGACTGCTGTTATGCAATGCGAGGTCCGTTGTCAATAAGGCCCCCCTCATCCACGATCTAATTTTGGAGGGGGACCCGGACCTCGCCGGAATAACCGAGACCTGGTTGGGCCACGAGGGAGGTCTACCCCTTGTGGAAATGTGCCCTCCAGGTTATCGAGCATTTCACCAGCCTCGGGCCCAGGGAAGGGGCGGTGGGGTAGCAGTGATTATCCGGGAAGACTTAGAGCCGAGAGAGTTCACTGTGCCGCAGACATCCGGGTGTGAGTCCCTCGTCGTGAGATGGGGCCCAGGGAGGCAGTTGGGCCTGCTGATAGTATACCTGGCTCCTCGCTATACTTCAGCGGCCCTGCCCGAACTCCTTGAGCTGATCTCATCGGTGGCGGTTGAGACCCCCAAACTTTTAGTGATGGGGGATTTTAATCTGCCGTCGATGGGAGAAGCGTCTGAGGGGGTTCGGGAGTTCATGGCTTCCATGACAGCCATGGACCTGACCCAGTTAATTCAGGGCCCTACTCACGAGGGAGGCCACACCCTGGACCTTGTTTTTGTCTCTGGCCAGTGGACGAGTGATCTGGGAATAGGGGATCTAGACACTATTCCCCTGTCATGGTCGGATCACTCACTTCTCCGGCTGGACTTCCCTGGTGCCACCCCCCGCCGCGAGGAGGCGGAACTGGAAGGTATTAGATGGTTCCGCCCCAAGCGCCTGATGGAACCGGATAGGTTCCAGACGGAACTTGGGCCACCTACTGTGGACCTGACCCGCCCCCGAGTGGAGGACCTGGTAGACGCATGGAATAGTGCGACTACCGGGGCCCTAGACCGGGTGGCGCCTTTGCGGCCTCTCTTGCGGCGACGAACCACCCTGGCACCTTGGTTTACCGAGGAGCTAAGGGTGATGAAACGCCACAAGAGACGCCTAGAGAGTCGTTGGAGATCCTCCCGTTCCGAATTTGACCGAGCACAGGTACGAGCATATTTGAAGACGTACCTTGTGGCATTAAGAGCGGCCAAACGTCAACATTGTGCCGCTCTTATTGCGTCTGCAGATAACCGCCCTGCTGCCCTGTTTCGGGTGACCCGTTCCCTCTTGTTTGAGAGACCACGGGAAGCCCCATTACAGGGCAGAGCAGAGGAGTTTGGGAATTATCTACAGGATAAAGTCGCTCAAATCCGGATGGGATGGACCCCTTTCAGTGATTCAGTAGAGACGCCCGTTGCGAGTCTTGAGGGACCGCTTTGGGAGGAGTTCGACTCGGTTACCATCGAGGATTTGGACAGGTTGCGTGGACGTCTGCGACCTACCACATGTTTATTGGACCCGTGTCCCTCCTGGCTTGTACTGGCATCCTGGGAGGTTACGCGCGACTGGCTCCTGGGCCTGGTGAACGCCTCGCTGGGTGAGGGTTCTCTACCGGCCGCCTTGAAAGAGGCGGTGGTGAGGCCCCTGCTCAAGAAGCCTTCCCTGGACCCAACGGACCTAGTCAATTATCGTCCAGTCTCCAACCTTCCTTTTTTAGCGAAGGTTGTAGAGAGTGTGGTAGCACAGCAGTTCCCACGTCACCTGGAGGAAAATGATTATCTAGACCCGCGCCAGTCCGGCTTCCGACCCGGGCACAGCACAGAGACGGCCTTGGTCGCATTGGTTGATGATCTCTGGAGGGCCAGAGATAGGGGTTGTTCCTCTATCCTGGTCCTATTAGATCTCTCGGCGGCGTTCGATACCATCGACCATGGTATCCTGTTGCACCGGCTAGAGGGGCTGGGAGTCAGGGGCACCGTCTTACGGTGGTTTGGCTCCTACCTCTCTGATCGGACGCAACGTGTGTTGACAGGGGAGCAGAGTTCGACCCGGAGGCCACTCACATGTGGAGTGCCACAGGGATCGGTACTCTCGCCTCTCCTGTTCAACACATATATGAAACCGCTGGGCGAGATCATCCGTGGTTTTGGGGTGGGATATCATCTGTATGCTGATGATACTCAGCTATACATTTCCACCCCGAACCACCCCAATGAGGCCGTCGAAATGATGTCCCGGTGTCTGGAGGCCGTACGGGTCTGGATGGATGGCAACCGACTAAAACTCAACCCTTCCAAGACGGAGTGGCTGTGGCTTCCGGCCTCCCGGTTCAACCAGGTGTTTCCATCTCTGGCCATCGGGGGCGTCCAACTAGCCCCCATGGAACAGGTGCGCAATTTGGGCGTCCTCCTGGATGCCCGGCTGTCCATGGATAACCATGTAACAGCCGTGGCAAGGGGGGCGTTCCATCAGGTCCGCCTGATGCGCCAATTGCGCCCCTTATTGGACCGGGATGCCCTACGCACAGTCACCCATGCGCTAGTGACGTCTCGCCTGGATTACTGCAATGCTCTCTACATGGGGCTTCCCTTGAGATGCACTCGGAGACTACAGTTGGTCCAGAACGCGGCCGCGCGGGTGATTATGGGGAGGACTAGGTACTCCCCTGTAACACCTCTCCTGCGCGAGCTGCACTGGCTTCCTGTGGTCTACCGAGTGCGTTTCAAGGTTTTGATTATGATCTTTAAAGCGCTTCATGGCACAGGGCCTAGTTATATGCAGGATCGCATCCTGCCCCACACATCTCTACGACCAATTCGCTCACACAGAGAGGGACTTCTCCGGGTGCCGTCCGCCAAACAGTGCCGGGGGGCGACACCCAGGAGCAGAGCCTTCTCTGTGGTGGGCCCAGCCCTGTGGAATGACCTCCCCCGTGACATCAGGATTACTTCCGATCTCCGCTCCTTCCGTGTACAGCTGAAGACCCACCTCTTTCAATTATCTGGCCTGGCTCAATCGTAATTATTCTTATTCCTCCTAGCTGTTTTTAAATTGTATTTTAAACGTTAAATCTTAATTTTATATCGGGTTTTTACAATTGGGGTATTTTAATGCGGGTCTTTTAACTGTCTATATGATGTAAATTGTTTACCTCCTCCGAGTCCGTGTTTGTGTATCTGTATGTATGTTCTGTATGTACGCCTATGTGTTTTATATATTTTCTGTGTTTTATATGCCCCATTGTACGCCGCCCCGAGTCCTACTTGGAAAGGGAGCGGCTAATAAATTCAAACTTATTATTATTATCAGTTATCACCCTAGTGGGAAGAACATCTGTTCAGGTTAGAGTGTAAACCCTTCTACGGGGAACATTCAGAATTGGGAGTGTCCAGGTGGAAAGAACAGTTTTTCTCTAGGAGAGGTATGAAACTTTGGCACTGTTGGCCTGAATATCTAAGTCCCATACTCTCTGCTTTAGTTCTATCAGGGTTTTTTCTAGGTCTAGAGCAAGTAGGGCTGGTCTTGATAGTCCATACTGTCTCAGATCTTGGTCAATTTGTTTATCAGAGTATATTGATGTATATATGTTAGTAAACACACTTACCATGCCAAAAGGGCACCCACTGTACAGAGCTATAGGACTGGTAGAGAAAGAATCATCCTTCTCCATGACTAGTGCAGTAATGTAGTGAGCTGCTACTATTGGGACAGAATTCTTTTATTCTTCTCTGGACAACCCTGGAAAGGCTTGTCATCTGATAATACCCAATGTCATCTTCAGTGCACTGTGTTTTATAGTGCAGATAGTCCTTGAATAATAACTGTAATTTGGGCCAGAATTTTCATTGCTAAGCGTGTGGACAATGGAAGGCTATGGAAAGAGAGTATGGGATGCATGCAAGTGCAGAGAGGCCAAGGAAGGAGGGCATGGGGTCTACGTGAGTGAAGGGGAAAAGGAGAGTGTGGTGCAAGTGAGCAATGAAAGGCCAGGTGTGAGACAGACTTACCTGGGCAACTTGCAGCCTTCCCTCTTGCTCCTTTATTGTCTTTGCTTGTAGGAAGCTAGCACAAAACACTGCAAATTATGTGATCACCGGAGGTTTCAATCAATACTACCTGCAAGCTGGTTGCCAAGCATTCAAATTTTGTTTACATGACTGTGGAACTACTACAATGGTCAGAACTTCAAAAACAGTGTAAATCTCATCATTCAGCACTATTATAACCTTGAATGGTTGCTGACTAAAACGTAACTTGAGGACTACCTGTAAGTCTTTCTCCTGGATATATAGTCCCATAATTGGTTTAAACAGGCCACTGTTTAAACAGACCCTGAGATTGTCAGCTGAAAAGCTGTCAGTCCAGGTTTGCGACCCGGATACCATGTGACAGAGTGAGGTCCCATTGCTTGCTCCAGGTCCTGCTCACCCAATAGTTTGAAAGCATGCAAATGCGAGTAAATAAATAGATAGTACTTCGGTTGGAAGGTAACAGCATTCCACGTGCCTTGCCATATAGTCATGCTGGCCACATGACCATGGAAATATCTTCAGACAACATGGCCCCTCAGCTAAGAAATGGAGATGGACACCATCCCCTAGAGATAGATATGACTGGACAGGAGAAATATTTACCATTAATTGATTTAAAAGGCAGAAGGGACAAAATGTGTTAGAAAATAATATTGCTGCCAGTCAACTTCCATCAAGCTTTAACAACAGGGGTTTTCTAACTTCAAAACAGGAAATGACAGTCCAAGATGAGAAGCTCCTTTTAGATAAGTGTGTCATAAGCCTTTTAGCATTTTAATTAATATCTAGAATTGGGTTGAAAGATAAATAGACATTATTTAGTCTCTTACAATCAACTAATTCAATTTCTTTTAAGTTTTACATAAGCTGCAATTTCCCAGCATTTCCAAGGACCTTGGAATGCCTTTCAATATTTCAACTAAGAAGTTATAAGAACATGAATTACTGTTAGGAGGTAAACTAGTCAGCGAAGTAGTGCTAGAAATAGCATTCTGGTTTTTTCCCCAGAAATCATTCATAGCATTTCTGTTTTGTTGGACTTCAGTTCATTAACTCTCACACAATTGTTGCTTCAGGGTATTCCTGATTCCGCTTCTGTATATCTTTAGCTGATTCTTATAGGGGATGAAAGAGAGAGATTGTTAGCATACCAATGGCATTTCACCCCCTCATCATCTAGATAGTAAATGAAATAGAATACAAGGGAGAACTCTTAAAGCATCAGGCTAGAAACCAGAAGACTATGAATTCTAGTTTTGCTTTAGGCATAAAACCAACTGGGTAATTATAGGCCAGTCACAAACTCTCAATCCTAGGAAGTGGCAAACCAATTCAGAAATCCTATCAACAAATGTGAATGTGTCCAGACAGTAGCCAGGAGTCAAAACTAACTTGAAGGCACACACATAATACAATGCAGTTTAAAAAAAAATCTGTGCAAGTGTTTGTACATGTGCACTTGTACATATATGTAATTTTTACTTATTGCTAAACTATATTTCAATAATAAAAAGTATGAATATCAAATATTAACTTGAGTTTCCCCCTATCATTTCTGCTGTTATTTATATATCTAATTTCTACGTTTGTAGGAATACACATTTTTAATTAATTAAAAATACTTCCTTGAAAGTAAAAATGAAAATGTCTATAAATATACACTCAGAAATAGCATAATCTTATGCAAGATGAGAAACAAATTGGAAATTTGCAAAAATGCAGCATGGTTACAAGCATATACGTATTTGTTCCAAAAAAAATCATCCACGTAACAATTGCATAAAATATTTAGCTACCTGTTTGTAGGATTTTCTAAAACGCTTCATAATAATAAACCAATATTGCACATAGTACAATTACTTTAATTTAAAGGAAACTACTCTCATACATATATTATATTCTGTCAGTACCTTTTATTGGCTTACATATGAGCTCCTAACAGTTTGGGTATTTGAGGAATATCCATTCTGGACACCAGTTGCAGTTCTTTACCAGTGTTAGAAGAGCAAGAACAGCAAGGGCTTTTTGGAAATGGTGCTTAGGTTAGGAAACTTCTTGATGTTTGTTCTGCCACTGCATTATTACCTATTTTTAGCATTTTTATTATGGAAGCTGATAAAGTGTATTTTATTTACTTGGCAGTTACTTTTATATTAGTTTTTGGTTCACAGTTTTATTTCATTATTTTATAACTGTAATATAAATACGTTTTTTCTTATAGTTAGCATCTGAATTTTATTTTAGAAAGAGGAATGTCACAAAAATATTAAACTAAATATTTTTGTGTTTTCTGTCATATATAGTCTGTAGAGTATTTTAAGAAAATTCTAAAAAGTTAAGTGTATTGCTAAATTAATCATTTTCCGTTTAAATACATTTTAGGTACGCTATTCCTCCAGAGCATGGAAAGCGACTTGAACGACTTGCTCAAGGTAGATCTGTTTGGTTTTAAATAAATATTTCATATTGTATTTAAAAGGCGAGGCAAGGCCTTGCTGTTTTTTCATCTTTCCCCACAAACGTTCATGTGTAATTTTTGGGTAGAGGATGGGATTTTTAGTCCAACATGTTGGAATAGCTCTCATTTTGAATAAGTTAAGATTTTAGCAAGCTGTTGTTTCAATTGAAGGTTTATAGTTTTTAATTCATATTGCTTCTTTATCTTTCATTTTTGTTCTTTTGATAATTCTGTTTTGTTACTAATAGAATTTAGGAAAGAGATACATACATGATTTTCATCCTGGGTCTCCAACCACAAAGAGTACAATAAAAAATTAAAAACAAGCTTTCTAAAATTATGAAAATGTCATAACAGCCTCGCAGCTACAATTTGCATAATCAGCAAAGGTTAATAAACTTGCAGAGTGAATAGATTTTAAGCTTAATTACATATTTATATTAAAAATGTAGCCCAGAATTGCAGCAACTTTGAAAAAAAGCTGTGAGGTGCAACAAAGTTGGGCCTGCTTAACAGATGCCTGCTGAATTAATTGAATTTTCCTAAATAATTAAAATGCTAAAATAATGCAGTAAATGTGGTGAAGCATTGCAGGTTATCTAGGTCAAGCCAGTACTTGATACATAAAATTAAAGGAAGCCTGGGATTTTTTTCCCATTATCTTGTCTGCCGATCATAATTATCACATTGCCTTTTATGCATGAATGCTTTCATCTTTGTAATTCATGAATACTTGATTGACTATGGCATCTACAAATATTTTATCTGAAAGACATTAGACTTACATCTAATAAATGCAGAAGTCTGATTTTGCTCTTTAGATTATTTTTCATTTATGTAGTTCTTTTTTTTTGTATAGCAACAAATGTAACAAAATCTCAAGTGAGCTGTTACTGCAATTTTGAAACTAGACGTTTCTTTGTAATACTGCTGAATACTTGATATTGACAGTAGCTTGCATAGTTGTAAAATGCAAGGTAAAATAGAACAGATTTTATTTTTGATGACAATTCTAAATGGCAAATGATAAATATTATGAAGCTATATTGCAAATCGCATTTTAGAAGACATTTTTGTTTTAAAATTTTCTTTTTTGTTAACAGACACAATCTATAATGTTGTGTATGGTCAGAGAAAATGGTTGACAAACTTTACTGTTTTTAGATATATTTGAATATAGTTCTTTATGCAGATCATTTGTCTTTGAATTAAGTTTTCACTAGCTTCTTCATTTGAATTCAAACTATATACTGGAAATAAAAATAAATACACACAATTTCCCTATACATTATTGTAAGTATTGTAGCTTAGGATAGTGTCTTGTCAAAGTATGGATCAAAAGTGGGCCACTGGAATGACCTCCCCCCCCGACATCAGAACAACCACCGATCTCCGCTCTTTCCGCAAGAAACTTAAGACCCACCTGTTCCACTTAGCTGGCCTGGCCTAACCGTAGCTTTAATTCTTTCTGGCCTGTATTTTAAATTTTTGGGGGTAGGCTCCTTAGGCTGCTTTTTAATTTTTATTATTATTGTACAGCTTTACATTTAATTTGTTTTTAGGGGTATTTAAGATTTTCTATTTTGTATATGGTTTTTTAACTGCTGTCTGTACACCGCTCCGAGTCCCTTCGGGGAGAGGGGGCGGTCTATAAATTCAATAAATAAAAAATACAATACTTAGGGGGACATAAGACAATGGAAGTTATAAGGGAGTGCCTTGAATATACCAGCTCTGAAGCAGGCTTACCTTTTGGTATAAAACTATGCAGAACACAAAGCAATGAGATGTTTCTAGACCAGTGATGTTGAACCGATGTGTATCAAAAGTGACACACCACAATTATTTTGGGTGACATGGCAGTGTTCATCAACACTCAACAACTATTCTTGAAAGCACACCCCGTTCCCTTGTGGTTTTTGGAGCTGCAGAGGCTGCATAAGAATGGGTGTGGCCTCGCACAGTCTCTGGAAGTTGCACGAGAATGTGGAGTATTTTCACATGATTTTTGGAGGCTGAAGAGGCTGTGGTAGAACATTCTCTGAAGCTGCAACAAGAAAAAGGCTTCATGTGATCCAGAGCAGCTTTGTGTAGGCTGCAGGAGCTCTCAACCGAAAGAGAACACCATCTGAAGATAAGTGTCATGTGGAAGATCTGGGGAGCAGCTTCACCATTGCCCAAGATCATGTGGCCCTGTGTAGAGTCCCCTGTCAGGGTGATTTAGATGGGTGGGAGGGGGAGACATGAAGGATTGTTTCTCTTTTGTTCAAGGAGAAGGTGACATACCAGCAGAGTTAGGCATTTTTTAATTTGTTGACATGCCAAGTCCAAAGGCTTTACTATCACTGCTGTAGATTATGACGTCTAAATATTTTTTTCAATGGAGGGGGTCTATTATATTGTATATTAAACTTGTCTTTCAGAGAAGGAATAATTATCCTTTGATGACACAAGATTCTTTTGCAAACATATTTATTTATTTAAAATATTCCGAACACCTGACTTGATTTTCCTTCTCCAGAAAATGAGCCCGTTTTTTTTAAAAGCCACGAATAACCGTTAGGAGTCTTGTAGAGTGCTCCTGGGGGCTGGGGGGGGGGGCAAAATTGAGCAAAAGACGGGAGCACTCTGAAAGCCTCAAGGCTATGCATGGCCATTTTGGTGAAGGGGAAGAGTTTCGGGAGGCAAAACATGCTGTATTCAGTGTATAAGACACACCCAGATTTTCAGCCTCTTTTTTGAGGGAAAAAGGTGCATCTTATACTCTGAAAAATATGGTAATTCTTAAAGAAAATACTGTTACAATGATGTGAAATTTCATTGACTAGGCAGGTTTAGCACATCTGTAATACTGTATATCTTGAGAAAGGAGCAATATTTTACTGTACATAATTATTAATTTATATCTGGCATGTTTTTTGAGACCTAAGTATGTATTGTGAGCTACTTTTGAGGATTTCACAATAGCTAGAAGCTGTTTCCTCGCCCTATTTTACACTATTGATAATAGAAAATTTGGGGCTAAATCTAGGTTTTATTGTATTAAATAATAATAAGGCTATATAATGTGCTATGTTGCCAAGTTAACGCAGCATAGATTTATGGCCACTGAAATCAATGACCATAAATGTGCCTAAATCTGCATTGGATTGTTATGGTTGTTACAGTATTTTTTTAATGAGGCATTAGTAGGACTATTGTTTGCTATTCTGGAACAGAATCATATATTTCTTTATTTGCTTCACTCCCTAGGAATCGTCAGAATAATTTTTCAACGTTTTCACACTGCAATTTCCATACTTTAGAATATATATATATAGGTGTTGCCCATTGCTTTCCATTATATACAGTACATTGAAATGTTCTGACTTTATTAAAGCGTATGACTAAATATGTACCCAACTCATTCTAGAAATGTTTTTTTTAAATCTATCATTCAGTTTCTTAATTTTCCATTTTTGTTGTGATTTTTTTCTTAAAGAGATTTCAGTTTGTTACTACCACTAATTTATTTCTGTCTCTTCTGTTGCTTTCTTTTAGCAGTGTTTTACTCAGTGTAATAGATTTCTTGTATGTTGCAAGGGAAATAGGAATCTGATAAATCATGATATGATTTTTATTATGTTTAAATGATTACACTGGGAGAAATGAAGTATATGTTCTGAGGTCTATGGTTATTTATCTGAATTATTTATCAATGGATCTGTAAAAGGTTGTGCAATATAAAAGAAAAATTGGAAAAGATCCAAAAATTGAGGTAGTAAATGAAAATTAATTATTCTTCAATTTTAATAAAATTTGACATAGTAATTAACATTCAAAGACACCAGAGAATTGGATCAAACTTTATTGGCTGTGCTGTGACATCTCTTTTTTAAATCTTAATTTATCGTTTGCATAGGAATATGCATTGTCGATCTAACTACAAATCATTTATGCGGAACGAACAGCTTTGTATTACTCAAATTCTTTTAAGCATAAACACAAAGCATTTAATTCTACTTAACCAGTAATATTTTATTTAACATCAAATAATACTTAGCATTGTAAAGTGACAATGTATCCTGCACGTATTGTATTGAATTCTTACAATTATGCAATATTAAAACATATTTTTTCACATGGCATGCTAAGCTACACGCAAGCCAGTTATATAGCATGCAGAACCCTAAAGTGGCTTGTTTTAACATGCGTGTGGCTTGTTTTAAAACTTCAGGTATCATCTGTAATTTTTCTTAATGGTTTTTTAATAGATGCACTGGCACAGGAGATAATGTCTCTAGTTAAAATTTTGCCTTTAAAAAAATTTGTATGACCATATACAAACTGCTGTATCTCAAAACTAGGAAAAATAGCATAATCCTGTAAAATTAATCAATAGCACAAATTACAGAAATGATGGCTGGATTGTACATTGCACTAAGCCACGATATAGTCATCTGTATTTTGTTGAATAAACTAAATTGGATTCATTCGCAAATCATGTTAAGGCAAACTTTCAGAGTTAAATCCAGGTTACATTATTTGGGCTAAAATTTGCTCTGTTCTAAAAAAAAAGGAACAAAATATGAATTCATTTTCCAGTTACTCAGGTAGCTGTCTATGTACGTTCTTTTATTTTCATTTATGGGTGTCATTGAAATCACAATGCCGTAAAATTAGTTTTGTTTGTTTTTGCTCTTGTTTGCACATATTATATTGCTTAAACGGGATATAGCTATCCAGATCACTATGTGAAAAAGTCTCTGCATCCTTGTGGATAGTGCAAACATCAGTCAAGGATTTGGTGGTCCTGGACATGAGCCATAACATGTCGTAAATAGTTTCACATTCCTTTGAACATTTTGAAGTCCCATTTTTGCAGAAAAGCTTAGAAAACTTTTGGATCAATTCTAGATCCATCCTAGCATCTTGTAATCTAACATTTTGTTTCCAAGAAGCCTGAAAGTTAATATGTTTTGTCACTACGTTAAGAAAAGCTCAGCTCCATCCAGTCGCCCTGACTCCACCCTGAAGAAAGGGATTAGAGGGTTGCTAAAAGGAAAAAAAAATAGGGAGAAGATGACAATTAGACTGCTCAATTGTTTTTTAAATAAAAAATGCCAAAAGACTTTCCATAACATTATAAGCTGCATAGCAAAAATGTCTACTCAGTAAGAAAATAAAATAAATGCTACACAATACTATTAGCTGGACACTAATCTCACTATTTTCTGTACTAATGTATATTTTGTTATTTTGTTTCTTTTTTCATCTAGGGTTTATGTTTCCTATTATATTTTATTTGTCACTGACCCAGGATTGATTTTAACCATATACTTACATTCACATGTAACTCATGTAATAATATAGCCACCTAATTGCTCAATATTTCATAGGTAGTACCCTGTGCTTAAAGTATTTTACTAGTACTATTTTTACTAAGCCGCAGCAGAGGGATGAAAGAGCCACATGTGGCTCCACAGCTGTGGGTTGCTGACCCCAGCTCTAGACTTGTCACAGCCAATTCCTGCAACAGTTCTTCATATGTTTTTGTTCCCTTGGCCCCTAATTATCTTAGTTGCTCTTCTTTGCACTTTTTCCAAAGTCTCAACATCTTTTTTTAATGTGGTGACCAAAACTGGATGCAGTATTCCAGGTGTGGTCTTACTAAGGCTTTATAAAGCAGCATTAATACTTCACTTGATTTTGATTCTATGCCTCTGTTTATACAACCAAGGATTATGTTAGCTTTTTTGGCTGCTGTCACACACTGCTGGCTCATGTTTAAGTGATCATCCACTAGGACCCCCCAAGGTCCCTCTCATAGTTACTATTGAGCCAGGTTTCACCTAATCTGTACTTATACCTTTGGTTTTTCCTGCCTAGATGTAAAACCTTGCTTTTCTCCACATTGAATTTCAATTTCTTAGATAAGCCCATTGTTCAAGTCTGTCAAGATCTTTTTGGATCATGAGCTTGTCTTCCAGGGTGTTGGCTAATCCTGCAAGTTTAGTGCAATCTGCAAATTTGATTAGTTCCCCTTCTAGTCCTCCATTTAAATCATTTATGAAAATATTGAAGAGTACTGGGCAGATGGAACCTTGTAGAACCCCATTGCTTAATTCCCTCCATGTAGATGTTGTATCATTAAGGAGTATGGTTTGTCAGCCAGTTACAAATCTATCTGGTGGTGATTCTGTATATCCCACGTTTTCCTAATTTACCAAGAAGTAGGTTGTGCTCTACTTTGTCTAATGCCTTGCTAAAATCTACTATTTGTTTCTATTATTTGGGGTCTATTTCTGTATTCACTTCATTGTGGTAAATTGGTACATGAATTTTATCCATGTTTTAGAAACATTCTAGGTTTTAGGTGTTTTGCTGTCCCCCCTCCCCGCCAGATAATTGTTTTTCCTTTCAATGCTATGACTTCTTGTGCTCTATTTTTTAAAGACATTTAAGAAGTTTAATTTGCTGGTCAGCTGCTGTAATAAAGAGTATCCATTAATAGAGCGCTTGGAGTAAAAATCCAAGTTATAAATATATCTAATTTCACCTCATTTAATTGTACTTTGCATTGGAATAAATAATTTGCAGCTCATATAACTAATTACATATGTTGCTCAGCTAATGATCAGTATTGCAAGAATGGCAAAAAGACTTCCATTTTCTTTTATATTTTCTTGACATTTAGTTATAACACTCCATGCATATACTAAGATCTAATTATATTCATGATCGCTTATTATAATCAAGCCTTGAATCTTAAGATCTAAAATGAACTAAAATGCAGGCTCTAAAATTGAGATTTTGCATAGTCTCTAATTGGCTGTATTCCTGAGACAGAAGACAGAAAAATGACTTCTGTCTCTTGTGTCTTCTGTGAGTAGTTCTGACCATAGTAGTTCACAGAATGAAAACTATAAAATACTGCCCACCTACCAAGACATATCAAGCATATTGTATTTTCATATGTATAATGTTGGAGATTATGGCATTTGTGCAAAAAATGATATTGGTGTTACAAGTGTAACCAATTTAAAATATTCACAGAAGATTGGCTTTCAAAGCATGTATCTTGTATTGTATTTCCCTTCTTGCTGGGATGATATAGGATATAATTTTCCAGGGTCATTGTAAATATACATTCTAAACTGATGTGCTGGGCTTAATATACTGTGCATTACCTTACTCCAGTGGTTTTCCAATTTAAATTAACTTATGACCAGTCACCACATTTGTTCAGGGCCTGATTACAAATCCATAAAGAAGGTGATTTAAATAGTATCTTCTTTCTTCATTGATTTTAATTTAAAATTTAATTTATTTAATGCAGCACATACCTCTAGATTTTAAAAGTGTGATGATGAGTTCATTTCAAGTTTACAGCTAGAAGATAGGTTTTCTTATCCCTGCTCTTAAATTTATCAGTCTTCAATACCAACTTTCCTAAAACACTGCACTATATAGATTAGTATTTACTCGGCAATGAAATAAGATTTGATGCGCTTCATACGAATTTTTTACAATTATTACTTACCTTTATTAAATACTGATATTTTGACCAATCCCACCTCTATTTATGTATCAGAACTATAAGTATTATAAGTCCCACTCATGGATCAGAATACATCATGTGGGGATCTATAAAAAGCCCCAGTTTTTGATTTATTACATTGTGGCATGAGGTAAAATAGAAATATCTATGGACAAAATGCAGCTGTCTACAATGTGGAGATTTTTGTGTTTGTGGTTGAACATTTGAAAGGTTCCATATAATCTCAAATCTTGCTAATATAGAGTTTGGTAAAATAGAAATGAGTGCCTAGCAGTGCCTAGAGTCACAGATTCTCTTCTTGCTAGCAGGCCCACATTTCACATAACATTCTTTGCTGAAGTATTTTGTAACTTCTGGGAAATGTGGAGACCAAAGAAGGTTGAACAAATGCTGTTCTATAAAGCACAACATTCTTTATCAGGAGTTTAAGCGGTGCTGTTAATAAATGATCAACATGCCTCTCTTATTTCAGTATTTATTTAACAAGTGGAATGTGTTTTGGAATCATATTGCTAACATCTTATATAGAGATTATAAAATATTTTGAAGTTCTTAGGATAGTGGATTGAGAAGAAATCTTTTGATAAATAAAAGGGTTTATAAAATAGTCATATTTATGTGAAGACTTAAATTAATGCATTCTGGAGGGTAAATATTAGCTGCTAACCAAGAAGGTTCCAAATGTGGATTGATAAAAGATTTGATTCGCTCTATGTTTTGGATAAATTGTAGTTATTCTAGGCAGGCAAGAAAATGAAAGGCAAATGTTGTGTCAGAGCACTTTTTCTTACCTTTTTGTTTGAAAAATATTATCCAGTTTTGTCGTTATTCTGAGGCACCTGGTTCTTGTAATTGAAAATTCTATAAAGAAAATCGATGGAAAAAGGCAAGAAAAATGCTTTTGGAAAGTATAGGAATTTTTGTAAAGTAAGAAACTGTTTCATGGGTTTTAATGCAAGCTTTTTTCAGAAGTAAAATGTCCCCTCTTCACTTATTCTACTAAGGCAACTATATCACAAATGTCTTATTTCCCTGAGGAAGGTTCCCATTAAAATATGTTGGGCAATGTAACGTGTTATTAGTTGCATACATTTTTCAGTAATGTATTGAGGCTTGTCAATGTTTTTGAGTTTAAAAAATTGTGTTATTCCCATTTTATTACTTTCAACAGATGAAATTGTTCAACACAATTTGTAAGTTCCTTTTTAGTAAAGATTTCACAGAATACACTGTTTTTGTGGAAGGAGTTGCCATCATATGTCACAATCTGTGTGACAAATTCTATGAGTTTGATTTTTTGAAAGTTAGGTATAAGAATTGCAGTTCTGTAGAAAAGGAATTTGAATTGCCCAACAATGCAATTATAGTATTTTCAAATTATCTGGAAAAGCTATCAGTTTTATATGTCAACAACCATGATAACAAATTATGCAACAGTAATTGATACCATAAAATAATTCCTGTGAGATTGATATGTATGTTAATGTAATTGCTGGGGGGCCTCTTTGAATGAGAGATTTAGTTTAAAAGCACCAATTATTGTTGATTATATGTGTTCTCTTTTCTTTCTCAGGCAGAATGCTGTTTTTGAGAGGAGTTATTGTTATATATATGTTTTATTATAGATAAATTCAAATAATCTATTCACAGTATACTGTTTATTAACTATGTCTAATACAGTTCTTCATTTATTTTTGTTTTACTAGGATTTTTCCCAAGCAGTTCTCAAGGATGTGATGCTTTTCTACGCCATAAGATGACATTAATATCTCCCTCAATATTGAAAAAATATGGAATTCCTTTTAATAAAGTGAGTTATTTATTATGTTTGGCCCTTAGCCATTAAATCAAATAATGCCTAGGAAATCACATTTATATTTACACAAATTCAATTTTAAACAAATATATCTTGATGAACAAATTATGATGTGCATATACTTGGTAAGGGTGAGAAAGACATGAAATAAAACTTTATTTATTGAAAACACATAATACCTAGATGCATTTTTCCTCCCTTCCTTTCTCTGGATTTACATCCTACACATTTTTTCCTAAATCAATCAGATTGGTGAACTAAGATTTGTAGTCTTTTAATGAAAATGCCAACCTAAGTTGTATCTTAAAGGTAAAGGTTCCCTTGCACATATGTGCTAGTCGTTCCCGACTCTAGGAGGCAGTGCTTATCTCTGTTTCAAAGCTGAAGAGCCAGTGCCATACAAAGACTTTTAGTCATGTGGCTGGCATGACTAAATGCCGAAGGCGCATGGAACGCTGTTACCTTCCCACCAAGGTGCTCCCTATTTTTCTACTTGCATTTTTACATGTTTCGAGCTGCTAGGTTGGCAGAAGCTGGGACAAGTAACGGGAGCTCACTCCGTTAGTGGCACTAGGGATTCGAACCACAGAACTGCTGACCTTTGTGATCAACAACCTCAGTGTCTTAGCCACTGACCGCATTACAATACAAGTTGTACAATACAAGTTGTATCTTACATTTCTTCAAAGAATTCAGAGCAATGTATATAGTTCTCTTCTTTTAGGACAGTGGTTCTCAACCTTCCCAATGCCACAACCCTTTAATACAGTTCCACATGTTGTGTTGACCCCCAACCATAAAATTGGTATCTCGGTTCCTAAGACCATCGAAAATATGTGTTTTCCGATGGTCTTAGGTGACCCCTGTGAAAGGGTTGTTTGACCCCCCCGAAGGGGTCCCGACCCACAGGTTAAGAACCACTGTTTTAGGAGGAATAGACCTGACAATGTAATTGTATGGGAACAATATTTCAAAGACAGTTATGGGTAACCTAATTGTCTTAAAATTGGGAATCATGTTATAGAAATCTTCAAATCTTAAACTGCTTTGGGGTGGAAGTAGATATTGGTTGATGAGAGCGTAATGGATTTTGCTTTTAATTACAGCCTTTCACCTGCACAGACAGATGCAAGCTAACAAGGGTTTGGTGGTTCACTGTGATCGGTTTGCAAAGCTTTTTGCAGACAAATCACTCATATCTATTTTTATTTGAATGCTCATTTGAATATTTGTTGGATCAATATTTGTAGATACATCTTTAGCACCCGCTTGCCCACTTAAAATTATATATGTGTCTCAAATTATGCAGTCTGTAAACATGGATAGAATTCTTGGCAATATAGGCATAGCTACATGTGTATTTAGATCATCTGGATAACAAATGTCCAAAATTAGATTAGATTCAACTTTGCTCCTTTGTTGTGATCAATTCATTGAATGGTTTATTTTGCGATCAATTCATTGAATTATCTACTTTGGCATTTTGGATGGTGGTGGTTCTGCTGGATTTTTAGCATATTTTCATTACCACCAAGCATGGCAAACCTCTTGATAATCTTTAGGAATGGAATTTAAAGGTATAGTTTTACTGGGGCTTTAATTTTTTCTGTTAGATTGTGCTCCAAAGATTGTGCTGAGATATTTAATTATTTAATTAGATTTAATATTAAAATTATTTTCCACCTATCTCACCATGGGACTACTCTGGGCAGCTTATTTTATTATTTTTCATTCTGTTTCTATAAGAAATCATCTGAAATTTAGAGGTTTGGTATTATTCACATACTGTATCACAAACATGGGAATAATAGCCAACCTTCCCATCTCATTATAAAGAAATTCTTTGCATCTTGAAGAAGGGACTATACAGGGACTAGCAAACGGAAGATGAATTCTAATCATACAGATGTATTTTTCATTTGTAGATCTGATTTAGGAATTACTTTCTAATGAACTAACATTTCCTTTGAAAACTCATTTTAGAGATTATTCTGGATCCAGTTGTGAACCTGGAATTCCAATTGTCAAGTGACTAAGCATTACTTTGTGCACCTGAGATTGGTGGACAATTATAGCCATTGTTGGAGAATGCAAATCTGGCACTTTGATCCATTCATGTGGCTTTCAGACTGAGGCTAAACAGCCCTCTGTGTGGGATGCTTAATCTGGATTCCTGCAATAAGCATGCATATTATACTTGATGACTTAAATAGATCCTTCCAATTCTTCCAGTTCTGTGATTCTAGATATATCATGTATTTCAGTGCACTTTTATTTAGAGCTTTCTTTGGAGACTTTTTAAAAAACAAAAATTAGTTCAGAATGCTACAGTTTGTTTTTTTAATAGGAATTATGTATGGAACATACGTATCTATTTTGTTGAAACAGTTTCATGTCTTCCAGTTTGTTTCTGCCTATACTTCAAATTGCTTGTGGTTTTTTTTAGCTCCAAATAATTTAGAAATAGAATATTTGAAGTATAACATTCTTCCATATGAAATAGTTGCTCTGTTGGTAGCATCGTCAGATCATGTTTCTATATTGTAAGCTGTCTGTAATTATGATTTTCCATTATTGTGACTAGGAATTGAAATGAAATTTAAATTTCCAGAAACCCCCGTCTCATTTCCTTTTCCATAAATTTTGAGAAATTAGTGGATCTTTCTTTTTAAAAGTGCCATCAATGTATAAATGTATTTCTGTTTTTATCAAATTGCTTCTAGTGCACAGTGTAATTTCTGTCTGCTGTTTTCTGGTTCTATATTTATTGTATTGTAAGCCATTTGCATTCTTATGTAGGTGGGATAGGAATATTTTAAGTAATTGAACAATGGCATAGCAGACAAAGTAGATTATTCCAATCTTCTCCAAAATGAATAACCATTTTAAATTGGAGATGTGGAAGTTGTAGTCTCAGGTGTTTGACAGACAATATACTTGGCTCTCTTAGGAACTCTTAGGTATTTACAATTGCTATAGGAATGCTGGATAAAGATGAAATATTAAAACATTTGATCTATTTTTTTCAAAATGCAATATAGATGTATAAATATACAGTATAGAAGTAAGATTGGTGTCCCGCTGAATGCAAACTCAAGCAGCCTCTAAAAACAGAGAGGAATCTCTATGTAAAGGAATGAAAACAAATAAGAAAATTTAAATCTTTCCTTAGGTTTGAAAATAATATAATATAAAACCAATGCAAAACATAATTGTTTCTGTTTCATACCCTGCCTTATAGTTTATAGTCTTGGAGAGGAAAACATTTAAAAAATGACTTAAGTCTAATTGTAGAACAGCTGCAGTTTTCTCACAATAGTTATATGCCAGAAAACACAGAAACGGAATCCCAAACCAGCCAAGAATGTTATCAAAACACAATGTGGGTTTCTTCTGTATGTAGGAACAAGAAATGTGCTGCAAGAGGTTTGTTACCATGTATTGGTGGGAAAAAGAAATGTAAGATTTAGAACTGCACCCACTATAAACAGAAAGCTTGATGGTTCAAATCTGCAGTGGCTATTGTTATTAGGGCTTCTTTTATCTACAGTAAAACAGATTATATATCCAGACTAAGTCTGTTGCTCCTGAGTGTGCATTTAAGTTTATAAAGAACGATTATTTGCTGAATTGAGGACAATGGTCTAACGGGTGTTATGTTTTGTAAAAAAAACATAGAGCGAGTTGTTTAGCATCTATTCAGAATGTCTTCAGCTTCTTTTTATGCAGGATACCACTGTGCTATTTAGAGATGTGAAATAAATAATTAAAGAGTTACATCCGAACAAATTTAGATACTATATACTTGTTCATTGTAATTATATGTTAAAACATTAAGCAGAAACAGTATTTCTGCACTGTGTGATGATGTGCCATCAAATTGGGGTCAACTCTTAGTGACCACATAGATTTTCTCTATGACAATCTCCCTAACTTGGTCTTTCAGGATTTCCAGTGGTATACTGATTGCCATTGTAACTGAGTCCATCCACCTTGCTGCTGGTCATGCTCTTCTATTTCTTTTTACCTTTTCTAGCAATAAGAGATTCCTCCAAAGATTTATTTATACATATCCAATGGCCTTTATTAAATTACATATATAAACACATGCCATATTCATTCCTCTCCCCATATGTCATATACTGGCTTTTCTTTTATATTCTGTTTGTATTCTGCAAGCTCAAATAAAAGAAATGTTGGAAAAATAATATAAATGTCAAGGATACTGGCGAAGGTATTCCTTTTAATGTTTCTAAATTTGTTTTTTTATAAGCCCTAGGGTATTAAGTATGCAAAATTTGTCACTTTACATGATTTTATTTTATGCTATTTTATTTCATGTTAATTTTATTTAATTTAAGATACCTGAATCTCCCTAGCATTCTCCCTAGTTTCTCATTTAAGTATTTTGAATAGTTATATAACTTTGTACCACTAGGGAGCAGTCTATACTAAACTGGAATTCTAATTAATATACCTCTGTGAGAATGTGAATAGGGGGAGTCAGGCTATGATCTCTTGTGGCTTAGAGTAATAGAACTGGAAACATGCTGAACACTGATAAGCCAGCCTACACCTACCAGGTGACAGCTGAACTGCTGGTTATTGCCACAGCACACCTGCTAAACTGTCACCAGTGAGGGTGAGTGACAAGATAAATTTGGGAATTACTGGCACAGAAAATGTTTATACTTCTGTGCACTCACTTCGTATTCTTAAAAATAAAACAGTCCAATCACAATCTCAGCATGAACATATGGCTGTTTGTGCATAATCCCATCTATATTGCTTATGCTTAGATATAGTGTGCAATTGCTACATTTAAGGAAACAAGAATTTATATAAAACAGCTTTACAGTCACTTGTTTTGGGGTAAGCTAAGCTGGAGCTAGGATCTTTGATGGTCTATTACAAAGACATTGATTTATCAGCTTCCATCAGAATTCTATCCAGCCTCCTTTGGATTATTGTACACATAGGGCCTACAAAATTCTAGCCCTAAACTAACATGGCTACCAGTAAAAGATAACACCACTATGGTGATTGTATGAAGATCATACACTCATATTTCATTGGGCAAAGGCAGTGGTGTGATTCAGCCAGTTCGCACCACTTTGGGAGAACCAGTTGTTAACTTTCTGAGCAGTTTGGTTAACCGGTTGTTGGAAGAAATCATTAGGGCAGAGAACCTGTTGTTAAATTATTTGAATCCCACCACTGGGAAAAGGGATATATGACTGATTTTATTGGGGCTTGATGTGGTAGATTTTGCTTGGGAGATGAGAAAACAAGAAATATAATCAGTGAGATTATTGCTACCAAGGGTGGAAGAAGTTAATTTGTTCACCCAGGAAAAGGGGAAAACTTCAACCTATCTGCTACAGGGAAAGGGGAGCTCTAATGCTAACTGACACACTTCCTTCCAGGTTTCAGTGTAATTAGGGAATTCATAGAGAAAGTCAATCATCTGCTTCTATCCCAATGTGATATGCTGGTAAAGTAAAAAATAAAAAAAGCCTAGAATGTATCATAGAAATCTCCTATATGAAATAAGATCATGGACCTGTTTGTCATGAGCTAGTGTGACTCCTCTGCATCAGAGGGTGAAGAGCCTGGTTCATCAGATTGCCAAGACTCAGCATCTATCTGAAGCACTCTAATTCAGAAAAACATCAGCAGGACCAGGTGTCAGAAGAGTCAGGTGATGAGGGGCCACATCCCTGCAGAGCACCCAACTCCAAACGCATTAGCAGCTTCAGAGAGCTAAGCAGAGAAGAAAGACACTAACGCTTGTAATTGAACCATATCTACATCTGGCTCATTTTAAAACAGCTACCAGCTAAAATGTCTCTTTTGGAAACAACGCACTAACTTTGGATCAGCATTCTTATGTCTTTGCTTTCCCTTTGCTCTTTGACTCTGATTGATTGACTGTTCTCTGGGTATTTCCCTGAAAGTGTGTGCTGTTTGTTCCTGGTTTGATTTTAAACACACTCAAAACTGCTGTAATGTAGCCAGCTCTATCTTGCTTCCCTATATTTTGGGGGGAATACATGTATGCACATCTCTCTGCCAACCTTACCACTAGTCAATACATTATTTGTAAATTGATCCATCATATTTTTCTCACCTTGAAAGAGTACACCGGTCCAATTAATATGGGGACTCAAGCATATAAGGCATATTCTAGATCTGATGCTCTGTTTGTGTAGAACCAGTAACATGAGACTGCAGATAATCAGTGTAATTTATCACCAGACTAATCTTTCTCTAGTTACTTGTGATCTAATTAAAGTGTATTACCCTAGCTACCTGATGGATTCATATTTTTTCCCTCAATGAACTTGGAATTTTGCTGTCTCCTATTTATTTATTTATTATTTATTATTTATTTTATTGAACTTATTAGTCGCCCCCTCTCCCCACAGGGACTCGGGGCGACGTACAGAGCAATAATCAAGATAGCACCATAAAATCGTGCAGAGGAGGTAAAAATAAGTCCATAAATAAGCATACTTACAAAGTTTAAAACCCCAAAAATATTAAAAACAAAATTTCCCATTGTAAAATGACCTGGGGTGGCAAGATAGTAACGTTATGCCAGGCCGGCTTGACAAAACAGGTAGGTCTTCAGCTTCATACGGAAGGAGCGAAGATCGGTTGTTGTCCGGATGTCTGGGGGGAGGTCATTCCAAAGGGTAGGGCCCACCACAGAGAAGGCCCTACTCCTGGGCACCGTCCCCAGGCACTCTCTAGAGGACGGCACCCGGAGTAGCCCCTCCCTGTGTGAGCGAGTGGGTCGCAGGGATGTATGGGGCAGGACGCGATCCCGCAGGTAACTAGGCCCTGTGCCATGGAGCGCTTTGAAGATGGTAACCAGTACCTTGAAGCGCACCCGGTAGGCCACAGGAAGCCAGTGCAGCTCGCGCAGGATAGGTGTTATATGGGAGAATCTCGATCTCCCCATAATAACCCGCGCGGCTGCATTCTGGACCAACTGCAGTCTCCGGGCGCACCTCAAGGGGAGCCCCATGTAGAGAGCGTTACAGTAGTCCAGGCGGGACGTCACCAGCGCGTGAGTGACTATGCGCAAGGCCTCCCGGTCCAAAAGGGGCCGCAACTGGCGCACGAGGCGAACCTGGAGGAACGCCCCCCTTGCCACGGTCGCCACGTGATCTTCTAAGGTCAGCCGATCGTCAAGGAGGACGCCCAAGTTGCGCGCCCCTTCCACCGGGGCTAATTGCTCATCCCCGATGGTCAGCGATGGAATATGCTGATTGAATCGGGAAGCCGGGAACCACAGCCACTCTGTCTTGGAGGGGTTGAGCCTGAGCCTGCTGTCATCCATCCAGACCCGTACGGCTTCCAGACATCGGGTCATCACTTCGACAGCCTCGTTGGGGTGGTTTGGGGTGGAAATGTACAACTGAGTATCATCAGCGTACAGATGGTAACTCACCCCAAAACCACGGATGATCTCGCCCAGCGGCTTCATATATATGTTGAACAAGAGAGGCGAGAGAATCGACCCCTGTGGGACCCCACAAATGAGGGGCCTTGCGGTCGACCTCTGCTCCCCCGTCAACACACATTGCGTCCGGCCAGAGAGGTAGGAGTGGAACCACCGTAGCACGGTGCCTCCAATCCCCAACCCCTCCAGCCGGCGCAATAGGATACCATGGTCGATGGTATCGAAGGCCGCCGAGAGATCTAATAGAACAAGGATGGAGGAACAACCCTCATCCTTTGCCCTCCAGAGATCATCCACCAACGCGACCAAGGCCGTCTCCGTGCTGTGACCGAGTCGGAAGCCGGACTGGCGCGGGTCTAGATAATCATCTTCCTCCAGGTGACGCGGAAACTGCTGAGCCACCACACTCTCAACAACCTTTGCTAAAAAAGGAAGGTTGGAGACAGGACGATAATTTGCTAGTTCCTTTGGGTCCAGAGAAGGCTTCTTGAGTAGGGGCCTGACCACCGCCTCTTTCAGGGCGGCCGGCATCCGGCCCTCCCCCAACGAAGCGTTCACCAGCCCCAGTAGCCAGCCTCGTGAACCCTCCCAGGAGGCCAGCACCAACCAGGAGGGACACGGGTCCAGTAAACATGTGGTGGCCCGCAGTCGCCCGCGCAACCTGTCCAAATCTTTGATGACAACAGGGTCAAACTCCTCCCAGCTTGGTCTCTCAAGACTAGTCTCGGACGTCCCCACTGGAGCACTGGAGTGGGTCCAACCTCTCCGGATATGATCGATTTTATCCTGCAGGAACTCTCCAAATTCCTCTGCCCTGCCCTGCAATGGGGGGTCCCGCTGCTCCTGAGACAGAAGGGAGCGGGTCACCCGAAACAGGGCAGCAGGGCGGTTCTCTGCGGACGCTATAAGAGTGGCACAATACTGACGTTTGGCCACTCTTATTGCCACAAGGTAGGTCCTTATGTAGGCTCTTACCTGTGTTCGGTCAGCTTCGGAGCGGGAGGATCTCCACTTACTCTCCAGGCGTCTCCTAAGGCGTTTCATCGCCCTTAGCTCCCCGTTAAACCAGGGGGCCCGGGTCGATCGTGGCCGTCGGAGAGGCCGCAAAGGCGCCACCCGGTCCAAGGCACCGGCAGCCGCACTATTCCATGCGGCTACCAGGTCCTCAGCCCGGGAGCGGGACAGGTCAGCAGGAAATGGCCCAAGCTCAGCCTGGAACCTATCCGGTTCCATCAGGCGCTTGGGGCGGAACCATCTGGGATAATCTGGTTCCGCCTCCCCGCGGTGGGGAGTAGCGCCAGGGAAGTCAAGCTGGAGAAGTGAGTGATCTGACCATGACAGGGGCGTGATGACTAAATGCCCTCTTCCCAGATCACTCGTCCACTGGTCGGAGACAAACACAAGATCCAGAATGTGGCCTCGCTCGTGAGTGGGGTCCTGAATTACTTGAGTCAGACCCATGGCTGTCATGGAAGCCATGAATTCCCGGGCTACCTCGGATGCCTTTCCCGTTGACGGCAGGTTGAAATCCCCCATCACTAGTAGTTTGGGGGTCTCAACCGCCATCTCCGCGATCCGCTCGAGGAGCTCGGGCAGGGCCGTTGATGTATGGCGGGGAGCCAGGTATACTATCAACAGGCCCAACTGACTCCCTGGACCCCACTTTACGCCCAGAGACTCACAACCAGATGTCTGCGACACAGTGAATTCTCTCGGTGCCAGATCGTCCCGGATGATAATTGCTACCCCCCCACCCCTACCTTGGGCCCGTGGCTGGTGGAATACACGGTAACCTGGAGGGCACATTTCCCTGAGGGGCAACCCCCCCTCCGGGCCCAACCAGGTTTCCGCTATTCCTGCGAGGTCCGGCTCCCCCTCTGTGATCAAGTCACTGATGAGGGGGGCCTTGTTAACCACGGACCTCGCGTTACATAACATCAGCCTAAGGCCCAGGCTCTGCTGATCCTGTCCACCTAGTCTGCGGGGGTTGGTGCAAGCGACCGGGCGTATCCAGTGGCCCCGGTCTGCCAACCGACTATACGTTCTTCTGGTGTCCTCGCGCCTGCCCCTCCCTACGACCGTCGTGATTGGAATTCCCCTTATAGGGATGTTATTTCCTCCCACCCGCTCCGCTTCGCTACCTTCCGTCTTGACCCTCCCTTCCGTCTTGACCCTACATGTTGGCCTGGTTGTATCCATACCCCAGGGCCAAACCAACCCTCCCCGCTCCCTGGAACCCCTTAAAAGCTTTACAAAACATTTTACTAAAAAACCCCTAATCCCCCGCTTCCTCCACCTCTCTGGGTTAATAAACCCCTCATTGAGGTGGGCCTTCGTCAGGGCAGGGGGGCACGCCTGCGAGAGGGGGGAACCTCGCAGTCGAAGGATGTCAGACCTTGAATAAGTTGGGATGATGACCAATCTATGATTATGGCTATGGCAGGGTCTCTCTTTGTAGCAGGTCTAGGATGTAAGATTAACAAAGAATGAAGTAGAGAGATATTTAAAAGGCAAATAATAAGATGGGAGGGGACAGACCTCACAGTCCACAATAATCTACGTTCCACCAGTGAGGCCCAGGGCAGTTCTTTAGGCAGTTCTTTAGGCCCAGAGGCCTAGGGCAGTTCTTTAGGCAGTTCTTTAGGCCCAGAGGCCTAGGGCAGTTCTTTAGGCAGTTCTTTAGGCCCAGAGGCCCGAAAGCAGTTCTTGGAGTATGAAGGAATCGCACCTCAGCGGGGGGGGGGGGTAGACGAGGTGCCAAGGCCGGCTGCTCGACCTATTGCTCTTCAGGGGTCGCCCCGAGCCTCCGGCGACCCCCCCGGCTTCCCTCTTCGATCCCTGCAGCTTCTTTCCCGACCTCCAGCCCCCAATGGCCTCTCCACCTGGCAGTTGGAAAGAAATATGGCGCCCGATATTCCAGCGCCGTCTCAGCCGCTCCGTCGCCATCGCCGGTAAGATGAGGTCTCCCTGTACGTTGTTCTCTCTTTCTGGCTCGCTCCTTAGCTGTCGCGCTGTTCCGCCGCCTGGCAGCCGCCCAAAACGTCCAAAACGTCTCCTTTCTGCTCTGTCAGTTCTTTTATTCATTTTGCTGCCGCAGCTGCCGTAGCTGCCGCAGCTCGGCCTCTGTGTTCCTGTCCCTAAGCTGTCCTCCGTCTCCCGTTCTCCTGGTTAGCGGGTCCATCCGGATCCCAGCTGTACATCAAACAAACCAGGGTTGCCACTACATAATTCTAGGCCCCCAGGATGACCAACGGGGGCCAATAATGCCTGCTATCCCCGCCAGAGCGCCCCATCGTTTACGGAGCTCTGGGAAGGTCCGCCATTTCCCCCGGAAGCTCCTCCCCTATTATTTTGTGTGTGTTTGTATGTGTGTTGGGTGTCAATTGAAAAGGTAATGCAGGATGTGTGTGTGTTGGGTGTTAATGGAGTATTTGCAACACTCTTCCCTTTTGAAGACTCAAGTCTATTTTACTAGGGAATTGAAGGTGATAAAATAGAAGGGCTAGGAGTTGTGAATGGATGAAGTCTCAGGGAAATGCTACAGTTTCTCAATTACCTCAGCCAGAAATGGCACATTTAACACCACCCGATTTTTAAGCTCTTTCAAGTCAAGGGACATTTTCTTTAACATTGGCCTCATCACTAACTTCTGTAGGCAGAGAGTGATACATATCTCCTGTAAGGGAGCATTAATTACTTCTTTTAATTGCAGGGCTATATTAAGATGCAAGAGCCAAGCAAGCATATAGGCACTTTGCCTATCCATCAAAGGTTTACAAATTCAAAAGTATCCAAAATAATATGACAAGTAGTTGCCATTACTAAAAATCAATTCAAGACATATCTGAATAATTTTATCTATGAAGAATGCTCTGTTCCATTTCCCTAGCTTTCCAGTGAAGGCAATGGTGCACAATGCAAAAAAACACCCCCCCCCCTTCAGAACAGTAATGAACAATTCTCTATCCAGGAAGAGAAGGAAACATTCTCCACTACTTAGCACCATGGAATTGCTCTAAATCAAATTATTTTTTTCAGTATATTCTTAATTACTGTAGTTTTAACTGGAAGATACCTGCATGATATTTTATCTGGACTCATTTCAGTTAGGCCAGGGCTGTCAAACTCCCAGCCCGCGGACTGGATGTGTCATGCACTGGCCACACCCATGCCTGGTTAAGTGAAGGGGGGAAAAGTCCCAATGCCTCAAGTAATGCTGCCGTGATGATGCTATGACGACGCAAGTTTGATACCCTTGAATTGGACTCTTCAACAGGATATAATGTCATACTATTTAATTATCTTGATGGTTAAACTATTTTGGAAATTAGAATAGTGTTCCCATTTTTTCTGATCTCATGGTGGGTTTTGAGGTGCTATCAGTATAATGATATTACTGAGCTCTACTTCCTGCCATTTAACTTTAAGGCAGCCTCCCTTAGGTTAATTTTAATAATGGACTGGCTGAGGATGAAACTAAATTCTGATAAGATAAAGATTATGTTGGTTAGTAGGGAAATATTCTCAGGCACTGAAGTTCAGCTTGTTCTTGCTAAGATTACATCCCCCCGAAAAAGGAGACCTATACAGGCAGCCCTTAACTTACAACCACGGTTGAGCCCACAATTTCTTTTTGTTAAGTGAGATGAGATATTTGTTCTGAGTTTTGCCCCATTTTATGACTTTTCTTGCCACAGTTGTTAAATGAATCACTGCAGTTGATAAGTTAGTAACTCAGTTGTTAAGTGAACCTGGCTTCCCCATTGACTTTGCTTGTCAGAAGATTACAAAAGGTGATCATGTAACCCTTGCACACAGCAGCGGTCATCAATATGAACCAGTTGCCAAGCATCTGAATTTTGATCACATGATCATGGGGATGCTGCAAAGGTTATAAATGTGAAAAACGATCATAAGTCACATTTTTCAATGCCGTTGTAACTTTGAATGGTCACTAAACAAACTGTTGCATCCACAAGTAGTCCAAATCCAGGACTACTTGTAGTCTGTAGATGCTTCTTCACCTCAGCTTCCTAATGGCATAGTAGCAAGGAACACATTTGTACAGATATACCAAGAGATCAACTGTGTTCCTGAGCTGGAATTAATAGTTAATAGTTCAAGCAAACTTTGAAAAAAAACATGTTTAAGAAGGCATCTCCTGTTGATCTAACTATTCAGGTAAAATATTTTAAAAGTGGTCCCTTGGATATTTAGATCTTAAGGGCTTTTTAAAATATAATTTTCAAGATAAAATGCAACACTTTATATTGTGCCTGGAAAAGAACTGACTAATAGTGCCAATTTTCATTTGGGTCTGTTTTCTAAATTTTATAATGGTCAGCAACCAACCTGCCACATTTTGCACTGGATACATTTTAAGACAGCCTTATACAGAACACATGTTACAGTGGGATAGATGAAAGGTAACTATTAATTCATTTATTGAAGCTTGCCTGTTGAATTTGTTTTTACAAAGGATCCTTGACATATTGTTACCTATTTTAGCATTGGGTGATTATGAAGTTGTTGGAGTAAGCAACCTGGCTATATAAAATTATATGTTTTAATTCCTGTTTTCTAATATGCAGAAGATATTTTATCTTGATGTCTTAACAGTTGATGGCACATATTTGACCTTGGGTGATCTTTAAAAGTTAAATGGAATTTTACTCCGTTAGTATTTAGGTGGGAAACCCAGGAGGGTAGGCCAGAGTAGACACTTGAACAAACATGACAAGAAAAAAAAAAGAAAATCATTTATCTATTATTATTAGATTAAAGGAATTCACACAGCCAGCTGAAATCAAATATGGTTTAAGAGAATCTGTATCTGTTCCTCATATGAAATGTCCCATTTGAACTCTGTTGTATAGTCCACACAGAAATACTGAGACTAGAAAAGGACAACTGGGAGGTAACATCTAGGAAAGCAAGGAATCTACAGCCATATTCAAGAGATTCTCATTTATTGTCCTTGTGTTCTTTTTTAGATCACACAGGAGGCTGGAGAATTTATGATCACTTTCCCATATGGATACCATGCAGGATATAACCATGGTTTCAACTGTGCAGAATCAACAAACTTTGCAACAATTAGATGGATTGATTATGGAAAAGTAGCTAAATTGGTAAGTTAGATGATATTACTAATAACCAAGTTATCCAAAACTTGTTTTAAAAAGGATTAATGAATTTAGAAAAAAAATCTGTAACTTGTGATAATTTCAACATAAGTAATTTATGCTGAATAAATATTTTGTATAATCTACTATGTTATTAAGCATTACAAGTAATAATTATCAGATAGTTCAGAGATTTCCTACAATAGATATGACTATTAAGGCAGTGCACATTTTGTTAGAATTGGCTCGTTAAAGTAATTGTGACCTTCAAAACAATATCAGTCTTTATGGATTTATATTTATATTAATTCCAATTTATTTCATCTGAATTATTTTCAGAGTTTGAAAATATTTCAACTTGTTATTTGAACTATAATGGTTATCTTGCTAAGGTAGAATTTTTATTAAGTTTCTTCAGAAATAAGTTCAATGAGGTTTTTTTCTCAGAAAATATATAGTATGTGATTTCTAATTCTGAAAATTTCTCATTTCCATGTAATTAATGACTTATTTAGGAAAATTATTAAAAATTCAGCCAAATGTGCTGATTTGATAATATTAATGTTATGTTATATATGTGTAGGAACAGTATCTATATACTACTAAAATTCTTGTCATGATTTTTAATTGGACAAAATGGTGCATCATAGGGCAGCAATTTTTGAACCAAAACTCTTTAAAGAATGCATACAAAATCTGGAACCCATGATTCCCAAAGAAATAACCTCTGTGAAAGTTGTGGCTTTTAGGGTTCTTGTTTTTACAAGAAGAATATTGATGAGACTTCTTGAGTGTCTTTGCCTAGCAGTATTAAATGAATCATTGGGAGAGGATGAGAGCTGTCAACAAGATGGAATATATTGTCTACCACTTTATTTGACTTTAACAGTTAAAGGATTTGGTTCAACATGGGACTTGGACCAAAATTCAATATCCTAACAGCCCCTTTATTTGCTGCAAAATCTAGTATCAGCCAAGCAATTGGCAATCTCCAAGGCTGTGCGCTCCATATAAAAAAATGTGAGCTTTTCTGTCATTAGTTGAGAGAGATTAACTCTCAATTCTGTCTAGACCTTCAACCACTTCCTCAACTTTAGCAACTTGCCACAGCTCCTCATTCCAGGGTCATAGGACCTCCTGACCTGCCTATCCTTACTGTGGATCCAGCCTAATGCCTAAAAAGCTAACACTAATCACACATTTATGATTAAAGTATTTTACAAAACTGTATGAACACAAACATAGAAGGATGGCTGGTAAGAGAAGTCATTTGTCCAGTAAGCAAATGAGTAGAGAATCCCTATTTTTCCAATTCAATAGCTTTCATACTGTGTTCTGTGGAACTCTGTATTGATCAGTTGTCAGTAACACTAGATAAGCTTCACTGAAAAAATACCTTACAAAATTTTCCTAGAATGTATAGCTACAGTGTAATGCTGGGTATGTGCACATCTTCATTCCTAAGTTAATAAACAAAGTAAAGACCCAATGCAGATCCACAGAAGAGGAGTTAGAGCAGACAATACAGATGAAAGGAACCAATTGCTGTTTCCAACAGCAAAGAATTGGAACCTCATAAGTTTCCTCATGTGCTGAAAAATTAGGTCAGGGAAAGATGGACTGAAAGCTAGACAATAGACAGTGTGCTTTGTCTATTCTCTACAACTGTAAGTTGTTCTACATTAATATCACATGTTTGCCAATTACAGCCTGCATAGGCCTGCGACACATGTAGACCTTTCTAGATTTTTAAAGTCTATCTTCATGTTAGTTGGTTAGATATGTATTTTTTTATGGACAACATTTTGGCTTATTCTGCTTGAGTGCATTTTGTAAACGTTAGTAAAACAGATGATAAAGTGACAATTATTTCATGAATTGTGCTAGGGCCTTCTTTAATTTGTACTTAGCATGCAATATTAGTGCTGAAGTTGGAGCTATATGCAGACTTCGAAACTGCTGAATATATGTTTGCAAACTTTGTGATTATCTTTCCTGTTTTTTAAAATCTGAAGTTTCCTTAGAAGTAATTTAATTTCAAAAAATACTTTGATCCAAACAAATAGTACAGGATCTTCCTTAGCAGTTTGCACACCATTAAACCAGACAAATAACCTCTCTGCTAACAAAAGCTCATTCTTGTTTAGTTTGAGACTTAGTTTACATATCATTAACCAATCCATTGATTAAACACTTCTTCCTCAGTTGAATGTAATAAAAAATTGTTCTGTGTCAGGAGCATACTGTGCCATTACACAGGATAATAGACAGTGGTACTCAGAGATGTCGTCGTCATCATCATCATCATCATCATCATCATCATCATCATCATCATCATTCTAGCCATTGTCTATCCACTGCAGGATGGCTTCTTTTTGCATGTTTCCAATCAATATGGTCTTGAGCTTTCTTTTCCAATTGGGTCCATAATACTTGCTGATGTCATCTCCCCATCTTGTTTTAGGTCTCTTTGGGGGATACTTTTTATCAAGTGGAATCCATTCTATGATTACTTTAGTCCACCTAATGGCACAGAGATGTGGAGGGATATAAAGAAAAAGTAAAGAAAAAACCTATAGGGATATGGATCAAGTGTAGGGACAGGAAGAGCTATGCAATAATGATGGAAAGAAAACGAAAAAGCAGTAGAATTAAGAACTAGGAAGTGAGGTGGAAGACTACCTATAGTCCTTACTTACCATTACTTATTGGCACTGGCAACTGTGTTGCTAAGTGCAATGGTCTCGCTAAGGGAAAAAAATCACATGACTAAGCCACTTACAATATCACTTCTGTTTTTGTTGTTCATGAATAACTGTGAGTGTTAGATGAGGCATCATATGACCATGACTTGAGATTTCAGTTCCACGTTCTTTACTAATTCTGCTTATTGGAAGCTGACTGTGAAATTTGCAAATGGTAATCACATGACCACGAGACACTGCAAGTATTGTAAATGTGCAGTAGTTGCAAAGCGTCCAACTGACCATCATGTGATTATAAGATGTTGCGATGGCCGTAAATGTGAGGATTAGTCCCAAAGCTGTTTTTTCAACAGTTGTAACTTTGAATAGTCACTAAGCAAGGAGGCATTGATGCAGTATTATTACATGTATTACCTATATCAGTCTTTGAAGTAATATTTTTTCATCCAACATTGTAAACTTATTGGATTTTTAGCATCTATTTCTGTTAATATAAATCTGAAGTAAACAGTTCAATATATTAACATGGTGGACAAAGACATTTTTCTAGGGATTATTATTCCAAGATATTTTTTAAAAAAACAAATACCAAGAAAAAATTCAAACTCCTTTTTTTTCCTCCCAACTTTCCATTAATAAGAGCCTCCAGTTAATTGAGTAGTCTTTTAAATTATCAAGTTAATATCAATGGTAATAGTAATTCATGTTACTTTTTTGAGGAAGCATGTTGAATATCATTTGATTTGAGGAGCCATTATCCAGCAGTATAATCGTTAATCATTTGATCTTGTCGAGCCATGGGAAGTTTTTGGTAAAATAAAGGAATAGCTGATCATTACCTTCATTCATGCACTATAAAATAATTCCTTTGCCACTAAAATGATCATCTGTTTCCAGCATCTCCTTCTACTGTTCCTGCCCAATATACTTACTTGCTTTAGTTGAGAGCTGGGATGATCTTATTGCTATGAGTGATCCTGTTGGGAATATACATTCTTCACTAATTCCCCTTAGGAGCCCCATCTCCACCATGATAAAGAATCATAGCAAGACATGAGAGGACATTAGAAGAATTTTTTTTTTTACATCCAGATATACTTTATTTTTTATTTTCAAAATGCCATACAGCAATAACTATAATATAACAGCTAAAGGTTTTACAGTTATTATTGCATAATGCTGTTACCCTACTAGTTCTGTAATGTGATATTAAGGTTTCATTGCATTTGATTTCTTTTTTAATGTAAAGTGATTTTTCGATCATAAATTAATCAAAACTTTGGTGGTGATAATCTCAAGCAGTGAGTGAAGTGAATCAAACATTTTTCAAGGGAAATAATGAAGAAACTGGTGTACATCACCTCCATTTTTATCATTTGAACCATTACAATAAAGTTTAAAAGAAAAAAAATGCCATAAAAATTCAATGTATTTATACTATCTATAATGAACACAGATGAAGGGCTTGAATATATTTTTGCCTATAATTATAAATTTAATTTAAAATATCAAATTTATATACTACCTCTTGCCTTACTTTAATATATCACAAGAGGAAATATATAACATTTGTGTTAAAGAACATAATAAGCTTTTAGGACAGCTCAAAATTCTCACTGAGATTATCTCCTATGATCTGCTATGAAACTGACTAGTTCCCAAAAGGAGCCAGTATTGCACTCTGAAATCATGGCAGCTAAAAATGATTAGCTTGTTTGTGAGATGTAAGCCCATAATTACTCATCCATATTCTGTAGCAGTAGCTGCTTAAGAGACCTTTGTTGTGTGGGTATGTTAGATCAAAGTGCTGGCCTGCAGGTTGTATTTCATTTTCCCCCCTTTGGTGGGATGAAGTGCAGTTGTTTTGATGTTAGGTTTGATGGATTTGTTTGCCACTGCATTCATTAGCTTCACATCAAAAAATTGACAGGCTGTTAAATGAAACTTTGGCTTAGATTTTCAGCTTGACTGTTTGGAGACATTTGTGAAGATATTTTATGTTGGTGCTATGCAGCCTCAAGTACTTACGACTATTTCTAAAGCCAAGGAACCTTAGTTACTATGTTGATTTCATTGACTTAAAAAAAAAGAATTTCTTGCCCTGCAGATAATCAGGTTTAGCCTGTATTTTCTAAAGAATAGATGAGTTAATAAAGTTAATAATTGTAATAGTATAGTTTATGTTTGAAATAACAAATGAATAGGCATATCTCATTTTCAGTGGGAAAAAATCCTGTCAACAAACAATATTTTTTAAATAAAATAAATAATTTACAGAAATACATTAGATTTGGTATACAAAAACATAAGTCAGCTTTTATTTCAGCAATGGGATGTGTCTCCTTCCTAGCAGCCAATGAAGATGTAGGTTCCCAGCTTTGACATTCTGTGCATTTACACTTAAAAAACCCCTAAGCACCAATCAATCCTTCTTCTCAGTTTTTTGCAAAGATGGGCCCATTTTTGGTGAAAATGGGACGCACAGAGAGTTTGGGAGGCCTGCAGAGAGCTCCTGGGGACTGGGAAGTGCAAAAATGGGATGTGTAGGGGGTTCGGATAGACAAAAATGGGCCCATTTTTAGTGAAAATGGGACGCACAGAGGGTTTGGGAGACCTGCAGAGTGACCTGGGGGCCAGGAAGGGCAAAAAAACGGATGCACGGAGGCCAAAACCTATTTTTTTTCTTGTTTTCCTCTTCAAAATCTAGGCGCATCTTATACTCTTATAGTCCGAAAAATACGGTAATTCTCTTTTTTCTGGCCAGTGTTTAACATACATATTGCAATGTGCTTGTTGTATACACAGATTTTCTTGTTAGATATATAATATGATAACTGTGATAAAATTCTCACAAGGCAGATTAGATAATTTTAAAAATAAAATAAGTGATCAAGATTTTTTTATTTTTTGTTATAACCATAATTAATAACAGAAGAAGAAAATAAAATCCATGGATTCTCTGGGTAGCTGGTAAAGGGAAAAAACTGGTTTTGTAATTCTGAAGAAAATAGTGAGAGCCTGTGGATACCACTGAATAAAACCTTAATTAAAACAGTGTATTATTTATTTACTTGATTTATACTGTACATTTCTGTAAGCATTCAAGGGAGTTAACATATTTAGAAAACAAAGCACAACTAAGAATTTTAAAATATAAAATTAAATTGATGATAAATTGGTTTATAGGACTGCAAAAAGGGATCATACACTTTTCTAAACAAAATAATAGAGTTGGAAGGGACCCTGGAGGTCTTCTAATCCAACCTTCTGTTCACTCAGGAAACCCTATACCATTTCATACAAATGGTTGTCAAATCTCTTCTTTTTTTAAAAATATTTTTATTGGTTTTTAAACATTTTTGGGAAAAGGTAAGAGGGTACATAGAAAAATTTGGCAGCTTCCACGCTAGTGGTAGAAATCCCTCCAAATCTCACAATTTTTACAATATTAAAAACAACATGTAAAAGATAAACAAAAAACAGAATCTTATTCTACATTGTATCAAATCATGTGTTCAATCATCTTTTCCTTTATCACTTTCTAGTATATCAACAATTACAAATATTTCAAATACATTTATTTTTGTGACCCGAGCCTTTTCGATATTGCTCCTTCCTCCCTGTCCCCAGGTGGGGCCACAGCCCCCCCTCCTTCATATCTTGTACCTTGCTACCCTTTTCACTACCTTCCCTATGTTCGTCCTCTAGGAGAGAAAAGTGTTTTTAATGAAGGCTTCAGCCTCCTGCACTGTATTAATTCTATTTCTATTTCCCTCCCAAAAAATCAACATTCCCTCTGGCAATAGCCATCTAAACCAAACTCTTTTATTGTATAATTTCTTTGATAAAGAGGAAGACTTCCTCCTTCTTTCTCTTATCTTTTTCGGAATTTGCTTAAGAATGGTGATTTCTTCATCTTTATATTTTAGTGGTCCCTCCCTTAGGGGCGCTAGCACCTCATCCCTTGTGGTCCTCCTGAGAAATTTAACATGTACCTTCCTTGGAACATTATGACTTCTAGCATATGCTGAATTAATCCTGTAAACCAGATCTATATCCCACCACAACTGCTCTTTATTTCTCTTAATGTATTCTGCTAAAATTGTACTCATAATATCTTTAAGGTCTTCATTTTCTGTCTCTGGTAGGTTCTGGAATCTGAGAAAAAAGGACATTCTTTCAAATTCTATTTTTGCCATAAAGTTTTCCAGGTCTACATTTCCCTTCCGGACTGCCTTAACCTCCTCCCCCAGGCCAGCCACTCCCTCCTCCAACACCACAATTCTCTGTTTTCTGAAATATGATGTTTAACATCTCTGAGTTCATCTTTGAGATCTGTCACCTCTTTTTTCAACTCATTTTGACCCCTCATTATTTCTTGAAACATTTGGGTAACAGATAGTTCTTTTGAGCTCTCTCCAGACCCTTCTTGTTGTAGCAATGAAGTAATTTTCGTTTGCTGCATGCTTGGACTGGAGGTGGCAGACGCAGGAACTGAAAATGACTTGCCCGTTGGTGGTTTCTTAAGCCCCATTTGTCTGAGTTCAGAGATGGTATAAGTCTTTTACAAAGAAAATGGCGTCAGCAGAGTACGCAGCCGTGCCGATCCAAGGAGACAGGCAAATCCAAACGGGAAAGGTTAATTCTCCTTCACAGTTCCAAGGCACCGAGGCACAGCAGAAAGGAGAAAGTCAAATAATCAAGGTCCAGGAAGACCAAGTAACAGGAGAGGTCCAGGTTTCCCTCAGAGAGGGTAATAAAACAATACCAGAGGGATTTTTTCCCCCGAAGGTAGTTTCAAAAGGCAGACTTCATTTGTAAGTGCAAAAACAAAGACGGAAGGGAGCCATCTTGGCTCCTCCTTTCACAGGGAGAAAAACGGAGATCTCCATAAAGTTTTTTTTAAAAGAACAGCTCAGCAATCTTCTCTTGCAATTGTGATAGCAATCTTTCTCACATAGTTAGTTCAAGTGACGAGTCAGCCTTTATTCTCTCTCCATTCCAATAGAGAGAGAGCTAAATCAAATGCCGCTTAATCAGAGGGGAGGGGGTAAAGAGAAGAAACACCCCCCTCTAATCTTCAGTTTCAAGTAAGTTGAACACGAACTTACAATAGTCTGCTGCTTATCCTTTAATGAGAGTTAAGGAGATCAGGATGGCTCCCCTACCACCAGCCTTCAGACGCTCTTTCTTGTATTAATTTCTTCCTTCTGGAGCCCATTCGGCGAAAGGGCGTACAGCCCGAAGCTGTACCATGCCCCCCCTCCGCTCCCCGGCTCCTGGGGTGAGATCGAAAAACACCCCCACCAGCAGCCGCCGAGTCTGGGGGTTTCAGCGAGCCGCCCTGCGGCAGGAGAGCCCTCCAAGGCCCCCTGTGCTCCTTACGGAGCCTACCGAGGAGACGAGCGGCGGACAGCGCATTCGTCGCCTGCAGGAACCGGAAGTGATCTCCGTCAAATCTCTTCTTAAAACCCTCCAGTGTTGGAGCACCTACAACTTCTAGAGGCAAGTTGTTCCATTGATTAATAGTTCTGTCAGGAAATTTCTCCTTAATTCTAGGTTGGTTCTCTCTTTGATTAGTTTCCGTTTATGGCTTTTTGTTCTGTCTTCAGGTTGACCCTGTCCTCTTTAGGGCAGCCTTTTAGATATTGGAACACTGCTATTATATAACCACCCCTAATCCTTCTCTTCACTCAGCTAGATATAACCAATTTTTGCAACCGTTCCTCATATGTTTTAGACTTCAGTTCCCTAATCATCTTTCTTTCTTTTCTCTGCACTCTTTTTTATTTCAATAGCTAATTTTATAGAACAGATATTTCAAGAAAGCAAGAATTATATTTGTGCATATAATTTTCAATATTTTATAAATACAATATTATTTTATGTTACCAGTGGTGTTATAAATTTGAAATTCTATATATGTGTTTTGTTGATATTTTATTAAATGTATACGGTCACCTAACTTTATAATGAACCCAAAATATCAGTTGCTAAGAAAGACAGTTGTTAAGTAAGTTGTGCCCCATTTTTGACCTTATATCATGGAGACCAAAACTGGATGCAATATTCCACATGTGGTCTTACATATGGAGAAGAGTATAATTCTCTAGCTAAAGAGTCATTATAACAAAGCTCTGTCTGTAGTCCTTGCCTATCCCTATCCTTATCCCAGTGATGGCGAACCTTTTCGGCACTGAGTGCCCAAAGTGGAACGCATATGCGCACGCGCCAGGCTGCCAAAAACCCAAAGATCAGGTGGCTGGTGCACATACGCGCATTGGTCTTTGTGCGTGTCAAAGCACCGGAAACACGAAGACTGGGTGGCCAGCATACGCATGTGCATTGGTCACTTGGTCTTCAGGTTTCTGCCACTCTGTCAGGAGTGAAGATCAACTGGCCAGCGCTCATGCGCACGCCGGAAACCAGAAGAGCGGCTGGTGACGGCGCTTGTACCCACAGAGAGGGCTCTGTGTGCCACCTCTGGCACACATGCCATAGGTTCACCATCATGGCCCTGTACTCCTTGGAGTACCTAAAAGTTGGACAGTAGATATTAATGTTAAAGCTTATAAAGCTATAGATAGTCCTTCATATAATGTTATCTGAAAGCATTTAATTTCTAAAACGCTAAAATCGACATGTTAAATTGGTTCTAGAAATGAATAGAGAACCTATGAATTGTTCAAATAAATTAAATTAAATCTGAAATATTGTGGGTGTTCTGGCTGTAACCCTTCACATCAATTGGTTATCTTTATGGTAAAAAGGACAATATAATAATGGAGCCCAAATGTTAATAGGATGTATGATAATCAAGCAGCTTTCTGAAGGTACAGCTGATAGAGTCTCTGGCTAATATTGGAAAATTGTAAGGCTGCCTGGAGTGAACTCAACAAAAGCTTGCCAAATATCCAGCATGGTATGACTAGATAGGGATCTGTATTACAATGTAGAATGTAACTTGCCAGATACTCAACATTTGACAAGATAGGAATCTTAGTTGCACAGTAGGATGAAGCCACCTAAAGAGTTGATTACCCTTATATCCCTTAGGGTTAATTATGCCCCCCCCCTCCTCCTCCTCTTCCTCTTCCTCTTCCTCTTCTTCTTCTGGATTTTTGGGCCTAAATTGTTGATGTGTGTGTGTGTGTGAATATAAATAATGTGGCCTACTTTTATAAGGCACATTTGAATTTAAAGTACTGTAACATTTCATTTCTTAAGATAAGAAACATACTGAACAGACAGATTTCCTGCAGACTAGCAAACTTGCATGAATGCCTTTTAGAAGAAGCTTATAACTTAAGAATTAAGTTTCTAAAACTTGAAGTTCATGAATAGTTTATAATAATCAACATATCTTCATGACAGTTTTTGAATAAAATTGAGTTGCTTTCATTGCATATACTAATAGTATTTGAATTGGCAGTTATCTGAGCTTCAATTGCTATCCTTCCAACTGGTGTATTCAACCATTTTTCTTCCTTTAGTAATTTAGAGAGGAAGTGGCTATGCATTAAAATGAATTTTGATGACCAAAATAAAACCTACAACCCATAATATACAGTGTACTATATATTACAAATAAATTAAATGCCTGATACTCATTTAGTACTTCTCTGAGGTTAGGCTTTGAAGTTGTTTTGTTTATCACTTTTATTTAAAATCATGGAAAAATAGCTCAACCCATATTTTTATCTTCTCTTAAGAAATGGGATCATCAGCCCACATTGATAGCTACTTTTAATTACAGCAAATAGAAATAAAGAATGTTGTATGTTAATTGAATGTTATCAATATATTGTTATTCTGGAAGTTGGACTGATCCGTCTGTTTCTTTGTCATTTTTGTATCCCTGTAAAACATATTTGCTCTTCATTTATCTTTGTCTGATGAATAGACTATTCTGCTACCATTTTCTGAGGAAGTGCTGGAAATATCATTTAAAGATGTTGAACGTTTTTTGAGTTCTCATGAGAATCAGAACTAAATCATACCTTTGTCAGTAATGTAGGATTCTAAGAATATTTCACTGGACTTTTTATTGATGGTATTTTCTTCCCTAAATAAACATTTTAAGTCTGCTGGAATGGCTTGCTGTTTCCAAGAAAGTAGATTATTAGCTGATACACAGTCCAGATAGCAGCATTCAATTTTATCAGCATCTTGCCAAATGAATACAGTCCTTAACACATTCTAATCATAAATATGAATTTATTTATTTATTTAGCGTATGGCACATGTTAGTCAGAACAGAACAGTGTTTAATCGTTTATCACCACAGACTTCACTCATATGTTTAATAAAAATTAAATATGTTGCATGATTGTAATAATCATTAGGAATATCGGTAGGATTGTTCAGGTTGAAAGAACATTGGTGAGTATAGGCATGGGATATTTCATTGGCAGTAACTGCATACATGTATTCCTGTTGATTAGGATAGTTTGCAAAGCAAGTCAAATTCTTTAATGTTTGTTTCTGTACTTTTAATTGTTTGATGTGCAAAGTGGCAGATAGAATATGACTCTAATAAAATATGAAATAAATATTTTTGTGAGGTTTGTATTCCAAAAAGCAGATGGATTTCTTTCCATATTTCCCTCGATCCTTCACATTCATGTATTTTTAATGCTACCAGAAAGAAAGGTAATAAGAATAAAAAATGAACAAAACTGGTTCACTATATTCAGACTTTCCTCCTGGCCACATTGTTGAAAGTAAGAAATCTAAGTATTTTCTTCTTATTTCTATTAATATATCCTATAATCATTGCATTGCAGTAAAGAAAGGTACCATTATACTACCTTGCACCATGGGTTGTAGTAAATAACTAGATGTGCACAATTTTTAACTGGAAGCTTTCAATAGTTAGATTTATATAACTGATATTTTAATAAAACAAGTATTTTCTTTTTCTTTTAAGTATTTTAGAACTTTAACCATTTTATGTTACTATTGGTGTTATACATTTGGAAATTCTCCCAGTTGATGAAAATAGCAGCCTGACTGGGTTTATTCTGTCTAGTATCCAATTGGACTGAGTCTACAATCTGTGATTTCATCATGCACTGGTGGCTCCTCCCAGTTTTTGACTCAGTCTAATTAGGACTAGATATGAAAATTGATTTCTCCTCAATTATTTCCAAAACTCTTCCTAATTGGAATTTTTCAAAAATATTTTCCTTTAAATTGGTTAGGAATCTAGTCTGACTGCTCTCCTCCAACATCGGATCAAGCAGGGGACTTCCCAGCGGTCCTGGACCACTCAGCCAGACCAGGCCTTTGGCTAGGAGGCTACAGGGAAGTGCAGCGCTTCCCCAGCCTCTCTCCTGGCTCATGAATGAAGCTCAGAGGCATTAATCAAGGCTGCCTCTTCACCCACTAGCTCTCACATCTCTGCGGCCATTTTGGAGTGCACACCATTGCCAAAGGCTACAAGGAGCTCAGCAATTGGGTGAGAGAGTTCCAATGATCTTTTTGGCCTTAGCCTTTGCCACTTATTGCAGCCCTGGCCTTCATGGCTTCCTCAGGCGCTGGGTCTGTGGCCTTGTTATCTGCCTCAATCTCTGACAAGGATTTAGAGGAAGCAGGTCCTTAGGGCATTAGGCCCAGCCGCAAGAAGGCTGCAAAGGAGGCAGGAGATAAGGGGAGCACTAAGACCTCCAAGGCCTCCATCAGGGCGGAAGAACGCAGGTGGAGGGCCTTGGACAAAGAGTTCCAGAAGACCCAAAGGCTGGCCCGCCAGGCCAGGCCCTGTTCCCCTCCTACTGCTGTGGGTCAAGCCAGCCCTGATCCTCCTCTTCCACCTCAAAATCTGCCCTTCTATTAATGAGTTATCTCCTGATTCGGATGAGGATCTCTCGGCTTCCTCTTCTCCCATACAACTGCCTGCTGACAGTTTTTTTTTTTGATGTTTCCTTAAATCGGAACTGCTCCTTTGAACAAGGGGATCCTGGCCACACAAGCTGGCTTCCATTTCATTCATGGCAAAATTTACCACAGGCCTCATTATCAGCCCCCCTCCCTGCCTAGCCCTGTTTTCTCACCGATGGGAGGAGTCCACAACGGATGCTTGGGTGCTCGAAACTATAAAATTCGGCCTCCTTGTAGAATTCCTCTCCAATTCTCTGGAGCACTTCATGCAATGCCCCATATACTGGGACTGCCACAAGCAGTTACTGATGGAATAGGCAATCCAGCACAAGGCAATCCAACTGGTACCCCCAGACCAGAGGGGACAGGGATATTATTCTCGCCTGTTTCTAATGCTGAAGGCATTGGGGATTTGGAGAACGATTCTAGACCTAAAGTCATTGAACTGCCACATTGTTTATCAGCGGTTCAAAATGCATTCACTTCACACCATCCTAGAAGGCGTCTGGAACAGCAATTTCCTCACGTCGATGGATCTGACCGAGGCATATCTTCACATCCCCATATTCGCAGATCACAGAAAGTTTCTCCAGTTTCTTATGGTGGGGAGGCATTTCCAATACTGGGCCCTCTCGTTCAGACTTTCCTACACCCCAAGGGTTTTCATCAAGGTGTTGGCAACCTTGCCAGCTCATGTCAGGGCATCCCCCATCAGGATACTCTGCTACCTGGATGACATACTTCTGTTATCCAGGTTGGCTCTATAGGCAGAGAGGGAACTCTCTATGACTATTCAAACTCTACAAGACCATGGGTTCGGGGTAAATCTAGCAAAGAGTCACCTCATTCCCACAATGCGGATTTTACACCTGGGGGCAATCATAGATTTTGTGGAAGGCGGGGTCTATCTTTCCCCAGAACGTTTGCTGAGCCTGCGGGAACTAGCCGGAAAGGTACGGAGGTAATGGTTTCTTGCTTCGGCATAATTCCTTGGGCAAGGCTCCACAGCAGGCCACTACAGTGGTTCCTGCTCCCCCATCAGAAATCCAACAGGAGCTGCTCCCCTTACTGGTTCCTAGTTCCCCAGGAAGTGAAAAGATCTCTGGAGTGGTGGACTTCTCCTACCACGTCGCAGGGGATGCTGTTCAGGGACCCGACATGCCTCACCGTGATGACCACTGCCAGCCTGGTAGGAGGGGGGCACACTTGCAGAACCTTATAGCCCAGGGCCAGTGGTGCGCAAATGAGCGCCAAAACATCATAAACTGGCTCGAATTGCAGGTGGTCCAATTAGCCCTATTGCAGTTTCAGGACTCAATCAGGGATGCCCACATACTAGTCCTGACCGACAACATAACAGCAAGGCTCCTATCAATTGGTGCAGGGGGTGGGACCTGATCCTGGGCTCTCATGAGGGAGGCCAATCTGTTATGTCTCTGGACGGAATCCAATCTAGTATCTCTCAAAGCAGAACACATCTTGGAGGTCTTGAATGTCCAAGCAGATTGGCTCAGCCGCTCTCAGATAGACCAGGCAGAGTGGAGCATCCATCCAGACCTCTTTCACCATCTGAGCCTCCAGTACAGTCTCCCACTCATCGATATATTTGCAACATCAATCAACAATCAAGTCCCCAGGTGCTTCTCGAGGTTTGCAGATCCAATAGTGGAGGCCGTAGACGCTGTCAGATGCCAGTGGCCTTGCGGCCTCCTGTATGCATTTCCACCGCTCCCACTCATTCAATGGGTGGTTCGCAAACTTTTGGAACAGGAGGCAGAACTTCTACTCCTAGCACCCCACTGGCCACGTCGTCATTGGTTTGCCGATCTTGTGACACTGTCGGTCTTGCCCCCATGGCGCATCCCTCCATCATAAATATCACTTCACCACGAGTCGATCTAGCATCCGGACCCACAGTGGATGCAACTAGCTGCATGGCAATTGAGCGGCAAGTCCTGACAGTGGATAACACCCCACCAATGTCATAGCTACTATCCAGGCCTCCCACAGAGCTTCCACGAACCGCATCTATTATGTCACCTGGTAGGCATTCCAGTGCTGGTGTCGATCCATTCCTATCAAGCCTATGCGAGCTTCTATTTTCCAGGTTCTGGACTTTTTACAGCAGGGTTTGGAGCAAGGCTTGTCTCTCAACACGTTGCACCGGCAAGTGGTGGCATTGTCATCAGTCCTCTTCTGCTGTTCCACCAGTCATCTCTCCAGTCACCCGCTTGTTCGATGGTTCCTTCGAGGCGCATTGAACCTTCATCCACCTGTTATCCACAGGTATCCAACATGGGACTTACCCAAAGGTATCCAACATGGGACTTACTGATGCACCATTTGAGCCTCTACGTTCAACGTCCTTGCAACTCCTCTCTCTTAAAACTGCGTTTCTGGTGGCAATAACATCGGCCAGGCGTATTTCTGATCTCGCTGCCCTGTCCATCAGACAAGATCTCTGCATCTTCCACCCGGATCAGGTGGTGTTATGTCTCGACCCTGCGTTCATACCTAAAATCAATTCGAGATTTCATAGGGTGCAGGAACTTGCAATAAAACTGCAATTAAAAATCATAAAAGCTAAACAAAACAACTTATAAGTACAGAAGTGAAAAAGCAAGGGTCTGAAAATACAAAAAGTTAAAGTAACACCAAGAAATTTCTTTGAAATCACATTCTGTAAATCTTGGTAATGATACTAAAGTTATACAGAATTTTTCATTGAAATAAAACTATTAGACAAGTGATATGTGACACAAAATTCCAGATGGATTTCTTCACAGCAGAATTAAATATCTCTATATAATATGATTGAGATATCACTATTCACTTAAAGCAATACAGGAATACATTTCAGTGATGCATTATGTGGAAAATTGTCACAAAATATTTTGAGTCATGAGATTTGAAAGCAATCTAATGTGAACGTTTTAATTAAATCTGAGTTTATTTCATTCATATTGTTACTGGTATGGAAGAAAAGGCCTTTTAATACTTATTTACTCTCTAATTATTTTGTTTAACTTTCTGACTTTTTCTGAAAATGTATGTGAAGAAGAAAAATCACATTACTTAAAATATAGCATTTATTCACAAAATAAAACCAGACTTCTTTAGGCAGAATCAAAACCAGCAGAGAAGTAGCTGCATGATTATGATCCATATTTCTTTCAAAGGAGAGGCAAACACAGACTTATTTTATTTATTAGTAACACCAGTTTATAATTCACAATGTTTTTAGTGGATCTCAAAATACCAAGATATATAAGCAAATACTGATTTATCAATAATAAGGAACAAATGAAAATATTCATTTCCTTGGCTATGGAAAAGCTCCATGGTATGGGATCTAATAGTTCTGGCCTTGCATTGGAACTTGATGTTTTTGCTTTCCCTTTAGTTTAATAAAAACTTTTATTGGGGTGTGAACACTCTATTTTTCTTTTTAATTAGTTGGCCTTAAGCCAAATTAATGACTACTACAAACAATGTGTTTCTCGCAAATAAAAGCCCAATCACATCAGGGTCTCTTCTGAAAGGATTATACTCAGTTAGATTGACGGCTTGTTGTAGAGTTTTTATTCTGAACACGTCTGCAAGATTCTATTATATTTGTCAGCTATTAATATCTAAGTAAAACTGCTAACTAAACTCAATATTATATTTAGTGCATTGTTGATAATACACGACTTTCTTTGTCCTATGATGGATTACATTGATGCAGCAGGTTCCTAGGAGGGAACACATTCCAAGGAGGAAGGTGGTGAGCAACAAGATATATCACAATCCAGAGGTGGATCATGGGAAGAGGATAGTCACTCCCTAGAATCTTCCAGGCTATGTCTTTTATCTTAGGGTAGATTTTGTCTATATGATGTAAGCCAGGGTCCCCAACCCTCGGGCTGTGACCCGATACCAGGCCGCGGGCCATTCAGAACCAGGCTGCACAAGCAATGGGCGAGCGTATGAGCGCTTACAGCTCCACGTGTGAGCAGCAAACATGTGCACAACCATCCCTCTTTCCCCCCTGCTGCCGCCACTGCGGGATGCAAAGTTGGAAAGTTTGAGGACCGCAGATGTAAGCAATAAAAAACTGAACTTAAGACCTGGATTGTTTTGCATCATTCCTGGGCTACACCTGACATTCCCTGTTTTTCATCATTTTCATGTAAGAGTGGAACTGCTTAGTCAGCACTTGGCTGAGACAATAAATTGGATGAAGCCAGCAAACTATATCCTAGTCAGATAATATGGTACCATGATAGTCTGAGTGAATAGTGTTTCACAATAATATGACTGCGGCTGCCTTTGGTGGTGCTTTAGGATGAAGGGCCACAACTTTGCCAATACAACTGGTCGGTCTCCCCCCCATAGATAATGAGATAATGAGCCTATAGAAAGTTTGGCTCCATTCACAAGCAGGGAATGATCCAAACCCTTTTAGAAACACGAAGCCCATATTGCACAAACCCCAAAACTTCAAAAACATAGAACCATATAAGAATCCTATCTTTTATCAAGTTCAGTTGACCCAGAAACAAATTGCTGAATGTCACTTTGCAAACTTCCTTTTGAGCTTTTCAATTTAAATTGAGATTTTCAATTTAAAGCAGGTTTCAATTTAAAGTTTACAACTTTAAGACTTGTGGACTTCAACTCCCAGAATTCCACAGCCAGGCATGCTCACTTCCGATTTAAAGCAACAGCATTTTTTCTACTTTGCTGAATCCCAGTTAAAAAGTAAGATTCCTTCTTTCTTTTTCTTTCTTTTTCTTTCTCCCTTTCCTTCCTTCCTCCCTCTCTCTTTTAGTTTTTAAAACCTGTTTCCCCTGCCTGAACTGGCAGGGAAAAAGGGCTTAAAAAAAGAAGCTTCTGATAGGTTCGGGGGCATGGCCAAGCCACCATTACGTCCGGTCCAGTCCACCAGATTTTCACTACCTTTTCTGGCGTACTGACAGAAGGAACCCACCTCTGGTCTGAAGATCCTTGAATTGTCAATCCCACATGAGTTATTAATTTTGGATACATTCTTTAAGTTAGAGTATTTGATATATCTTCATTCAAATATGTTACCATATGATGCACTGTTTCACCCAATTGAACTTTACAAGCAGACAGGATAGTTTTGGTAACATATAGATGGGACTGCACTAGCTATAGTTTTGAAACTTATCATAAGAGAGATGGTCTTATCTTGCAGTGCTATGTTACTATTGATAGCTCCTAGTTCCAATTTAAAATGTTAGCATTAATTTATAAAGATGTTTATATCTTGAAGTATCGCAGTCATATTTATGTTGCTGTTTTATTCATTCCAAATTCAAATTTTGGGCTTTATTTTTTTGATGGTAGTTTATTATATAAATTATAATATAGTATAATATAGTATAATATAGTATATAAATTATATTTATATACTGGCTCTGTACAGTTCTTTTAATTCTATTTTAACCTCCTCCATTCCTACTGTACATATTCAATTCTATTTATTGTATTTTGTATATTTTTACATGGACTGTACACCGCCCCGAGTCCCTTTTGGGAGAAGGGGCGGTCTAGAAGCACGGTAAAATAATAATAATAATAATAATGTCATAAATAGAAACCAAATATATAGATCTGAATAGTGGCTAATACCAGCAAAGTAATAATGGAAAACTGTTAAGTCAAGAAAAGGATTAATGTGATTAAAATTGGTAGTTATAATTTTTTCTTCACTTGCGCAAGTTGATCTATAAGTATTCTACTATTAGTTTTCAAAAGTAACCCTTTTGAAAATGGTAAATTGCACCATTTTCAAAAGTGTTACTTATTGTTAATTTTTTAATGGGACTTTATCCTTAATGGGAGTTTTGATTGTTTTATTTGGCCAGAACAGTGTTCATAAAAGAGAAATATTTTGATGCTATTTTTATTGCAATAAAATCTAAATATAAGAAAATAAGATATTTAGGAATATGCATAATCAGAATATTGTAATCAGAATATATGGAACTAAATACAGAAAATGCATTTAAACTTTTTTACTTATATCATTCTATACCAGGTAATATAAACATATTTTTCTTGATTATCTGAAGAACTTAATCTCAAGTAAACCTTAACAGTTGTAGAATGTGATATTAATGTAAAATATAATTGTCACTCTTCATTTATATTGATGACCATTACGCAACTGTGCTTACTGTGCAGCTTTTTTTCTTTAGGCACACACTATTTCTGGAAAGTATTGCCATTTTATTCCTTAGCAATTAAAATCTTTGGTCCAGCAGTTAAGTATTAGGGCATGTTTTTTTCTCCAGAGAATAATAATTTCTTCAGAATTACATTCTATATCAGATATATGTTGGCATACATTTCAGCTTCACCTAACTTTTCAATAAGGGAATGTACAATGAAAGTATTTTAGCTACCGTATCTATTCTGTGTCTCTTGCTGAAATAATTAATTGGTATACAGTTGGTGTAAGCTGAAGCAAATTTGTCTTCTCCAGGTATAGACATAGAAGGAGTAGCTGAAAAACAAATAATACTACTTGTGTCAGTTTCCTTAAAACAAAATTTTACTCAATCATTTCTACGCTGGACTCAAAAATGAGAGAGTAGAAATTTAAAGAAATGTGGTTTTAGATGCCAGAGATATCTTTTTTTCAACACTAGTAGTATGAGAAATGACGAAAATATATCTTGGTCAATAATGATATTTTTTTTGCCTTACAACGAAGTATGTGGTTGATGCCTTATAAATGTGAATCAAACTTTCATTTGTAATACAAAATTCAAAGCAACTGAGAAGACCTTATATCAATTAATAGGGTTGTGTTTTATTTAAACATTAGTACAATTCTGTTGTACAAATGAAGAAAGGCTGGAAATTCTTAAAAATGACTTGGCTTGGAAATTAAACAAATATATAGCACCCCAATCTTTTGTCTTAATTTCCTAGTATTTTTTTCAAGCTTACCTTTGAAGAAATATATTTTCACACCATGTTCTGTTATTTTCAGTACCTGTGGAGAAAGATTCATGCTATATTACACTGCTTTGCTGTTTAAAAGTGATTTCTGCAGAGACATAAGTTAGTTTAGAATTAAGTTTTATTAGTATATTTTTAACTAATAGGGAAGTCCAAAATTGCATGTTTTTTTCCAAATCTTTTCTGTAGTTTTGCATTTGTCATTATCCCTTGCAAATGCTTGCTGTCTGTGAAGTTACATTAGAGCAATATATATCTGAATTTCCCCCAAGAAATATTTGGAGCGGTATTTGAAGCAAACTATTAGTTTCTGCTTATTCATCAGCAGAGGGCAGTGTAACCTCATGTATTTGTAGGTAACTCAACTTGTTTACTATTGGATACAGTGTTAAAAATATAAGGATATTGCATAAAATAAGCAGATAGTATCACATATAAACCTGATGGCAATGAAATGACCATTCAGGTGAACATTATTACTACCACTTAATAGAACAGTGAAACTTTATGACATTATTTTCTGTGGGAGAAGTATATCAAGTTCAGCAAGTCACAGTGATTAGCTTAAATGATCGTGCTATAAATAAAAAAAAACATTACTACCACTTATTTGTTTGAAAAGTAGGTTTTATTAAATTCATGTATGAATTAGAGATTCATCTGCAGGATCATCTATTAAAGTGCTGCTGTTAATTCCTCTGGGCTAATGGTGTTTGATGATAGAAGTCAGGATGATTTTAAAATTATTTTTGTGGCATACTGACAACATCGTTGAAAATTGACTTCCATTGATTCACTTGCTTATACTGTGTATTTTTATACAGTTTTTAAATTCTCAATTAACATTTCCCCCCTATCACTTGTAAAAACTGTGGTGTGTGTGTGTGTGTGTGTCTGTGTGTGTGTGTGTGAACCTTGTCCGTATGCTGGGTATGGAAGAGTGTATACCAATTAAAAGAAAATCAAAGTATATACTATAAAATTGTATTTTGTTTAATGAAAAATACAGAAGATTGAAAGTACACATTAATTGTTATGTGAAGAGGACTTACTCTCTTCCTGCCACTCCAGTTTAACAAGCAGCAGCAGTAGAATAGGTATTGATGAGAAAAAGCAGTGAAAAATGAATAAAATAGATTCTTATTCCTGCCATTACATTGATAAAATGTAGTGCCCTGGAATGTATTTTAGGTTGCTAGTAATAGAATTACTAGTAGGAGAGAAAAAAATCTAGCCTCTTCCCCCCAACCCCCCTCCCAAAAAGCAATTCCATACGTAACCAGGTTGTCACTAAAAATATCTGAGAAAAAAAATTGAATGTGGTCATGCAAACTGTATGTGGGAATGTCAGTGGGAGACAGGGAGAAATGTATTTTTATAATTTCAAGATTTTGTTAATGTGACCTTGAAACATAATAATTTCATTTGGGCATACTTATCTGGACTAACTAGCAAGACTGACACTAGTTATGCAAATCTAAAAGTTTGCTGAGATTTAGAAAAACAATTTGGTTATAACTTGTGTTTTTTTAATACAATTGTTTATAGTACTGGGATATTTGCCCCTTAGCATTGCCTGCAACTTGAAGTGGTGTATTAAATCTAAATAAATAGCAAATATTTAACATTTTAGCCATTATAACTCAGTGAATAAATATACATTAAGGCATATTACAAGAACTCATAATCTGCAATCCTTAAACTCTGATGAACCCTATTACCTTTCTCAAAATAGGATTGTACCATTTGTCAGAGAAAGAACTCATCCAGTTATTTTCAAAGATATAATTATGTTTCCATAATATTTTATTGGAAATTATTTAAAATCATTTATTTTATTCAGTATACAGAATAGTATTTTTTCCTCTTAAGAGCCGCAAGTGACATTTTTGTCTGACTGTAAAATTGATATTACTGGGGAAAAAAAGTTTGAATACTTTATGTGGCTTCTCTTCCCAAATCTTTTTAAAAGATAAAGTATTGTTGCTCCTTGTACATTAATGTTTAGGAGTAGCAAGGAAGAAAAATCAAATCTGAATTTAGGAAGGAGTTAGGACTATGGAAAACAGGAATGTGATCAGGTATCAAGAGGAACAAAGTAGAAAATGTGGATTTAACAATTATATACTTCTGGCAGCTGAAAGTGGGGGAATTCAAAAGAATTCTCTGTACTTTTCTTGTAGAATGTATAGCTTAAACTCTCAGAATAAAGCTTTCTATCTATTTTTTTAAAGGTTGAGAAATCTTACTAAAAAGAGCAGTCAGCTTATTTATAGAACTTTTTCTGTAAAGCTACTGTAGTGACAAGGCCTATTTTAGGATAACAGGCAGTGGTCAACAAGCATGACTTCTGAAAAACACCATATACAGTACTTTCAGGAAGGCAAATTGGTGAATCTATGTAAGGCCACAATAAACAACAAACTTTCAGTATAAGTAGTTTGTTGACCTGCTTAGTTGCTATACGTAAGACAAACTATTCAGTGGGGAAGCAGGGAAAGAATTAATTGTAAAAGATGCACATAACAGGAAATATTATGTGCCATCTTAATCACATACACAATGTGTATGTATGTGCATACAGATTAAATGTACCTTGATGCTTTTGCATACAGATCAATACTGAATTTAGTATGAAAATGACTCTGAAAAGGATTAATAGAATGATTTAAAGCATGGGCGTGCAATTTTTTGGCTTGTGGGGGCTGCACTGTGTGAAGAGAAATATAGAATATATATTTCTAATGTAATGTATATAAATCACATAATGTTAAAAGTTTATAATCTTGTAGGCCTGCATTACTAGCCATCCAAGGTCATGTGGCCTGTGGGATGCAGGCTGGACACACCTGATTTAAAATATGTTTCTGGCAATGTTTGTTTTGGTAGGATTAAAAAGCATACAAAACAAGATGAAATTTGAATCAAACTTCAAGACAGTTTTTAGGTTGGAAAGGATGTGACCTCTTAAGACATGGTGGGGCTTTTATTACTAAAAATGAATTATCTAAGATGGATTCTTTTAAGCAACATGCTTATTTTTTTTGTTCTTCATTGTTTTTCTGTTTTAGTTCTGTTTTAGGGTTATTTTCTTTAATCCTACCTAATTGATTGTGGTTATAGTATATACTCTATATTCTCTGTATATACAGTGCATACTTTGTAAGCTTCCAAGAATTGTTAAACCACAATTAAGTACAAGTTAAAAAAACATAGCTACAGGTACTCCTCAATTATGACCACAATCAAACCCAACATTTTTGTTGGTAAGTGAGACAGTTGGTGAGTCTTGCCCCATTTTACGACTTTTCTTGCCAGAGTTGTTAAATGAATAACTACAGTTGTTAAGTTAGTAATACAACGGTAAAGTGAATCTGGCTTCCCCATTGACCTTGCTTATCAAAATGTTACAAAAAATGATTACATGACCCTGGGGCACTGCAACTGTCATAAATATGAGTCAGTTGCCAAGTATCTGAATTTTGATTACCTGACTGCGGGGATGCTGCAACAGTCATAAGAATGAAAAAATTGACATAAGTCACCTTTTCTAGTGCCTTTGTAATTTTGTACAGTCACTAAATTAATGATTGTAAGTTGAGGACTACCTGTAACTAATTACTAGAGTGGTAAAGAAAAGTTAATACATCACAGTTTGTAAAGTAAAGTAGCACCAATTCTCACAAGTACATAGTGGCTTGAAAATGAGTGGAAGAGGATTATTTTCACTTTTCAAACAAAGGTGGTGCTGTGACAAAAATTGACATAGGAAGCAACTCTTTATAAAGTTATTCATACAAGGGAGCAAGCCTAGTGAAAAACACTTAAGGTAGAATGGATACTCCATACCACTGGAACGCAGAAATAGTTAAGCTTTTGAGGAAGTGGGGAAAAAAAGGACATTGCAGAACAGGAACAGGATGGATATCCCTAAATACTCCCTGCAAAAGCCAATACTAACAGCATGGAAGGCATAGATACGAAATAGTAGCACAGGAATATTGGGGGAAAACTGACAATAGTTTTAAGTAATTTGCACTTTGGAAAAACAGGTTTTAATACATTCAGAACTTTCACAATTAAGATTCATTGCACAAGGCAATAATGGGAGAAAGAGCTTAGGATGGAAGTTCCCACAAAAAACTTCTAACAGCATAATGATGGATTAGTAAAATAAACTGTTATACAAAAAGGGAAGGAATCTTTGGATTATTTTTCTCAATAATAAATCAATATTGTAATATTTTTGACTCCTTTATTTAATCAAATTCTTCTTTTTCTAGTTATAGGACTTGTGTGGAGGACAGATCACTTGTTCATATTTATGCAGAAATATTGAATATTCAAGTCACAAACATTTAAACACTACTGTGTATTATTTCTGGGAAATCTCAGAGAAGAGGTAAAATTCCAGGTGACAATAGGAAGGCAAATGTCCACATCTTCAAAAAAAAAAAAAAAAAAGAGAGAAAAGGATTAGGAAACTAAAGATAAGCCAGTTTAACTTCAATACTTGGAAAATTATAGAGTAAATCAAAATGTGGTCATTTGAAAAAAAAATCAGAGGTCAGTGTGGCCTTGCCACATTAAAGTTATCTAACTTTTAAACACAAGGATTTGATTTAATAAATTGTGGAGAATGATACAGATACAATATGTTCTTTTTTTCATTTGACAAAATACTTGATGTACTTGGCTCTTATCCTCCTCTCTTATTCCAGAAGGCTGTGGAAACCATTATACTTTCGAAAGGATTTTATATAGTTGTGGGCACTCTCTTAAGTGTTATCATTTGCTCTAATATGAGTTTGAAATTGCTGTGATTGTTTTTGTCCATTACCCTGCATCTATAATTATTAAAATAGTATATACATACAATAAAATAAATAAAATGACATATTGATGAACACGCTAACTGTGTGCTGAATGGCATAAACAACTGCCTTAAAAAACTACTTTGAATGGCCCTTGTTGAGGGTTCTTCATCAAACTGTAATGAAATATTAACTAAGACTCCGTCCTTAGTCATTTTATTGATTATATAGATGAGAGAGTAGATGAAATGTGTATCATATTAGCAATTTGTATAATTAGTTCATGGAAAATGGATAGTTAGTACCTTAAAGAACATTCACAATGTTTTGAATAGATTTAGAAAAATGGATTTATAAATACCACAGTATAAAATTAAACAGAGACAAGAATCAAATGTATTTAGTAAGAGATTCCAAGATTAGTAATAATATTTATGAAAGTGTAGAAGTAATACAATGTACCTGCAAAAAGGGCAAATTCAGATTTAGATTGCATCAAAATAATTTATTTTCCTTTCCTTTTCCTTTTTCTTGCTTTTCCTTTCCTTTCTTTTCCTTCTGAAAACCGGGACTCTGGGCTAGTAAGGCAAACAGACTTTGGGGAGGGGGTGTTGGATGAAGCCAGAATGAAAGCTGACCAACTAGTTATTCCTTCATTTCAGAAATCAGCTCACTTTTGTTACTGGAACTCAAATGAAAGGAAAGGACTGGACTGCTAGTAAGTGAGGTTATGGGCTATGATTATGGCAGATCTGTATTTAAAAATGAGGTCTGTTAAAGTTTTGTCCAAACTGCTTGGTGAGTCTGTAAATTCAGATAGGGATTCCATGTTTTCGGAATGCACCCAGTCTGAACTAAGAAGGGAGGCCTTTTAAATTAAACACCATCAGTTGTATTAGGAGGTATCAGAGCTGAAGATCACCAGTATCCTCCTAAGATAGAAGCTGCATGGTGCATCCACAGGGCAACAGGTATTAGCCTAAATTGCTCTCCCTGGTTGCCAAATGTATTGTGAATGTAAGAAGTAAATTGCTTGGTGGTATTTTTGAATTGAAACTTCCAGTACTTCACAAGCCTAAAAAAGGTTGCAGAACAAGTGCAAAGGATAGTTAGAGAAATCATCTGTGAAAATTAAGTTATCTCTTGCCCTAGTTATTTCCTTAGGGTGTATATATATGTGACAAATACAGATGATGGTGTTGTATTGTTCCATGCCTTGAATTTATAAATTTTGTAACAATGCAACATATATACAAACATTTTTAACAGCCATGATTCATCTTAATGTAAATATTTAGAATAATGTCTTCTACTAAATGTTATTTATTCATTTGATTTATATACCACCTTCATATTCAGGAAACTGCTAAAATACTAAACCTCCAATTTAGTATTTCTCCTCCATATATCAATTACAGCATAAGAAAATATTATTTGATAGATGCTTTGACATTGCAGTCAGATACCATCCATTTTCTCACTCTTTTGCTGTTTTATTGAAAACAATCTGCGTTTCCTGATGTGTATGAATCAAATCATTGTCCTCATTTAGGAAACACATTGTTGCAAAAAATGGACAGTAAAAAAATATGATACTCCCTAAACTAACTAGGCTCTATACTATGTATACCTTAACAGTGGAATACATTGCAATAAACCACGGGAAGGCATGAATGATTATTAAAACAAATCTCCCAGTCCAGGAAGAGCATAACTGACACACAAGGAGAATGCCATCCTGGGACAAGCTTCCAGCAGGAACTGTGAGTCAATGATGGCACTCGGATTGTACCTAGACCTGAACATGGAAGTGAAACTCTATTCAACTCTATTCAAAACCAGAGATGGAAAATTCCCAGCACCAGGAGATTTGAACATCATAGTTACTGAATCATGTGAGGGTTGGGTTTGAACTTATTTCTCCCTACCCAAGCCTTCACAACCTTCAGATCAGGGCTGGGTTCCTGCCAGTTCTAACCTCTTCTATAGAAGAGGTTCCACAAATCTACAGTGCCATTTAGAACCGGTTCCAGCTCCCCCCCGCCCATCCACACATCATCAAGATGAAGAGCGAGAGGAGGAATTCTGGCAGTTGAAGTCCACAAGTCATAAAGCTGTCAAGCTTGAACACCCCTGGGTTTTTTTTTCTGAAGGGTTAGGGGTGCAAGGGTCTTGTAACTTGACAGCTTTAAGACTTCCACACTTCAATGCCAGAGTTCCTGAGCCAACATGACTGGAGGAGGAATTCTGGGAGTTGAAGTCCACAAGTCTTAAAGCTGTCAAGTTTGAACACCCCTGGGTTTTTTTTCCTAAAGGGTTAGGGGTGCAAGGGTCTTGTAACTTGACAGCTTTAAGACTTGCGTTCTTCAAATGCCAGAGTTTGTGAGCCAACATTTTGGTTGCTAAGCAAGAGCGTTGTTAAGTGAGTTTCACCACATTTTACAAGTTGGCTACGCCCACCCAGTCACACGACTGCCAAGCCACTCCCACCCGGTCACATGGCTGGCAAGCCACTCCTACCCAGTCACATGGCTGGCAAGCCACTCCCACAAAGCAGGCCACACCTACAGAAGAGGTTCTAAAAAGTTTGAAACCCACCACTGCTTCAAGTTCTGGGAGATGACTTCACTTGCCAGCTGAAGGACAAAATGTATAACTAATATGATCAGCATATGGATGATACATGACATTAAACAAATGGGACTCAAGTAGATATTAAATTGTAGAGAGGAAAATGTGCCCTGAGACATCCTTCAAATCAGGGCAGTGGACCTAACCTCTCTCATATCAATTTAGTTTAACATTGGCTATTCAAAGCTTTTTTTCTTTTTTGTTTTATATTGTAAATTTTTTATTGGTTTTTACAAATGTATTAAGGAAAAGGGTAAATAGGTATAGAAAATTTTGACAGCTACATCATGCGGAGGGTAGAAATCCCCCTAAATCTCTCAACTTTTACAAAAAAGAAAAGGAAAACATCAAAATTTGAATAAACATTGGCAGCTTTTTGTTTTTACATTCAATCATCAATATATTCAATCATCTTTTGTATCACTTCCAAGAATTAACAACAATTGCAATAATGTTTCAACTCATTTTTGTGACCTGAGTCTTCTGAGTGTTGCAAAGCTTTTTTTTCTTTATCAGATGTGCTTAAGAAGATTTATAACTATGTTGGAGTGGGCCCTGTTTCCTGTTGATTTGAGGGATAATATCACAAAGACCTTCAAAGGCCCTCTTTACTTTTTGTAGAAGGAAATTTATACTATGGTAAGATGAAAAACCATGAAAAATATGAAAACATGAAAAACTATAAAATAGTGAAGAATTTGATTCAATAGATGAAGAAAGAAATAAGTGCAGGAAAGAAAAAAGAAAAAAATATTAGGAAAAAGAACTTCCTATCTTCTTTATAGCAGTTAGAAACATATTTTTCCTCCTCCCACTTTAAAATTTCATACATATTTCTCCTCTTCCACATTCAAACTTTTTAATTAACAAAAGCTCCCAAACCCTGGTCATTTTAAATTTTGTAGTGGAAGCAAAATTATTATTATGGAATCAAAAATTCCATAAAGGGTTTTTGATCTTTTCTATGAAAATATATATTATTTTACTCCTGGTCAAAAAAAATCTACTTTATATTTTTTTCTCATAGGCAGTATCTAATCTGCTGCTTTGTGCAGAATTAATTGAGTATTGAAGTATTTTTGTGTAGTCTGATATCTGGGCTTGTCACTCTCTCTAAGCACAATCCATATCAAAGTTTAGTTGTTGTGAAAATTGTATTGGATATGTTTGCCACCTTGAGTAATTTCTAAAAAATAAAAAAATAAAGAGGAATACAAATAATTAACCAAATAAAAATCTTCTAGACAGACTCCAAAAATATATCTCTTGAAATTTTTTATCCTTATATATTTTGTGTTGCTTCTGTATATTATGCTTCCTTCTATACCCACATCTTCCTTTTCCATAATTTCTGTTAATGGTTCAATAGCCCCATGATTGATTAGGTTTTCCAAATTTACTCTCAACTTAGACACATTTCTTCCTCTCTTGGTTCCAGTAGATGCCATTTCCAGGTCTTCATTAATTGGTCTGATTATTATTTTTATTTTATAATCTGGGATCTCTATTTTTTCCATTGATTTAGTTTCTCCAATCATTTATATTGCAGACACTTCAAACTTTTAAATTCATTTTCTCTTCCACATTTGCAAATCCATTCAGCCAGGTTTTTCTTAATCAATTCAATTACTGAAGTTTTCACTGATTTTATATAATGTTCCAAAATTCCTCAACATCTTTTGTAAGATGTAACATTACTGATGTACCTTTTACAACTACAAATATTTTTCTGGTATTAGCTGTGCAAGTAATCCCCTTTTGCTGGTTTCCTGATAATAGCCAGTTAGGAGAGTAAAAACTGTTCAGAACCACGAGATTTGCAGCAAATAAATTTGGTAGGTAGGTAGGTAGATAGAAAGAAAAACTGATGATATGATCCATTCATTTGTGTCTGACTCTTTATGAAATAAATGATACTCCCCCCCCCCCCCCTGTATTCTTAACTTTTAATTCCATTCAACATATTTGACAATTTATGGACTTTAATAACAATCCCTTGTCTTTTAGTTTGGAAAAATCCATTAATCATTTCTCTTTGAAAATTCAAACAATCCTCTTTCCCACAGAGGCATGTGCTATTTATTTATTTGATTTGTTTAACCAATTTGAAAATGCTTTAAAATAAGGAACATCCAAATTCAATTAAACCCCTTATCCATTTTAAATGTTCATATACTAAACTTTTAGCAAGTTTTTTTTTGGCTGTAGATTATTTTTGATTCCTTATAGTCATTTCTTTCCATTTCCTTTTATTCATGCCCTGGGGTTTCCTTGTGAGGAACTGCCTTCCAAAGTGCACATAGTTGTTTTCTTCAGTCTCTCTTTATTCAGAGAAATTTCCCTGACCTGGTCTTATTGTCCAGTCATAGTCCTCTGCCTCATTGTTAACCTCACTCTTCAAAGACATGTCAATCTGTAATGTTCAGCTGTAAATAGATGTTCTCTTGTAGTTGGGTAAGTAAATATGCACTGACTAAGTTCCAGGAGATAGAGGATATTGAACTAATAGTTTATATCTTTTTCACTTAAGTCCTTTTCAGATGAAAGAATATCAAATCCAATGCAAACTTAAGACTTTTTATTTCTACAAGCTTTGGGCCTTGTTTTAATATGTTAATAGATCTTCTCCAGTGGGCATTGGCATTCAGATTTTCCCATTGTATCAGCTTAAAGACAAAATGCAGTATCCAATCTGGGTCATTCATATTTGCCTTCATTTGTGACAAAATGCTTGTGCAAGTAGACAAGATGAAGTGATTTTGAATGGGTGAATAACTGAAATAACTGGGAGTTTTTCCAGGTTTACGAATCAGTGTTTTCAACTATGTAATTATTTTTTGTAGTATACTTAAATCTTTTGATAATATATTTTACCCTTATGTTTGCTTAACATACATTTTAACACGATTAAAAGCTTTATTTTTATGAACATTCACCCTCTGAAATTAGCAGATGGGCTTCTTTTGGTATTTCTGTTTGTTGATGATATAATACTGATATTCTTCACTACTCCGTTGGGATGAGGAGAACATTACCTGGAGTTGATATGTGTGTTTATATGTGTGTGTGTGTGTGTGTGTGTGTGTGTGTGTGTGTGTATGACATAATCTTTGCAGAGAAATTGACTAAATATATGCTGGAGGATGAAATTACTTAGTAATTAAGGTTTTTTTTTTAATCACAGTGATTCATTGGCATACTTTTAACATCTGCACAGAGGTTTGTTCAGAATCTTCTAGAGGACGGGTGTCAAACTTGTGGCATCACGTTGCCATCACATGATGTATTGTGATGTTTTTCCCCTTTGCGAAGCTGGAATGGGTCTGGCCTGAGTGTGACGCATCCAGCCCACTGACTGCCATTTGGACACCCCTGCTCTAGAGCTTACAGCCTTGCTTGGTTGGACATACCAAGGGTGCTGTACAACTATGCATATTCTGACTTGTTTGGTGTTAGTATCTCTACCTTAAGAGCTGACCCAACTAACTTTCCAATCAGCAGGGACAAGACCTTTATCCAGCCTTTGGTTCCTCTTGCTTTGTGTTATGGATGATTCTATTCCATGGCCCTTTAGGATGAAATACAGCAGCCTATGTTGGCTTCCATAATGATTTCCAAGCAACTGAATTTATTTGTTTATTAAATTTCTACATCACCCATCTTACCTAGGTGACTCCAGGTGGTTTACAACATAATAAAACAATATAAACATGAATAAAACTAAAATTTAATAACATTTTAATAAAAGCAAGGCAGTGTACGTGTCCTCAAGTAACCAGTCTGATCCGATCCAACAGATTGAGCATGCTGCAGACCCTGTCAGCCAAAAAGCTAGACTATTTTTGCTGTAAAGGTAAAGGTTCCCCTCGCACATATGTGCTAGCCGTTCCTGACTCTAGGGCAGGTGCTCATCTCCCTTTCAAAGCCGAAGAGCCAGCGCTGTCTGAAGACATCTCTGTGGTCGTGTGGCTGGCATGACTAAACGCCAAAGGCGCATGGGACACTGTTACTTTCCCACCAAGGTGGTCCCTATTTTTCTACTTGCATTTTTTACATGCTTTCGAACTTCTAGGTTGGCAGAAGCTGGGACAAGTAATGGGAGGTCACTCTGTTACACAGCACTAGGGATTCGAACCCCTGAACTGCCGACCTTTCTGATCAACAACCTCTCAACGTCTTACACACTGAGGCACCACATCCCATATTATTTCTGCTATAGCCCCTGCCTTATAGAATATTCTTCCCTCAGAGATTAGAATGGCTCCAATCCTGTTGGCTTTTCACAAAGCTTTAAAAATTTAGTTGTGTACCTGGCCTTGGGGTTCAAAAAGTGTTAAAGGCTCCTTTACTTGGCTTTACTATTAGTTGATTAATCATCATTGCTGCTGTTTGTACTTATTTATTTTGTGGATGTTTTTATTGGTTTAATGTTTTTTAAATTGTTTTATAATTTCAGAATTGTAAGCTGTCCAGAGTTACTTGGCTGAGTTGGGCAGCTATAGAAATTGAATAAATAAATAAAAACAATACCTTGCAATATCCATCACATTTTGGTCTTTCTCCTGCATTTGAAACAGCAGTTTGACTTTCTATCCAATAAAAAAATATTTTTTTTGGCCATATCTTCATTTTTCCTTTTTGCCCTGAAGTTAAATTTCTTTTCTCTGTCATATTGATGACTTCATAATCTCTGTTTCAGCTTCATGTTTAGAGCCTTTCTCTTGTTCTCATTATGTTAAAACCTTTTGAAACCATGACCTATCACACAACTTCACCTTCTTGCCTACAAGATACATGACTTTTTATTGCTATGATTGTCAATCTGAAAAAACTGTGTGCCTTGAAAGGTAATTCTTCTTTCCTCACTTTTCATAGGGGCAAAGTAGTTCTTTATTCATGCATCTATTTGTCTCATTTTTTATTTTTGTTTATTTATTAAATTTATATGCATTCTTTGCATGTCCACGATAGAGTTCTTTCTATATATAACTAGACATTTCCAGCTATCTATTTCCATCTAAAAAGTTTAGTATTTCTTCTCAGAATTTCTCCAGACAATTTCTTTACTTAAGTTTGGCTACAAGCTGTCAAACAACCATACACTTTTTAAATCAGTATTTTTTTAGTTACTAAATTCAATTTTTTTAAAAAAAATTATTTTTAATTTTCAAAACAAACACAACACATAAAATCTTCCTTCTTTACATTCTGTAGAAAGTGTATCAGTTGGTTACAAAAGGCTTTTGTGCATCTCTTCCACAGTTATCAAGCATAATTCATATTAACTCAAGTATTTTAACTCAGAAATTTATACATGTTACCATCATCATACCTCCATTTTCATTTGACTATAATTGTTTAAGCATCCTTCTTCATAAAATATCCAAAAATTTAATACATAACCACATACTGGCATTTCATTTACTACAATAAATGAACTATATACTTCAAAGGGACATCTGCATGCCCTTCCTCTTATCACTCTCTATAAACAAGCAGGGAGACCTTGGAGCGCCAAGCCAGGACAATCAGCAAGAAAAGTAAAAGTGTTTCATTTCCAATACACAAACCTCCAGCCTCTGAGTAGCAGTGTTATTGTTATAATTTTCTTTTTTTCTTTTTGTTTCTTTTTTGTATTTCAAGTTAAAAAAAGGTCTGATTCTTGAATGAGTTAAAAAAACACCCACAGTAATGAAAGAGGAGAATTTTAGTCCGTAGGATACAAAGAATAATAAAAGAAAAAAATAGAAGAAAACTTAATCCGTTCGTTTTAAAAAGCTTGCATAAATTCCATGCATGAACATAGCATTTAAAAAGTAAGATAACCCACTGTCCAAAACCATTTCAAACTTAATTCCGGCGCTTATTTCTTCTGTTCTCCAATTTAAATTAATTTTAAGTTTTTTATAGGCAGTCTCTTTTAAAATGGTAAAAATTCCTCACTAGCTGGAAACACTTTCTCTTTCCGTATCCTTCCGTTTTGGAGCCGCCCCGACTTCATCAGCCTTGGCTGGATTTTTTGTTGCCGGCTTGCAGAACTTCTCTTCCATTGATCAGGGACTTTGCAATGTCCCTGAGATCAGCAAGACGTATTCTTCCTGTTCACCATCTCTGGGGGACGGTTTAGGTCCGATTGGCATCAGCATCGAGACCGCACATCCGTATCGTCGCGACGTTGGCTCCTCCTCCGTTACTAAATTCAATTTTGAGGCTGCCTAATTCTTTAATGGTGCTAGGTGATTTATAATTAAAAGAGTAGAGAGATAGAACCACTATTAATCTGAAAACCACGTATTAGCAATAAAACACAATGTGGGGACTCCACAGCCACTGATCAATGATACTCAGAGACTGGATCATTAGCTTCAGCTGGCCTATTTCCCTACCAGAGCTACCTCTGAAGGCTTAGCCCTCTATAGATAGTCCTTGACTTATAACCATTTGTTAAGCAACAGTTACAGTTACAGTGGAACTGAAAAAAGTGACTGATGACTGGTCTTTGCACTTATGATTGTTGCAGCAGCCCCACAGTAATGTGATAAAAATTCAGGCGCTTGGCAATCGACATGTATTTATACTGCAGCCTCCTGGGGTCATGTGATCACCATTTGTGGCCTTCCAAGTGGGCTTCCTACAGGTAAAGTCAATGAGAAAAGCCAGATGTGCTTAATGACTGCGTAATTTAACTCCATTTAACTCCATTTAACTCCAGTGATTTGCTTAACAAAAGTGGCAAAAAGCTTGTAAGATCAGGCATGATTCACTTTACAGCTGCCTTGCTTAGCAATGAAAATTCTGGTCCCAATTGTGGTCATAAGTCAAAGACTACCTGTACTTTCATGTAGTATTATAGATCAGATTTCTGTGCCCAAGAGCTGTAACCTTTGAAAGCCATCATACAGTATCTCTTTCCAGATAAAAGCTTGTTACTCACATGTGTGAATTAGATTATAATAAAGAAATAATTACTTACTAGTAATTACAATTCTTCAAATGATCATCAGTATTTTTATAGAAACAATCTTCTTATTCTCTTGGTCTAGGATAAAATCATTGTTCCTTCAAATCTGGCTGAAGGAAATGAAGAGTTTCTTTCAGGGTTTTCACAAATAGCCTTAATGTATAGAAGAGTGTTTCTCAAACTTGGCGACTTTAAGTCCTGTGGACTTCAACTCCCAGAATTCCCCAGCCAGCTATGCTGGCTGGGGGATTCTGGGAGTTGAAGTCCACAGGACTTAAAGTCGCCAAGTTTGAGAAACACTGGTATAGAACATTGTGAATAGAGCTTAGTGCAGGAGAATAGTCCATGTGTCTGAGTTCACAGATCAAAGTACAGGTAAATAACTAGCTCTTTTTAAGACAAAAAAAGTATAACTTTCAGGAATGTATCTAAAAGGTTTTTGACTTGTTGGTGTTGGAGATACGTTACAACTAGAGCTGGAATGCAGAGAAAGTAAACATGAAATTATCACTTAGAACTCAACAGTGGGCAACATTAAATGAGTTTATTGTTATGTTTGGAAAGTGTGGGGAAAAAGACACCCAGAATAACATCCAAGAGGATATAAACTGGGGATTGTCACAAACAATTAAATGTTTTAGAACTTCATTCTGATATTGTAATAAAGCTCTATTTTGAACCATGCCTTGCCACATACTGGGAAGCTTTGACTTCATTCCAACTTGGCTATGGAGCATATCAGCTGAAAATGGTACAGCTCATATTTTTGAGATATATATTTTCAGTTTTTTTCAAATTGTCATGCACATTAATCCATTTGATATCTGAATCAGTTACCAATGAGGTTTGATGTTGGAACTATTATTTAACTTTTGAGTTAAATTAATGTTTATCCCAATTGACTTGGTCCTTCTAAGTGGTATGGTTTTCAATCTATTTGGAAGAAATTATTGAAATAAAAGCTTCTGTTTTAAGGGTTTTCCTGATGTTTTGTTTGTTTGCCTTGCATTTTATAAAGCAAAAATAACTGTCATGGTCAAGATACCACATTTCTGAAAAGTTTTGTGCACTTCTGAAGTAATTCATTTTGGCAAATTTAATGAACATTTTAATCATTTATTTTTGTCTTTTAGTCTTGAATTAGTATAGGGCATTTGTATACTACACCATTGTATCCTGCTTCCCCTAAAATAAGACCTTCCCAGATAATAAGCCCAATTGGGCTTTTGAGCGCATACACTAAAATAACCCCTCCCCTGAAAATAAGCCCTCCCTGAAAATATTGCAACAGAGCAGCAGCCATGCGGTGACTAAGCTCACCACCTCCTGCACCTCAAAAGTAATAAAACCTCCCCCAAAATAAGGCCAAGCCCTCATTTCAGGGATCAAAAGAAAATTTTCAGGGAAACACGGTAGTATAATACATAATGTTGATTTGATCACTGAATGTTTGTTATACATACATACATACATACATACATACATACATACATCATACTTACATACATACATACATATATGTTGCATTTGTGCTGATAAATAAATAAAGGGACACTAGTATAGATCTATTTCAAGCCATTTAGCTCTCATCAGCTAGCCATACCCTTACTGGGATTTGAACCTGGGCTGTATTACATATTAGGCAGATGTATTAGCCACTAAGCCACGGGCTTGCCTCCTTTATCAGCTAAGCCAGGGAAATAGGTATGTATTGTGTCACAACCCCTGGTATGCCCAAATATGGGAGGGAACACACTGCTTCCCTTTTCTGTCTTTTGGCTCACTCCAGGAGACCATCTAGGCAGAATACAACACAAATATAAGAAAGGCAACATTAAAAATATGGTTTTCTGCCTGGATGGTCTCCTGGAGTGAGCCGAAAGACAGAAAAGGGAAGCAGTGTGTTCCCTCCCATATTTGGGCGTACTAGGGGTTGTGACACAATACATACATACATACATACATACATACATACATACATACATAAATCTTATTTATTTATCAGCACAAATGCAACACAAATGTAACAAGGCAACATAAAAAAATGGCTTTCTGCCTGGATGGCTCCTAGGGTGAGCCGATAGACAGAAAAGGGAAGCAGTACGCTCCGTCCCATATTTGGGCATACCAGGGGTTGTGACACGACACAATCCATACCCATACCCATAAACACAAACACACATACACACACACACACACACACACACACACACACACACACACACACACACACACACACATATATATATATATATATATATATATATATATATATATATATATATATATGTTTATTTTTCGTAGTACTGGCCCAAGACTATAATAAACGTGACAGGTTGAAGTTTGATCCCCATTAATAGTTGAAGTGCAGTGTTTCAGTGCATGGTGCTCACTATTGTCCTCATAGTCTTCGGTTCCATATGCTGATTTGTGAGGTAGTTTTGAGGCTGAGACTTCATGTTGCTCTAGCATTTGTCACAGCAGGAAATAATCTTGTTTGGCTCATTTCAACGCCTTCCTCTGTATTCTCATGGACAGCCATTCTGAAGAGCAGTGCTAGATGCCTTCCTGCTGCTTTATTTGGATTAACTTTCTACAATAGCAAAACAATTGGAGAATCCTTTTGATGGCAAAAAAGCCCCTTATACAACTATTTATTCCCCTGATGCATTGCCTGAGATGAGGGTTTCATCTGATCTCACGATGTACTTGACTCATCAACTACAAATGAATAAATTAAGTTAATTTTCCCACCCTACTAGGCATTACATTCATCTGAATTAGTATACGGAAAACATCAGCATTTGCACATGCATCAGGTATTTACTGTGTAACACTCAAACACTTTTATTTGACAAGTGGACTTGCAGTCTGTATATTTATATATTTTGTTTAACAAATTATCTTACTTGCTCAGAAATGCACAATTAAAAGTTATTTCACAGTTATTTTCACAAAATATGCCATTTTGAACTTTATAGTCTAAATTTATAGTAAAAATCTCCCTGAGAAAGAGGAGATCTTTTAATATCCCACATGCCGTCCTTATAGTTACTCCTTATGAGTAGGCCACAGAAATGGTTTTGCAACTGGCTTTTGTGTTGAGCTGATGGGAGTCAGGAAGGAGCCATCTTTGTTCCCAGGCATGAACACACAGTAGCTCTTTTTAAGGACATAAAGCTCAACCAAGCATCATTTCTTAATCACTTTGGATACATTTTATTACCTTTGAAATATTAAGACCCTTCAGAATGGAAAGTTATATTCAGTGGGTGAGTTGTCTTCCCCTTGGAGAAATATGTTTAAATATGATTTTAAATTTTTGAAAAAATATCACTTTTTGGATTAAATAGCAAAAGGGGTCTTGCAATATTGATTTCAGAAAGTAGCAATGAGTTAAGGCTTCAGATGGAGTTGGAATTACAGTGTTAAATTAATTATAAGCATCCTTCTATGGCAAATAGGTGATTGTTTGGGTTTCTTTAAAAGAAAACATAAGATAGGACTTTTGAAAATTGGACACCAGAGGGAGGTAGAAGATAATAAATAGTTTAATTAAAAGTTAAAAATGGAGCAAAATACATCAACAATGGAATTTTTGATGGGTATTTTTGAACAATGGTCTTTGAAATCATTTGATATAATAGATAGTGAATGAAGTTACAGAAGAAGAACAAGATATACTATGAGTTCAAAGTTAATTCAGTGAATGTAGTTTTAAATGTGACAAGTATTGAAAATGTATTGAATGTACAAACAAAACCAGTTGGTTCATTGTTTAAAGGAGATATACAAGTAATCAGAAAAATCAATTTGCATAACATTTTCTTACTGTATATACTGTACAAATAGACTCTGTTAAAGTTTTGGAAGATTCCTTGAGAAGGGACAAAAAAAGCTGAAAAGAATTCAACCTCTGGGACTTTATTTGAAGATGTTAAAAATCAAGACAGTTAAAAGTATAGGGAAGAAATGCAAGTTTGGCTTTTTAAAAAAATCAAGGTTAAAATAGATAATTAGTTATATCTGGCAACCCTTCCTGGACTTCTGCTAAGAAGGGACAATTGATGTGTTCTTTGGATTTTGTCTTTAGTTAAGATATGAGATATGTGGTGAAGAGAGTACTTGTATTTCATGAAATGGTGAGGTCACCAAAATTGTTTATACTTGTTATGTTGAAAGGTGAAGTTACTATTTTTTCCTTTTTCATTCTTATATTTTTTACATTTTGCAATAGTTTTTATTTTTTTCTATTTATAATTTCTAATTATTTAAAAAATCACCACAAAATCTTGCAACCAATATGGAAAACATCCGAAAACACAATTGAATTATTAATTTGGATAGCTATCATATACATGTTTTATGCTGTCATAATAGAAATCATAGCACATTTGGGAAATATATCTGTGTGTTCATGTGTTTTTGTGGCAGAGAGAGATTTTATTACATTTTTAAGTAGAAAATTCTTTATTTTGAACTCAAATCGGAAAGCAAGAGATGAATTTGTAATACCTCCATTTTGTAATGGTAAGATTATGTCAGATCTGTTTCATGCAAAATTACAGTTGTAAAAATCTGTTTCATATTTGTTTCTGTTCTGTTCTTCCAAACAAATTTCCTATTGTAATTTAATCTGGACAAAATTTTATGTGGATAGGTAGAATATATTTCATCATATTTCTTTCTTGACAGTGAATAGATCACAATAGGTAGCAACTTTTCAAGACATGCTGAAAAGGGCTGTCACATTATAATTTCCTTTTTACATATTTATATTAATAGGGTTTTTTTGTTACTATATAATGCGTACAGATGTCTATTCTGGCATCAGATATGCAATTGGAGAGTAGGAAGCAGAATTGTTTTAGAATGGTCTTTATTGCTTGCCAAAAGTACTAAACTGCTTTATTTATGGTTCATTTATTTATGGATGATTTCCAGATAACTGCAAATAATTTTAAAAATATCCTCTTGAAAATCTGTGATGAATGTATAATTGAGATATGCTATACATTAGGGATTTTAAAAGAAGTTTTGGAATTTTTCATATGCTACTGACTCCTCATTAAGAATAGCTTACATTTATGCTACACAAAAGCTATTGTCCAATATTATCAATTATCTCCACATTGCAGTGGCATACAAAGATTTAGGTGGTTCTATTCAAATTGTATATTTCAATAAGCCCCCAAGTAACAGAAGTTGTGTACATAATGCAAAATGAGACATTTTTTTTCATGTAGAATATATGCCCAATATATATAGTGCCAACTTCGAAACGAACCTGGCAGGGGCTATTTTTCTGAGGAGAGAAGGAGGATGGAATGCTTTGCTAGACACAACACAGTATTTTTGCTGAGAACCAAGATCATCTCCACAGGTGATAGATAAGATCAGGAGGAGTGTCTGGAGAACCTGCCAATTAACCTAATTGGCCAATGTGACCTCTGACAATTAGGGAGCGAATTATTTCCTATTTTAATTATACTGAAACCATGGAAAAGGTTTGCAGTTGATTTTACATTTAATTGGGCCGATATGATGTGCCGAATAAAGAAGTTCTTTGAGAGAGGCCTGAGTCTCGGAATTCTGATTTGCTTGGGCTCGTTAGTCAAAACCTTGACATATAGTTGTTTAAGGATTCAAATAAGAAAACAGCGAATATAGTAGGATATTAATCTAGCTGGTTCAGTGCACGAGTGGCTTCAAAATTTTTAGCAAGGGGTTCTCTGCCCGGTTGCTGGGTGGGCATGGCCATGGTGGGCGTGCCCTAGCAGGCCTCCTGCACCACAGTGGGGGGGGCATTTTTACCCTCTGGAGACTTTCCTTGAGCGTTCAGGAGGGTGAAAACAGCCTCCCCAGGCTCTGGAAGCCCTCTTGAGGCGGGAAAGAGGCCCGTTTCTGGCCTTCCCCAACTTCCAGTAGGCCCATTTTTTTGCCCTCTCCGAGCCTCCGCTTGTTCCCTGCATCCAGAACAGGCTGCATGGGGACGCTTGGGAGGGGCGGGGTAGGGTGGGCGGTGCCAGCCAGGAGTGGGATTTGTGGGTTCTCCGAACTGCACAGAATCTTAGCTAGAGTTTTTCCTGAATCCCTGAGAACCCCCACCAGCCCACCCCTGGTTCAGTGCCTTATTTATATAAAGTTATTATAAAGTTATATATAAAGTTATTATGGCCTGGCCCATTTATAGTCCCATTTATACCTCCTGGCAAATATTTTTTATTCTGGGATAGTTTTTTAGGGGTGTTTTAATGTATTTTAAATTCTTAAATTTTAAATCTAACTTTAACTATTGTACAGTAAACTACTGCTACCTCCTCCAGCCACACCTATATTTATTTATATTTATACTATGTATATTTACTGTTTTTAATATGACTGTACACCGCCCCGAGTCCCTCTGGGAGAGGGGCGGTCTAGAAATCAAATAAAAGTTAAAAAGTTAAAAGTTAAAGATATTAGAATTATATATATAACACACAAACACACACACACACACACATATTAGATTTTCACAGGTGTAGGTATGCTTGTCTTTTTTGTATTCGGGTCTTTTCCCGTGTAAGATTGAGATTATCTTGGCAACGTTTTGGCGAGGTTTGAATTTATTTGAAGGAACCAAATTAATCTCCAAAACTAAACACTTCAACAAGAGAATAATTATGGAAGCCATTGAAATAGAAAAACACACACACAACATGAATAAACGTGACGATACCTCCCGCTACCAGACATCTCGCAACTAGCCCTAGTCAACAGACGAGCCCCACCCACCACCCAGGTTGTTACAACACAAAAGAACAACGGACGCACAGCCAGCACCTCAGCCACACAGGATGATACAAAACAGCCGACCAATCTATAAACATCAACTCCATCTACCAATCAGGATGCAACTACACAGCCAATCAACCCACTTACAGCAACAAAGCCAGCACTCCCCACTCCCCCCCACCAAGTTTTATAGAGAGATGGCAGCTCCGATCACGCTTTACTCGCACAAGCATGAAGCCGAAAATACCAGCCTGAAGATGGTGAGTGGGACTTCACCAAAACTTTGCCAAGACAATCTCAATCTTACATAGGAAAAGACCCGAATACAACAAGACCCTCACCACAGCTGAAACCAATGTCCTTTCCAGAGGATTCAACTTTGTAGTCGCCCCTAAACGCATCCCCACTGAAGACATCATATGCGGAGTTGAAGCTACACTCACCAAAATCAACCCAGATGAAGCCAATAAAATCAGACTTGCAGTCACCAACGTCCTTTGCTCCAGTAATCCACCCAGAAGCAACTTACAGCGAGAAGAACAAAAAGCACTCACCAACCTGAGGAAAGACAACAACATAATCATTCTCCCAGCAGACAAAGGTAATGCCACAGTGTTGATGAACACTACCAAGCCAAACTATCCAACCTATTCCAAGACCCCGCTTACAAACCTCTAAACACAGACCCTACCACCTACCTGGAAAAAACCACCAAATCCAAAATAAAAAGCCCCTCCCATCAGTGAAGAGATCCAGCAAAGAATCATTCCCAGAGAGAAATCTTCCAGGTGCCCCAAACTCTATGGCCTCCCCAAGATACACAAAGAAGGAACACCACTCAGACCCATAGTCAGCTCCATAGGGTCACCCCTACAGAATCTTGCCAAATTCCTCGCCAAACAACTGCAACCCTACGCAGAATCCATCATCTCACATGTACAACTCCACTTCATAGAAACAGTAAAGAAACAAAACCTACAACCCAGCGACCTACTCATGAGCTTCGATGTCATATCCCTCTTCACCCAAGTGCCTATAAAAGAAGCCTTGACAGCCATCCAGAACAAACACAACCCCCTGAAACACATCCTGGACCTGACCAACCACTGCTTAGTCAACACATACTTCATCCATAATGGACAAAGATACAAACAGATAGAAGGAGCACCCATGGGATCATCCCTCTCACCCGTCATCGCAAACTTATGCATGGAACATTTTGAAACTAACGCCTTAGATAAATCTGAACACAAACACAAACTCTGGCTTAGATATGTTGATGACACTTTCGTGATTTGGCCACACGGGAAAGAAAAACTGGACAACTTCCTCACACATCTCAACAGCCTACACCCCAAAATACAATTCACCATGGAAATAGAAGCAAACAACCAACTTACCTTTCTGGACGTCCTAATCTACAAAAAACCCAATGGCTCCCTAGGACACACCATCTACCGGAAAAAGACACACACCAACCGCTACTTAAATGCACAATCCCATCACCACCCTGCACAGATCAACTCTGTAGCCAAGACCCTCATCTCCAGAACCAAATGCCTAGCCAACAAAGACCACCTGAAAACTGAATTACACACTCTCACAAACATATTAATCTCCAATGGATTCCAAAGAAAAACAATTACCAACCTAATCCAAAGGGAGACTCCCCCCAAGAACTGAGACATAGAACAGGACAACGGCATCACCCTCCTTCCTTACATCAAAGGCACCACAGATAAAATCAGCAAAATTCTGCACAAACACAATATCAAGACAGCCTTCAACACTGACCAAAAAATAGCCAACATCTTAAGAAACCCCAAAGACAAAATCCAGCTAGAAAAATAAGGAGTCTACGAAATACCATGCAAAATCTGCCCTGCAACATACATAGGACAAATGAACAGGAGAATAAATGCACGCATCGCAGAACATAAGAACGCAGTAAGAAAAAAAGAAAAAACTTCCTCCCTTTTCCAGCACCTTAAAGCTACAGGACATGAAATAAATTTTGAAGGAACCAGGTTAATCTCCAAAACTGAACACTTCAACAAGAGAATAATTATGGAAGCTATCGAAATAGAAAAACACCCCCACAACATGAATAAACGTACCCGCCTACCAGACATCTGGAAACCAGCCCTAGTCAACAAATGAGCCCCTTCCACCACCCAGGCTGTTACAACACAAAACAACAATAGACACACAGCCAGCACTAATCAGCACCAATCTACCAATCATACAACCACAAAACCAATCATTCCACTTACTGAAACAAAGCCATCACTCCACACACACACACCAAGATTTATAGAAAGAAGGCAGCTCCGATCACACTTTAAGCCCAAAACCCAGCCTGAAGATACCGAGTGAGACCTTGCTGAAACGTTGCCAAGACAATCTCAATCTTACACGGGAAAAGACCCGAATACAACAAGACCAGCATACCTACACCCGTGAAAATCTACGAAAACATACATATGTATATGTATACACACACATACACAATCAGAAGATTATTTCTGCAGTATATAAACATTGTGGCCCTTTTAACTCTTATTTCCATAGTATATTATTACATATCACTCATGCCCACATCATTAAATAACAATATGTGTGGGAGAGTTGTCTGAAGGAAACTTTTTCTAATCACATTGTCTTAAATATTCAAAGGAACTATTGAGAAGCCTGATAATTTCCCCCCAAAATGTTTTAGACAAAGATTGAACTGTCATAAGCCAGACAAAATGCAGCTGGTTTGGAGAAATATTGGTGAAGCTTTTTTTTGGGCGGGGGGAACTCCACTGCCTGGTATTAAGCATGAGATTGATTCTAATATGCTTTGGGGTTGTGTGGAAATTATTATTATTATTATCATTACTATTATTTGTTAAATTTGTTCGCAACCAATCTTGCTATTGGGCTAGTAGCAAAAGAAATACTATACATATGAAAGGATTCAGCAAAATATGAATATATCCTAGAAATTAATATCTGAAAGTCAGTGAAAAAATTGAACTGAAAAGAGGTAGATATTTCAGCAAGGCAACAGTTTGAAACCAAATCAACCATGAAGTACATTAGAGTAAAGAAAGATAACGGTTTTGGAATAGCTTTCATAGTCCCCAGGCTTGAATATAATTGAAAATGTTTCAGACATGGAGAGTATGCAAGGAAAGCTAAGAATATTTCTGATCTAGAAGAGTTCTACAAAGAAGAGTAAGAAAAATTCCAAAAGCAGAAAAAGAAAGACTCTTATTTGACTGTAGAAAATGTTTGCAACGCTCATAAATATGAGTCATTTGCCAAACGGCTGAATTTTGATCCATGTGACCATGGAGATGCTGCAAAAGTTATGAAAAATGGTCATAAGTCACTTTTTTCAGTACTGTTCTCACTTCAAATGCTCCCTAAGCAAACTGTTCTAAGTCAAGAACTCCATATATATGAATCTGTTCAGAATTTTCAAGGAAGCAGAGCTCTGCTTCAATGAGGCAAAATAACAGCCTAAAGAAGGACAAAACAAAGAGAAGTGCAAATTTGAACAAGTTTTAATTTTACTTGGATTGAGGCCTTGGCATTTATTCCAGTGATGGGAGACTAAACATATGAAGAATGATTGCAGGAATTGGGTATGTCTAGTGTTCCATAAAGAAGAGGGGATCAATCTATTCTCCAAAGGACCTGAAGGCAGAACAAGAAGCAACATTTGGAAACTAATCAAAGAGAGAAGCAACCTAGAACTGAGGAGAGATTTCCTGACAGTTAGAACAATTAATTGGTGGTAAAGCTTGCCTCCAGAAGTTGTGGGGGCTCCAGCAATGGAGGATTTAAAGAAGAAATTGGACAACTGCTTGTATGAAATGGTATAGGGATTCATGCTTGAGCAGGGGATTGGACTAGAAGACCTCTAAGGTTCCTTCCAACTCTGTTATTCTGTTGTTATTCTGTTAAGATGACCTTTATAAGAAATAAAAAATTAACATTTTTGCTCATGCTTTGATCTCATAAATGGTGCAACAAAAGTAAAGAAAAATTGGATCAATATTGGATCAAGCTAGTAGGAAAAGTCCCAAAGGTGCTTTTTCGAAAGGCAACTGGCTGTTGTTTTTCTTTAAAGATGTTTTGCTTCTCATCTGTATGGAATTGAAGAAGCTTCTTGGATGAGAAGTGAAATGTGTTCAAGGAAAAACGAAGTCCAGTCGTCTTTTGAAAAAGACCCTTTGGGACAACCATGACCTGGATGATTGAGAATCTCCATAAATATTTTGTAGGGAAAGGGACACATGAATTATATAAATTTTGTTTGATTTAAGATTATTTATCTTAAATCTTTTTTAAATCTAGATTCTAAATTCCAACAGAAAATACATGTAATTACTTTCCACATGAGGATATGGGCATTTAGGTATCAAGTGAATTATGGAGCTTGGTTTGGTTTGGGCTAACATTGCTTTGAATGGCAAAGATTTGAGTTGATACCTTAGCATCTTCTAATTATCATACAATAATGTTTTAATCATAGAGGTTTATGATCTGAATGAACAATGTTTTACCCTCTTGTACAGAATATGTATACAGAGGTCTTACTTCCACTCATAAATTTATATGGGTTTTAAAATATTTGTACAACAATGTAATATTTACCTAGTTTATATCTGTTGTTTTTATTCCCACATAGGTTGAAAACAAACAAACTGCCCTGTAGTGTAGTACATTTAAAGTGAAGGTGGAATTGAAGAAATTAATTTGAGTTTGTAGAGATCATCTTTTACTGGGCTTAAATTGCCTTATCAGAGTTCTTTCCAAACTTTCAACATGCACTCAATTGTTTGTTACTATAGGTATCGTGCTACATTGTATTGGTTTCTAATTACATCACATTTTGTAACTGTTAGAGTAACAATTTCCTTTCTTTGATGTGGACTTCTTTTTTAGTCCATTTAGAAATATCAGGAAGCTATCATTATGCCTGGAAGGACAAATAGTACTAGAAAAATATATATTTAAAACTGCACAGAAATAAAACATGCAGGGAAGGAGGACAGAATGATATCCTGAAGGAATTCATGACTGACTAGCACTGAAGTGAAGGCCATACAGGTTTTTTGAAGGGTGGAGGAGGCTATCATCAAATACGTGAACATGTCCCTACAACATGTTAAAAAGAATCTTTCTTATTTTTAATCTTGAAGATAATTTTCTGTTATTGGTTATGTGAACAGTCACCTTGCCATGATAAGTTTATTTGCTTTCTCTGGTATTGGTTGGTGTGGCTTGATTTTGGAAAAAATCTGCCAAACTTAGAGAGAATGCAATATAAAATTCTCAGCCCCTACAGATGGCAGAATATTTGGTATGTAGTATTTGATATTTTGAAGAATTGGTAAAGTGGCATTATATTTGTTCTTTATTTTGCTATGTAACAAGGCCTTTTACAGAATGATAGTGTAAGTTCCATCAGCCCAGTTCTGAAATACTGAGATATTGATTTCTTATAAAGATCTGTTAATCATTTTAATCTCTACAGTGACCTCATTAGTATGATTAATTTTATTCCAAATGTTTTGGTCAAATTCACTTTTATTTGCTTCACTAGTTAAGAGAAAATGAACTTCTGATTAGGACATAATTCAAATAATATTTATGGCCTTAGCCTTCAGCGTACATGGTTGCTTACTGAAAGAAAGGACAAAGCCTATTCCCATTCTGCAGCCAACATTGAAACAGCATTATATTCAAGAACTGATTATGTTGTTCTGATTAAATTATCATTTAATAGCAGTGGCTTAAAAGGATAAAATTATTTTTTCTTGCCATAGACCACAACTCTGAACATGTAGTATTTATTTATTTCATTTTAGTTTTAATCATGTAGACATTTAGCTCATTGATGATGCTGTGTGCAATGAGAATAGCTAATATGAAATTAAAGTATGCCGACAGCTATTATTTATCCAGTACTGTATATCAGTAATTCCGCATAATGGAACTGAAAACATTTTTGCTTGTTTACAGTTTTTAAAAAGATAGAACTAAAGTTTAAAATCTTGAAAAGTACGTATTTTGAAAATAAGCTAGACGGTGATAACATTGATTCTTTTTTTGTGAGTGAAAAACAGACAATGTGCTTTTCAAGGCTTTTTATCAAAAGAACCCTTGTTTTATTGCAGCTTGTATAAATGGATAGCTGATATCAAAGGTTAAGCAGTACTGACTACAAGTTGCTGGAAGCTCATCGTAAAAATACACCTGTCCATTTATGACCTTCCCGGGTGGCTTTTAACAAAGTCAGTGGTGGGAGCTGGATTACTTAACAGCTGCAGTGATTTGCATAACAGCCATGACAAAAAGGGTGGTAAAATCAGGCACAACCCACTTAATAACTGCCTTGCTTAGCAGTGGAAATTCTGGTCCCAATTGTGTTGTAAGATGAGAACTACTTGTGTGGTATTTGTAATATTTGTATGATATTTTTTTATGAATGAAACCAAAGAATGAAGGAATCTTTTTGAGTTTCAATAAATAGTCAGAAGTCTAGATAGGAGATCAACTCTGACTCCTCTTTGGAAGGCCAGATCCTGAAGATGAAACTCCAGTACTTTGGCCACCTAATGAAAAGGAAGGAATCACTGGAGAAGAGCCTAGTGCTAAGAACGATTGAGGGCAAAAGAAGAAGGGGATGACAGAGAATGAGGTGGCTGGATAGAGTCACTGAAGCAGTAGGCGTGTGTTTAAATGGACTCCAGAGGATGGTAGAGGTCAGAAAGGCCTGGAGGAATGTTGTCTATGGGGTCACGATGGGTCGGACAGAACTTCGCAACTAACAACAACAACTAGATACCTAGATTTATTTGTTATTTGAAAGAAATGATTGACAAGTATGGCTTTAATCTTATATAAATGGCTCATAGTTTGAATAGGCACGTATAGAATTATGCAAGTCTACTTTTATTATATATTTCATTTGCTAGCGTATATCTTATGGACTATATAGTCTTGAAGACTAATCATGCTGTAAATCATGCTATCCAGAGCTGTGTTTTAAGATAGGTGACCACACACATATTATAAACAAACAAACAAATAACAGATTCAATTTTACATATATTGTACTATGCCGATTCACATGTTTTGTCACAAATAGTGCCATTCATAAAACAAATGGAAAGTATTTGTTCAGAACTTTTCTGACAGAATTCTCATCTCCAAATATATTTTAGGAAACAATGAGTCACTTGCACTGCACAACTAATCCTTGTTTCAGATATTTGTTTTTATTATGTGATGGCATTTTCTTCTCCTTTCTCAAATAATATATGTGGCAAGTCTTTAAAAAATGTCTATAATTGCCATGTTTTAAAGTATTATTCAAAACAGTTCTGACTCTGAGAAGATTTTCTGAGTTAATTTCATAATAGCTTAGTGAATTTCATGATAAATTGATAGGCACCCTTGGTTTGATCTTGGTGATTGATGCTCCCCTCTCCAAACAAACAAACAACAACAACAACCCACCACAGAGCTAGCCACAGAACTAGCCACAGAGAATAGAAAAGAACTATAACCACACAGTGCCCCATGGGTGGTTTACAATTATTATCATGGTCAATGGCTTTGAAAGAAACTGAAAGATGAAAAAGAGCTAAACAGTTGCACCTATGCATCCCAAGCAGAGATAGCAATAGCAATAGCACTTAGACTTATGTACTACTTCATAGTGCTTTACAGCTCTCTCTAAGTGGTTTACAAAGTCAGCATATTGTCCTCAACAATCTGAGTAATCATTTTACTGACTTGGAATGCTGAGTCAATCTTGAGCTGGTGAGACTTGAACTGCCGTCAGCAGAAATAGTCTGCAATACTGCATTCTAACCCCTGCGCCATCACAGTTCAGAGATTATCTACAAGTGCAACCAATGCCATCTCTATATTGTGTCCTGATTTTGAACCTGAATTGAAAGCTTACTTCCTCCAGGACTCTTTCAAGCTGCCATTTCACCATCTACCCAGTAAACTTTTGTAGACTGGACAAAAGTAATCCAGAACTATTGGATCCAGTGTCAGTTTTTTATGGAGGGGGCATACGATAATTTCCTTCACAGCTAAACAAATGGTTAGGTTAATAGATCAAGGATCCTGCTTACTTTTTCAGAGGTTGTGGAATCCAACCAATCAACCTCACCCTGCCCAACAGATTGTAAATCTTTCATGGTCCACAAAAATAAAAAAGTCTGGTAAAACAAAATTGGCAAACAGGAACTTGGGATAAGGAAAGAAGGCAAATTGCGAGACTAGCCATGGGGCTTAGATCAATAACAACTAGTCCCAAATTTGCTCCTCTCACACCAGCTATTTTCTGCCACATCTCTGGTCACAGTGCTATAGACCTTGTTGTAGAACTGTTGCATACCAAGAGAGCTTCTTGATGCTGGGCAGGCAAGACCACCATGTTTCCCCAAACAGAAAAAAAAATTCAAACCTCTTCTACATTAGCAAATGTAGGTCTAGGGCTGGGCACTGGATATCTACCACGATCTGGTAGGCAATCAGCAAAAACCAAATGATGCAACTGGTAAAGCTACCAGCACATTCAGGTACTGAGAAATGGAAGATTTCAATGCATGGTTGCCAATTCAGCTTCCTAGCTGTGAAATACTTCTGGCTACTGCTGCTCATTCCCACTGTACCACTGCTGCCCTCACGTATCACATCCAAGCAAGAAGCAGTAAGACTAATCTAATTCTCTATAGTGGTTAGTCACTGCTTCCTCCTCTTCTCTTTGTAGCCTTCCATTAAGTTGCTTAATGCCCTATCTGATCAGCATTTACCATAAAAAGAGAAATGCTAACAATGAATCTGAAACTTTTGTTACATTTTAAACTATGACTCTCCTTTGTCTCTTATATTGTTTATTATACTTTTATATAAACAGTTTGCTTTCTGAAGACTAGAAACCTTTGGATATTATTTCAGAAGTGACATATTTCATCAATGAATTAATAGTGGCTTTAGTATTCATCCTACCTCAAATTCCAGGAACACTTGGAGCACATATTTTAATCTTTTGAAATATTTACAGAATTGTTTTTCATGCCCAATACCATTGTATCTTGAAGTTAGAGGCATGTGATTGAGAAGGTTGGGAAGAAATTGTGATTCTTCTGTGAACTGCCTCCCATGTGCTCCTCCTCAAAGAGCAATAAAGTGAGTGTATGTTTAATATTCAGAAGAATAGTAGAGACTTGTGCAAACTAAGAGATGGTGTTACACTTCAAGGACTCTGAGCTTGTTTATTGAAAATGATAGTGGGAAGAGCACGGATGTTTATACAGGTGCTTCTCTGGGTACTATCAGAGTGAAAAGCTTGACTGGAAAGAAAAAAGATTGCACTGAACTTGGAAAGAGAACAGTTAACTTTGTTTGAAAAAGAGCCTTGGATTCTACACAGTGGCAGTGTTTACTATCTGAAGGAAAAGATCAATACAGATGATGTTGCAGCAGGAAGAAGAAAAGGAAGTGACATTACAAGTGATTATGCAAGAAATTCAAAAAATACAAGTAAGAACAAATAGCATTGAAAAGAGAATGGAGAATATTGGACAAAGAACAGAAAAAGTAGATGAAAAAATTGAGAATATTCACCAAACGATGATGAAATATGAGGACAGATTTCAAAAAATGGAAGAAAAAGATTAACAAAGAGATAAGAAAATTGGAGATATTGACAGCAGATTGAGTGTGGTTGAAAAAGACAAGAGTGGAATATTGAAATGGGAGATCGACAGACTAGAACTTTACCCTCAGATTCCAGAATATAGAAGAAGAAAAGGGAGAAAATTTGACAGAAGTAATGATAGAAATGCTGGCAGAAGCATTGGTGATAACCAAAGGGAAGATGATGGAAGGAACGGATAATGGGTTTCGAGCCTTTACAAGATACGCAGTGAAATATAAGTTGCCAAGAGATGTCGATACAAGATTTACTAAAAAAGCAATTAGAATACAAATACCACAAATGGCAAAAGATAAAAGATTGTACTACTATTGGATGGATACAGGATGATGTAATGAAATATTATAATTAAAATTAAAATTAAATTTATTTAAAGTTAAAATATTTTGCATAAAATGAAGTAATAGTTATAGTCAAATAAATGATTAACATTGATAATATTTTATACATATATATTAGATTGATAATATTAGATTTTATATAATTTGTAAGTGAGGACTATGGAGAGGATGCACAAAAGTTTTGTAACCAAAGATAAACCATTTTATAAAACATGGGACTTGTCTTATCAATGGTTAGACAAAGAATTTTATAAAGATGTATTACTACTGGATGGATTTAGGATGATGTAATGAAATGCCATAATATAAATGTATACAAAATTTAGAATATCTCACATAAAATGAAGTAATGATAGTTATAGTCAAATAAATGTTTAATAATGGTAATAATTGTAAATATATATATCAGATTGATAATACGAGATTCTATATAAATTGTAGGTGGAGACTATGTGAGAATGTACAAAGGTTTTGTAACCAATCGACACACTGTACGAAACTGGAAGATGGTTTTATGTTTTATGTTTGTCTGTACTTGTTTGTTTAAAAATAAAAACACGTTTTTTAAAAAAAGAATGATTGGAGCTCTGTTGTTGTAGGGTACAATAACAGAATCTTGAAAATCTGTCAGAGTCCCGTCCCCCACCTTGCTGGTTCATATAACCATGTAGAAAAAATGCAGAGTCTCTTTCTTATGTTCCCCCCTTTTGTAAGACTATGTTGTCATTTACATTTTCTTTTATTATCTCTTAATGGTTCTGCAAGTGGTTTTTGTATTCCTTCGTTAACTTTATCTCGCATTTTTCTACAATATCATTAATTTCATTATGTGATGCAATCAGTGCTTATGTCTGAAAAGAGCTCCATAAACTCATCGTAATATGTGACAAAGAAGCACTGCAAAGCATCTGAAAAAAGATTCTTGAAGCATAGCGCTTTAATACATTTAATACTGAAATTTCATATGCTTAGAAATATTGTTTATTGAACTTGAGGCCATTCTTACCGCTAGTTTTTCTTCTGTTTACATGCCAGATTAGCTTTACCTTGAGGGTACAGTCCCTGAAGATACCAAGAAGTAGATTTTTATAGGTTAAAAATAGCACTTTGAAGTATATTTGCAAACCTATTGGTTTACAGCAAGCTGCAATCATGTGATCACCAATTGTGATTTTTGCTAATGGCTTCTGACACCAGAAAAGTTGCTCCCATAAATCACTTCCACTGCTTTTCCTCCAGATGGCTCCACTTGTAGCACACACTTTCTCCTGCCCACACCCTGTAACAAGCACTTGTCCACACACTATAGTGTGGACCTGCCTACAGCACTCCGCTGGTGGTGGTTAGCTCTTCCCAGCCTTCTCCATAACACCCAGTGGCGTAGCGTGGGTTGTCAGCACCCGGGGCAAGGCAAGTAATTTGCGCCCCCTAAAGCGAGGGCGGCCCGACTGCAGCTGCCCCTGGGTCGGCATCAGTCAAGTGAGGCTCTCCATGCTGGCCTCCTGCCTTCCTCCCGAGGAGGAGCTCGAAGGGCAGCGGGAAAAGGCTCGACTGAAGGGAAGCAGGTGCCGCGGGGGTGGGAGGCGCACCGGGGGCTTCGGGAAGGCGCCGGCTTCCCGGGGCGCTCCAGGCGGAGCGGGAGGACGCGGTGGCGTTGCAGCGGCGGGCAGACGGAGCGCAGCGCAGCGCCGCTCTCCTTCGGCTCCGCCTGGAGCGCCCCGGGAAGCCGGCGCCTTCCCGAAGCCCCCGGTGCGCCTCCCACCCCCGCGGCACCTGCTTCCCTTCAGTCGAGCCTTTTCCCGCTGCCCTTCGAGCTCCTCCTCGGGAGGAAAGAGACGGCCACAGTCCGGCAAAGGGCGGCGCAGGGCGAGTCAGGGCGCCCCCCCAGATGTTGCGCCCGGTGCGGCCGGCCCCCCTGCACCCCCCACGCTACGCCACTGATAACACCCACATTCCATTTCTTAAGTTGGACTCTTGCCTCTTCCTCTTTAAGAACTCACATAGTCGGTGGATTATGATCTGCTGGGACTGCTAGGATTGCCATTACTAACATTGCCCTTTATAACTACATCACTTAGCAATAGCAATCCCTGTCCCAATGACTGCTGTAACCTGAGGATTGGCGTTATAACTCCTTTTAATTGATTCTACCATTTGTTGGAGCTTTTGTACTGCCTGCTATGCAGAGAATTCTGTGTATTCTATGGTTCTATTTACTGTAGTTTATCCTTTATGTATGAGCTGATTTTATCATACCCAATTTATTTCTTTTCTAGTGTACCTGTAGAAAAGACATGGTGACAATATCAATGGACATCTTTGTGAGAAAATTTCAGCCAGATAGATACCAACTGTGGAAACAAGGAAAAGATTTATATAATATTGATCATTCAAAACCCACCCCTGAAACCACACCTGAGGTAAAGGCCTGGTTGCAGAGAAGAAAGAAAACGAAGAGATGTTCCAGGTTGTAATAATATTTTCTACTATTTATAGTTAAACTTAAAATATATGCTTTCATGTCTCAGATGTTTTTAGAAGTCTTTTATTTTATTTTAGTCCTAGTTAATTTGTGTTTCATTAAATTTAACAGTGATTCTGGGAGCCAAAAAGTCATATTTCATCCTGGACATACTTACTTATATATTGATTTTGAAAGCATTACTGAAAATGTAATATTTGGAGGTCTGAGCATTAATATAATATTTAGACTTTTTTCGAGGTGTTCTGAAAATGTTGCCAAGAAAACTGCATAGACTTGTCCAGCAATCACCAGAATCAGGGCTAACTCCAAGGCATAAAAAAGAACAAAACAGGACATTTCCTAAACAATACTTTTCGCCAACAAAACACACACACACACACACACACACACACACAGACACACACACACACACGATCAAATTTTTAACACCCAATATCTATTTTGATGTTTTCTCCAAGATAAAAATACATAGTTTTCTCTTTCACTTGCCTAATATTTTTACAGTTTAAGTATTTATATTAAAGTAAACCCTCTTTGTTATCTAATAATATCCTTCACATATTCTAGACCAGCGATGGCGAACCATTTTTGGCTCGCATGCCATAGCAGGGGGAGCGCAGGGGGTCATGTGTGGGCGTGCTGCACCCATAATGCAATGCGTGATGCCCCCCCAGCACGCATGTGTGCATGACAGGCGCTCCCTCCATTTTTTGCATGCTTTTTTCACTCTCCCCAGGCTCCAGAGTCTTTATAGGAGCCCAGGGAGGTGAAAACAGCCTCCCCCGTGCCCCCAGAAGCCCTTTGGAGGCTTCAGGAGCTTCCCTAAAGCCTCTGGAGTGCAAAAAACCAGCCCTATGGGCAAACCGGAAGTTCAGGAACAGACTTCTGGTTTGCTCGTAGGGCCAATTTAAGCCCTCCGGAGCCTTCAGGCGCCTTCTGGAGGCTTCCCTGAAGGACCCGTAGGACTATAAACAGCCCTACGATTTCTGGTTTGTCCGTTGGGTCATTTTCCATCCTTCGGAGCCTTCAGGGAAGCTCGTGAAGCCTCCAGAGGGCCTCGGGGGGGGGGGTGTTTTCGCCCTCCCTAGGCTCCTATAAAGCCTCTGGAGCCTGGGGAAGGTGAAAAATGGCTTTAAAAAAGCTGAATTCAATTGGCCAGTGCAGCGCGCGCATGTGTACTGGGCAGCTGACAGGGCAACACCTCGCGTGCCCCTGATAAATGGCTCCGCGTGCCACCTGTGGCCCGCGTGCCATAGGTTTGCCATCCCAGTTCTAGACAATAGTCTCCATGCCAGTGTTGATGAAAGATTGGATAATTATGGTAACTAGAGATCAATACATCTGAACACTTAAAAAGGTAGAAAGCTTTAAGAGATGTATTTATGTAGTGTTGTCTATTTTTCTGTTAGGTCAAGCTTTATAATTTACAGATATTAAAAATACTTCAAAAATTGGCATCTGTGTTTATTCTTAAGTGTGATTGATGCTTTCAGATTTCTCTTTACAACCACACCAAAGTTTGAGAGGACACAGGGAAATGCACCATGTTAAAGTTTGCTGAAATTTCTCTTTTGAGAGACTTTTAAAAATAAAAATAACACACACAAAAAATATAAATCAGATGCTCCCTTACCTGGTCTCTTCTTTTTTATTGATAACCTTATCTCCAAAGATGATAATTCATACAGGAGATTACACTTTAAACAAACATGTCATGTCAAATTATTAATACATATGTATATTTACATTTACAACTTGATAAACTTTGGTTTTTCATATGTAGGTCATATAATTGTTTAGTGTTACTTTTGTATTGCTACAGAGTTTGGCATGTTTATTATACAACTACGATTTGTACTTGGCAGAGCAATTATTTTCTTGTCAGTACAACCTATATTTATCTGGATAGCCAAGTTAAAATTAAAAATGGATACATTGTAGTAATTATGTTGAAAGTTTTGTCAGATGTGTACATGGATTGTAGTTATCCACTATGCTAAACTGGTGGTTGCATTTTTGTGCTGCTTAATTAATAGTCCTCACACAAATGAAAATACAGCAAGAGATGTTCATCTCCAAAATGAAAATAAAATGTTCAGTTTCACCTTTGCTCTAATATGTCACAGAAAAATATTGTAATTTTACTCTTGGGAATAATACATTTTTAGACAGAATCCCATGTATATAGAAACAGCAGGTAAAAAAAAATGATAATATTTTTGTTGCAATCATTTATGTTAATCCCACTTAATTTAAGGTACTTATGTAAAGATGGACATCATAATTGTGACAATGATTTCTGTAATCGATTTTTAAAGAGCAAGTCATGACCATGTTATATAGCATTGCTAGGCAAATAATAGGCACTATCAGCTTCATCAGTGCCTTCATGCATCAATGAAAAATATAAATCATACTACAGCTAAAGGGAAATTATGTAGATTTTTAAAAATGTATTTATTAGACTCAGCAGATTGAGAAGAAATAACCATAGTTTTTGGTTTATTTAAAAGAACAATGGCAAAAGATAATACAGCTTTGAAATTCTTAGTTTAAGATGGCAAAGTTTTCTAGTTTCAGACATATTGGAATTGTTCTGGAAGACACTCTTCACACGCTTCAGCACTCACATACATTTTCTGGAGCCATTTATCATGCACAAGTGAAAAACTTTGGGTAAAATTAAGTTGGCTCTCAGACAGAGACTTACCTATTTCCATTTTGTTTCTAAAAATAGGAAATGTTCTTGTTAAGTAATATGGGAATTCATTCTCAGATAGAAGCAGTTTGCTAATAATTAAAGTGCAATAAAATGTATGCATTAGAATTTGAAAGAGCATCAGACATGTTCTCCACCTTTTGTTGATTGTGTATAATCTTAATCACTAAATATACTTTCTAAAATCCTATATATCGTAGTCTCATAGTTTCTATTATAGAAACAAATTCTCAATCTATGTACAGGTAGTCCTTGAGTTACAACCATTTGTTTAGTAACTGTTAGAAGTTACAACAGCACTGAAAAAAGTGACTTATGACGATTTTCATACTTAAAACCATCACAGCAGCTCTGTAGTCATGTGGTCAAAATTCAGATGCTTGGCGGCTGATATGTATTTATGATGGTTACAGGGTCCTGGGGTCATGTGATCATCTTTTGTGAGCTTCTGACAAGCAAAGTCAATAGAGAAGGCAGATTCATTCAACAATGATATCAATATCTTAACAACTACACTGATTCACTTAACAATTGTGGCAAGAAAGGAGCAATAGTGGAGCAAAACTCACTTATCAACTGTTTTGTTTAGCAATGGAAATTTTTGGATCAATTGTGGTTGTACATCGAGGACTATTTGTAGTTCAGTTCAATTAGTTGTTGCTGAAATTGTACTTGTGACAGGTAAAAAACCCTGTATTTTCTGTAAATGCTGCAGAAGAGTAAATTGTCAAAATGTCTTCTACATTTTGTGACTGAGCATCATTGCTAAAGATTGATAGAATGTGATTAAAACCATCGTCACATTCTAAATAATGCTCAACCAAGTAACCAACTTTGTAACTTGCTTCAACAGGGTTATTTGAGGTCATTTTAGTTTAATTCTAGATTTAAAGTGTAGTAATGACAGATTAAAAGGTTAAATTCAGCCTATTGTTAATCTCTTGCTTAATAAATTGTAAACACTATCTCTACACAAAAAGATGAAAAAATGTCATTTTTTCCATTTCTTAAAGCAAGCAAAAAGAACATTTCTATTGGTAGATATTTTATCTTACTCAAGCCAGACGTTCTATTTTGACAGCAGTATCTCTTATAACAGCTTCCAGCATACCCGATCACGATCGAAAAAGCTTAAAACTCCTGAAGACAAGAAGCCATCAACCATAGTGGTTGGTACAGAAATCACAGCTACTGAAGCAGCTACAGATTGCTTCAAGGTCAAAGACAAACCATCACAAAAAGTAAAGCCAGGAGACACAGGAGTGCCTTCTGGGGAAGAACAAGTCTCAAGCAGGATGCACATAGATCAAAATTTATTGGATAACAAAAAGATACTGGGTGAGATAAATGGTATTTATTTTCCATATAACTTGCAGATTGTTGATATTGCAATCCTATAAATCTGCAAGTGAGAATTTATACCCTATTCTATTCTGTCCATTATGCTTCTTTATTTCTGCAGTGATATTACATAATCATGATCATTTATTTTATGCTTAGTACCTATGTAATATTTGTCAATAATAAAAAATAATAGAACATTGTCCCAATAAAGCAATAATAGTTCAGAAGTCAACTCTTGCTAAGTGTTCTTAAATTTCAGCTTTATCTCATGATTTCCTAACAGCTAAGGAGTTGACAATAACATGGAAGATAATAACTACTAATATATAAAATATCTTTAGGAAAGGATTTAATTGCAAAAAGGGCCTTCAAATAAAGTACCCATATACCTTATAATGAATAGTTTTTCACAATGTTCCATATGAGCATATTTTTACATGGCAGAAAACAACTGGAATTACAAGCTGGTTTCTTTTAGTAAGTAGAAAGCTCCTTCCTCACTTATATTACTATTTAAGATGCAATGTCTTGTTCTGTAACTATTTACCAAGGTTTAAAATTGAATTGTGCTAAGGTAATAAAATAGTTTAAAAACAGAGTTGGATTTAGAACTTCCTTCCTTGAAAGTTGAAAAGACTAATTTTGTTCATGAAAGCCTGAGAATCTAACTTGGCATTTTTTATATTATAATGGAAGATGTAATCTTCATTGAGTCTCTCCTTGCAAGAATACTAATCCAAACAATTTGATAAAATGGGTAGCGAGACTGTTCATAACAGTGGGCAAAATATATTGTGGACTATAAAAGAAGTGATACCAGAAAACATGTTTTTATTTATAGTATTCATTATGAAAATGTGTTTTCATTACAGTATAGTATTCAGTACAGGATGCATTTTTTGCCTGTAGAATGACCCTAGTTCCAATAAATAAATACAAAAAATATTTTGGTTAACAAATTCATTTCTCCAAAATTTAACAAAGAAGAAACAACTTTATTCAATTTTAATCTATACGTTTAAAAAGACCAGTTATTTCCCAACTGTAAAAAATATTTGCTGTTGAAATCAATTACCGTATTTTTTGGAGTATAAGACGCACCTTTCCCACCCCCAAAAGAGCATGGATAAATGTTGGTGCATCTTATACATTGAATACAGCCATTTTTTTGCCTCCTGAAGCTCTGCCCCCACATCCTATTTTTGTGAAAAGTGGGCAAAAAACGACCCAATTTTTGCAAAAATGGGGGTGGTTTTGCTTTGCCCCACATCCCAGAAGCACTCTGCAGGCTTCAGCAGGGCTGGGGGAAGGGAAAAATGCCCCCGTTTTGGTGAAAAACAGCCCATTTTCCGCCCGTTTTTTGCAAAAATGGGAGCGTTTTTCCTTTCCCTCACCCCTGCTGAAGCCCGCAGAGTGCTCCTGGGGGCTGTGGAGGACAAAAACTATTTTTCTTACTTACCTCTTCGAAATCCTGCAGCGTATTATACACTATTGTGTCTTATAGTCCAAAAAATATGGTAATTATCTGTCACTAAACTCAAAATGTCTGCAGATATGTTTTCTGTATAATAATGAAATGAATAAGAACCGTTAGTATCTATTTTGTCTTGATGATGAATTTTATTTAGATCATTCCCCTTCAAGCTCACAACTCGATCAAGTTCCTGAAATGCATAATATAGAATCAGAAAAGGAAGAGAAAGAAGTCTCTTACCTTCCACATAGTTTTTCTGAAGACTCTAAAGTGGCTTTGCTTTCATATCCTGACTGCAATCAAGATGTTTTAAAAACTTCAAATATTTCAAGGCAAACTCCTGAGGACGCTGCTTCTGAAATGGAGAGCTTTGAGAAAGAAGAAATTAGTAGTGTATCCACAGAAGAGGATGAGATTAGTGATGCTGAAAGCAATAAAAGTGGTCTGGAACCTGGGGAAATATCAACGGTAAGAATGAGGAAATATGAGAGAATATGAGAGAAAACCTAGTATTTAGTTAGAAACAATAATAAAATTCCCCAATTGGTTTCTAACATTTTTATATTAGAATAAGGCATATATCCTTTTATAAATTGTTTTAAGATACATTAATAATGCTTGCAACAACTGCATGTAGATAGGTATTATGTTGCAATTATGAGGTACGTGTAAGGGTGAGATAATGGAATAACCTGTGGCTATAGTTTTGTATATTTGTGTATGGTTATGGCAAGGATTTGAACTAGTGCCTTTATAATTGTTTACAGCATATTAGTTTCTATTAAGTATTCATTTTTCCCCCGCATTTGAATGAGATTTCAAGAGATAATAACTTGGGACTAGATTTGCTTTTGGCACTTGCAGAGTTTGGATTGCCTGGATTCCTGAGAAAGTGGTAGGTATATTTTAAACCCAAGAATAAGGCAGAATTTTTTTCTTTTACCAACATAATGAGCTCCTTTTTCTTTTATTAAGGGATGAGATTTAACAATCCCAAACCCAGTCTTTCTGTCTTAATATAATGTGCTAATAAACATCTCCTCAATAGTGAGATTTTGCATTTCAACTTACATTTAATTCATTTGCTTGGGTACTTTTTGTTATTCCTAAGTGGGTTTCTGAATATTTTCTAATAGGTTTGTCTGGTGTGTCTGTCTACCAAGGAATTTATACAGATGTGATTCAAATACCTGGACAAATAACTTGCCTTGTTTTGTGACTCCACTATATTCTTTAATCATAAGACCAGCTGTGTAATGCATTAAGCTAACAACTGTAGAGTAGCAAACAAACTTGGCTATCTCAGCACTTTATGGCTGTTACTAATAGATTATATTCTGGTGTCTATCAAGTGCTTTCTGGAAAAAACATAATGGATCATCACATGACTACCTTTTGAATGCTAGGCAGGACTGCATTTACAGTGTCCCACAATCACATGATCACAATTTATGATTTTTTTTGGAAACCAGCATTTACTTTTGATTTCTGCCAAAAAATGTCTTACAGTGAACAATTCGTTTTCTTAATAACCATGGTATTCCTTTAACAATGGTGGCATTTGCTTTATGAGAACTATGTTTGCTTATCTTCTATCATAAAAAGATCATCAAATCAGATGCAGTCATGTGATGACCGGCTTTACAACTGTCATGACATGACCATAATCATGGGCTCAATTATGCTTGTAAGTCAAAGACTACCTGTGTTGCTACTATCAAGATTAAAATTAGAGAATAGTTACTTCTTCTCTGAAAAAGTAGTGTGTTTTCAGATGTTGAAATTATAACAGTGGGTGCTAACGATGTAGAATAACCTCAATTAAAAGAATATGAATTCCCATTCCTTTACCCCATCTTAATTAGGAATGAGCAGATCATAATATCTTAGAGAAATTTTAAATTCCCACTATCACAAATAATGCTGCTCAACGTGAGGTGCCAAGACCCTTTTAATTTTCCAGCTGACACTATACTAGAAATTGTATTTTTAAATGCTCTCATTTACTAGAATGATGCATTCTAAATTTATTTCCAAAAGTTTCCAATCCTTTTTCCACTTTGTGATGGCAAAAGTTATTTCTATTTTTTTTTCTTGAAGACTACTAAACTAAATTAAATTGGCATTGCAATTGGAAGATATGTGCTGTCTGCTAACCATGATACCAATACCATGCTTTTTCTTTTCCATCATATTGTATCAGTGGTGGGATACAACCAGTATGCCCCGGTACGAGCATACCGGTGCCTGCTGGGAGCACCAGGTATTATTCTGGTACAGTGCTCCGGAGGGCCCACCAGCAGCTGGAGCATTGCGGACGGTGGGTACGCATGCGTGCTGCATGCGTGCACATGGTGGACGCCCGGCCCCGTTGCAGCGTACCGGTTGCAACGGGATCCAGAACCCACCATTGTATTGTGTGTATGATCAAAACTGAGGTAACCTTTTGCACCTGGTCACAAGCATTTCCCAAAAATATCCATCAGGAAAGCAAGATATTGTATAAGACATTGCATAATTTCTCTTCTCTCATCTTAAACTCAGCATATGTTTTCTTTCTTAGATGTTTGAAGGAGAAAAAAACAAAACATCAAAAAGTTGGCGTCATCCGCTAAATAAACCTCCTGCCAGATCTCCTATGACGTTGGTTAAACAGCAGGCAATAAGTGATGAAGGTGAGCATATTTTAAAAGCATCATGTAATAATATATTTTCCAATCAATTAATATGCATACATTTTAAATGTTACTTAGTGATAAAGTGATATAGATGAAAAGGTATTTGATCTCATGCCAAAAATTCAATAATTGTAGAATGAACTGCATTAAATGTTTTTGGCCTGTTTCCTGAATACATAATGTCCTTTCCATCCTACTATTCTTTTTGTCTTCTGAATGCATGGGAAAAAGACCTGGTAAGATACTTAGAATTGTTGCTTAAATACTGTAATTACTTCTGCCCAGAACATAACAGCTTTAGAACATCATAAAAACATTGTTTTAATGAAGCATTAAAAAAGATATCAAACCCACTTTCCAGGGAGAGAAATTGGATCTTAAGTGCACATTTGGAACTAACCCAGTTTTGGGTCAAAAAATGTTTGATTTATTTCTCCTTTATTAAATTTTGAATTTTGTACCTAATTTCAAGTATGAAACAAGAAGAAGTGCATCTTTTTATATTGCTAGTACACTAAAGTAAAGATTTCCCTGTCATTCATGTCCAATTCTAAGGCACAGTGCTCATCTCCATTTTTGGCCGAGGGAGCCAGCATTGTCTAAAGACCTTTCAGTTTGGATGATTTGGTTATTCCTCAATCTATTTAAATGTAGTTAGAATTAGTGAGTTTATCTCCTGGTTAGTACCATTGTCGGCTTTTAAATAGATTGCAAAACAAATAGTACCGTTAACACCACAGCCATATTTATTTTAAAGTTTACATTGCTTTGTTTTGAGGTTAATCAAAAAGTAAAAAATAGTGTACAATATCTATTGCAATTTTTATATTTTATAACTTTTTTTACATGCTTGGATTTTAAATGTTCAACACTGGGTATTGTGTGGCTTCCCTGTGTACAGCTGCCTCCAATTGAATAAGAGATGCAGGGTGGACTGACTCCTGTATATTACTTTACAGTTTTTAAGTCAGAGAATTATGAGGTTTTCTGAAACATCTATCTGTTTAAACAATACATTTAAGGAAAACAGTAGAAAACTACAAGGAAAAACAGAATTGAGTTTGAGAAAGTATCGTTTAATGTTTGTTCTAATTTGGTTTGCTACGCGTATAAGAAGAATAGCTGATTAGTCTGAGAGATGGTGAATTTCTTTGAGAGTCAGAATAACATTGAGAGAGGTAGCAATTTGAAAGAGGTAGTAATCAGTTTGTTGTAAAAATATCTAAATGGTAAATAACAACAGACCAAGATTTATCAGACAAGGAAGCTGCTAATGGTTGTTGGCCATGATAGTTATATGTAGCCTTCATAAGTTATATGTAGCCTTCATAATCAGAATTAACGTGCTTCTAAATAACAATATAAAAAACAGTAACCTTCTTGAAGTGACTGTCAGTGACAATAAGGTTGCACAAATTACTAAATCTATGCTAATCTGTTTTTGCTTACTCAGTATAAAGGAAATGCTGCAATTGTCTATAGTCTTTGATTGAATTAATGCATACACCTAAATCATTTTTTTTGCTGCTTGGAGAACTGAAGGATATTCAGTGATAAACCTTGGACATCTGTCTCTTGCCTTAGTATTTTACAACCATAGAATTATTCTCTTTGATATTTATAGACTGATAAGGGATGGATCAGCTACAGAATATAACTTTGTTTTTGTTTAATCTCCTTGGTGAATAATTGAATAGATCTATACCTGTATGTCAGAACTGGCACTGGAGAAGTTGGGGTAATCTCACCAATTCACTGAATACATAGTTCAATTAGTTGTGAAGCATCTGTCTTCAAATTATATTAAGTTCTGAGCCATCAACTGTATCTATGTAATATATGCATGTCCTAAGGGAACAAGATTATGAGTGGGTTTAGAATTTTCCTGTAATTTACACACTAAAAAGAGCTATATTAACATTTTAACCCATCTGGTAAAATTATTCAATTTAAATGAAATTGCTGCATTTTAAATTAGAGATTAAATAGTTTTGAGTCTAAAGATAATAGTAAACCTTGGTTGAACATAAGTAAATGGCTATTTTAAGTTGTCCTTGTCAGACTTCTTTCAGATCCAAAGATCTGGAAGTACATTTCCCCTCGCCTATATCATTCTTCCAATTTAAAAAATCAAACCCTACCACATATATCAAAATAGTCAGTAGTGTAGTAATTACTCAAAAATTACTAGTCTGCAGAACAAATAAAGTGTGCTGTGATGTATCTTTGTTTTTTTCTTGCTTTTCATAAAATAGTAGGGATAACATTTTACTCATATTCTGCTAGTTGTGTCCAGTATGAAATTTCTGATTGGCTGTTGCTACCAAGAAAGTGCTTAAGCACAGGATTATGTTAATAAAATTAATGGTTATGTTGCAGAATAGAGAAGGTAAATACCATATTCCATCTTGTCATGCAGCCATGTAATACTTGTATATTATAATCTGAGTCTGGGAAAGAGTTGAAAGAAAAAACAAATAAGGGTTATCACATAGACCCTTTCATAGGACTAGGAAAAGTTGAAATGAAGCTGGCAGGAGTAGGAGTCAGGTGGAAGCTGAAAGAGGAGAGAAAAGAAACAGAATGTCTTGCAAGCAAAAATGGAGTTTGTCAATCTCAGTTGCTGAAGAGATGCCAGTTCCAAGATGAATCATTGTTGCAGAGTGGTTGGAGTGCAGTATTGCAGGCAAACTCTGCCCACAGCCAGGATTTCAGTCTTGACTGGCTCAAGGTTGACTCAGTCTTCCATCCTTCCGAGGTTGGTAAAATGAGGTCCCAGATTGTTGGGGACAATATACTGATATGCCGAGAGTGCTATAAAGCACTATGGAGCAATATATGAATCTAAGTGCTATTGCTATTGCTATGATTCAAGGCCAGAAAAAAAAACCTGTCATAAGGCTCATTGTATATAGAGGATCACTCAGTGTGGCATGTGTCTTGACTATGCAGAGGGAGAAGAGAATCCTAAAACACAATAAATAGCTTGAAAATTGGATAGTTGTAAGTTTGTCATTAACTTTTAATGGAAGTCCTTGATTAACTCCTCAGGGATAGTTGGCTACATTTTACCTTAGGCATGGTGTTGTTTTAGCAAAAGTAATATTGCAGCTGGCAAAGACACAATCTTGGAATAGTCTTTCCGAAAAATCAATGGCTTTTATCTTTGTTTGGCTAAAAATGAAGAAAATTGGAATGATTCACAAGAAAGATCTGGTATTATCATATTTTGTCTGTTCAATCCTGGGAATCTTTGACATGGTAATATTAGTACTGAACTGAAATAAGGAAAGTATTAAGGCAAACTGAAGTAATTTGAATTGTGCCTATCCTGATTAAATTTTTTTTAAACAAAATTTTATTGGTTTTTAAAAGAAATAAACAAGGAAAGGGGTAGTGGAACAGGTTACAAATTTTGGCAGTTACATTATGCAGGAAATGCCCCCCCCCATTCTCATAACTTTCATTTATTAATACATTAGATTATTACTACTTAATAGTATTTTGTCAGCACGTAAACTTTTATCTTCAAATAGTTTCAATCATTTTATATCAAACAGATATTCTTGTTCATTTTTGTGATCTGAGTTTTCTCGATGTTGCCCCTTCTCCCCCCTCCAGCAGAGCTCCAGCACCTCCCATGTCCTGTATGTCCTGTGCAATGTCGTCAGGTTTATCTAGGAGGACTTTATTTTTTTCCATGAAGGCCTGAGCCTCTGTGGTTGTGTTAATTCTAACTCTCATGTCCTCCCAGAATATTAGCATACCTTCTGGCATCAGCCATCTAAACCACACCCCTTTCTGGTATAATTTCTTCGCTAATAGCGTATAGTTTTTTGTTTTATCTCTCACTTTCTTAGGGATCTGTTTCAGAATGGCTATTTCTCTATCTTGGTATTTTAGTGCTTGCCCCTTTGTGCACTCAGAATCTCATCTCTTGTGGTCTTTCTAAGGAATTTAATGTGTACCTACCTTGGAACGTTGTGTGTTCTGGCATATGCTGAGTTTACTCTAGGTCTATGTCCCACCCCATCTGTTGTTTGTCCTTTTTAATATATTCAGCCAATAAGTTTGTCATAATATCCCTTAGATCTTCATCATCAGCCTCAATTACATTTTGAAATCTAAGAAAAAAGGACATCCTTTCAAATTCCATTTTTATCTGGTGGTTCTCAAGTTCTTGGTTCCCTTTCTGCACCCCCCTCACCTCCCCCCTCATCTCAGCCGTCCCGTGCTCCAAAAGTTCCAGTCTCTGTGAGTTTTGGATCGCCCGGTCTTGGTTCTCTCTAAGCTGCTTGTTCATTTCATGACTAGGGGAGACATGATAGCAGTGTTCCAATATCTCAGGGGTTGCCACAAAGAAGAGGGAGTCAAGCTATTCTCCAATGCACCTGTGGACAGAACAAGAAGCAATGGGTGGAAACTAATCAAGGAGAGAAGCAACTTAGAACTGAGGAGAAACTTCCTGACAGTTAGAACAATTAATCAGTGGAACAGCTTGCCTCCAGAAGTTGTGAATGCCCCAACACTAGAAGTCTTTAAGAAGATGTTGGATAGCCATTTGTCTGGAACGGTATAGGGTTTCCTGCCTAGGCAGGGGGTTGGACTAGAAGACCTCCAAGGTCCCTTCCAACTCTACTATTGTATTGTATTGTATTGTATTTCTTTTAGTTGATTTTTTAAGTCCTCCTGCCCCTTTAAGAGTTGTTCAGACATCTGTTGGAAGTCCACCTCAGAAGGCTTAGGTTGGAGCAAAGAAGTTAAAGTCTGTTGTCCACTGGGGCTGGACGTTGAAGATGTTGGGGCGGAGACCGCAAATCCCGGTTTCCTATCCTGATTAATTTTAGAAGTACTTCAGCATCATCTTTTTTTTTTACAAATGATTTAATTCAGCTTTTGTGTACTGTATTGTGTAATTCAGCAATATTAACATTCATTTACTACTAATTATTAACATTCAATATGGTAGGGCCTGTTAATTTCATTGCAAATTGTTTTCATGAGCATCATACTTCAGTTTTGTAAACCATAGTTTTGGATGTTTTAAATTGTAACAAGGAGTGGCAAGAGGCATTGCCAAGAGAATATTGTTCTATTATAGAAACATTTTCCCCATCTCAAAAACACCAGGCACCATATTAAATTCCTCTCTGGTGAAATTTGCAGTAGATGTTTTGTTGAATCTAAAAGGATGAGAATTACATGGCAATACATGGATCCTGCAAATATTCTGGTTCTGTTGTTACATTCTGAGGCAGTTGCACTATGGTATAGTATTAGTCCCGGGAGATGTTGTAGCAGATACAAAGAGGAAAGAAACATTGAGAATGAACTATATCTCAAAATGTTACATAATAAAGAGATTTAAGCTGCAACCTACTCTGGAGTCTGTGACAGAAACCCTTTAAGAAAGAATACAACATGTAGGATTCTTGGTGCTCTCTGAGCTTGGTATTTTCTTGCCAATGCTTCATTATCCAAATAGGTAACATCATCATTGCCAATCACAGAACTTGATGACAATCAAATTCAGAAATCACTAAGGGTCCCTCACTTCAGTCCACAGCTACAAATATTCTCTTCCATTGGTAATGCAAAATGTATCTTTCAAACTGGTTTTAAGGACAATCCAATAAAAAGCATATTATAGTAATCCAGCCTGAACATTACCAGTAAATATACCACTAATACCAAATCTTTTTCATCTAGAAAAGGAGCATATGTGGTCTGTAAGCCAAAGATAGACTTTCTGTAATAACACCAATATAGTGTTGAGGTACTGGATCTAGGTTAATCCTTGAATTGTAAACAAGGGCCTTAATCAGATTCAAATACATAGATTCTCTTCTTCGAATGGTACCTACAATTGAAATACTTTTAATGTCTGAAGAATTAAATAATAAATCTAAAGGAAATTAATTTTTAAATGTGAATTCTAAATTACCATACCTTTGGACTATAAGATGCACTGGTGTATAAGATGCACCAAGATTTTGAAGGGATAAGTAAGAAAAAAAAGTTTTTGTCCACCCTGATCCCCAGGAGCACTCTGCAGGCTTTAGCAGGGCTGGGATAAGGCAAAAATTCCCCCGTTCTTTGCCTGTTTTTCATCAAAACAGGGGCATTTTTCCCTCCCCCCAGCCCTGCTGAAGCCTGCAGAGTACTTCTGAGGGGTGGGGGAAGGCAAAAATGGCCCATTTTTCACAAAAATGGGATGCAGGAGCGGGGCTTCAGGAGGCCAAAAATGGCTATATTCGGTGTATAAGATGCACTAATATATATTCCAAAAAATATGGTAAATTGTCATTACAAGCTTCATTATGTCTAATTATTTTTCTGCCCAAACAGTTCAGACAGTTACTCAGTCTGCTAAGCAACAGGTGAAGTAAAGAATAGTTTTACCTTGACAAAACAAAAAATAAGGTAATTGGGAAGAAATAGTGGCAATTACTGACTTTTGAAGTCTTTTAAGACTTTAGTGACTCATTAAAACGTTAACATACAATCAACCCTAACATTCCTGTTTTGAAGGTTCTTTTTCTGCTTATTTTTAAATTATATGTTATGTCTTATAACAGCTGCAACAGTTTTCAAGGGAATGCTTACATCATCTGTAGATAAGGCAATATTTTAAAAAGAGACTCTAAAATTAATACATACATACTTAACAGCATCAGAGACCAATAAAGTGTCATCACAAACTAATTAAAGACTCAGAAATATCAGTGTTATTTAAGTCTGGGCAATCAAAAAAGTTCTTCTTGTTCCTATGGTAGGAATCTATTCACTCAGGAAAAAATATTCCTGAAGCAAATATAAGTATAATTAATAATAAGTATAATTTTCATTTAACTGCTCTGGTAGGGAGATTGTCCTATTTGAAGATGGGTTCTAGCAAGCAGAAATGTTAGGACTGTTTGGAGGTCCTTAAGAATTCATCTACCTTTTCAATGAAAGTCTGATTACAGTGTATTTTTCCCCGATGTCCTTTTTTCCTTTTCCCCTATTATAATTGTGTACAGAATTGATAAGCATAAAGCTAAAATGCAATTCTGCTTAAGTGACCTATTACCTCTTAAAACATTCACAATGCTCAATATTGCAGTACAGAATTGTTAGCATTTAACATATATCTAGTTTAACCCAAATTCCTATATTTCAGCTCAATTTTAATGATTCTGTATAAAATTAGGAACAGTGTCAATGGTGGCATAAAGGAGGCTTTGTTTAAAAAGTGTGATTGGCTCTGATACACTTCACATGCATTATTATTGAAACTAGGTAATTTTCTAGATAAGCTAACTTTGATCATTTTTTTGTAATAGACATTCCAGTGTTCACCTATCCCACAGCTTCTTAAATGGGTTTTGTTTCACATTAAGGCAGCAGAAAAATAAAGTTTAAAAAATAGATTCTTATATGAAATAGTTAAGCTGTTAGAATACTAGATACAAAACAATTCTATGGGTAGAATAAAATTGAATTATCCTAAAGTTTAGTGGTGCGTGGTATTACAGGTACATTTCATATGAGAAGAAATCATTCAAATAATTCCCATCACTTTCTATTGGACAAGTCAAGGGACGATCAACTGACTTTAAATAATGATTTCCTTGCTGAGTATGCACTTAATTGTTCCAATTTTGAACTGTACTTTACAAATGCTATTTTATATGCCAATATACCCATTTATGTATTTATAAATCTAATTCTTCCTATTTTCCAGAGTGGGTTTGCAGGATGGTCCAGTGAGGGCATTGTCACAGCCAATTGGCCTCGAGACTGGGTTGAATCTGAAGCCACGCCTCTGGGTTCTTCTCCTCTGACTCCAGTTTCAATCCAGTCTGGACAGCATAGAGACTGAAAAAAGATTGACTCCTGAAAGAAAATCCATTACTGGACCCTCCTCAAACCAACACGGCTTCCTGCCTTCCAGGGACTCTACCTCCTCCTTTTCGTAAGTTCCCCGTTGGTGGCTGTGGTTTTCCAGCTGCTTGGGGTTTGATTTTTTTTGAATTGGGAGGCTCCGGTGGCTGGGTCGCTGCTCCGGCGGCCATTTTAGCTGGCGACCACGTGGAGCCTGGAGGCCTCGTGATCAGCACCGGAAGAGGCTAATGGGCTCTGGTTTCCAGCCCGACAGCTTCTAAAGCCTGAGCTAAGCACCAGTGAGCGGAGGGAGCATGGAGAAGAGCGCAAAGCCCTCGGTGCCAGGGAAAGCCGCGGAAGCAGCTGGGAAGGTGCGCAGCGGCAGCACAATCCCCAGAATTCAAAGGGGAGAGAGACCGGCTGCTGCAACTGAAGAGGAGGTGAGGGATCGGGCAGAAGCATGAGGAGTGGCCATAAGTAGAGCGCAATGGCAGACGGGGCCCCTTCACCTTCTATGTCCCGGGGGAGGGTACTTCTTCCAGGCAGTGTCCCACTGCCTCCTCCAGGAGGCTTAAGGCCTCAGCTGACTCTTGCCCCTCCCGTGCCTGCCAGAAGGACGAGGATAGGAGGCACAGGGCTCTATTAAAGACCTTTTCCAGGGCAGAGAGGTTGTGGGCCCTGCAGGGTAGAATCAGCCCTTCCCCTTCCAGATCCAGGTCCAGGTCACCCTTGGGGTGCCCTTCTAGGCAGGATTCTCCCCCCAGGTCCCCTGATTCCCTGAGGGGGTGCAGTGAGGAGGGGCTGCCCATTCCCCTCCCCTCTCCATGGAGGATCTTGACCAAGTAGATAACCAGCCTGGGTTTCTATCCCTAGGGACACAGCTGGGAGGTAGAGATCCGTCCAGGCCAACCCTGGCACCTATCCATAGTCATAGTCAGGTGCCAGTGGGATCCAGCTGGGAGCCTGAACCCCCCGCCTTCATGGGATTGTTCCCTCCTACCTTGTTCTGGTCCCTCCTATCTCACAGAGGCTTACATGCACATCCCCAAGATCCCCGAGCATAGGTGTTTTCTACGCTTCTCCTACTTAGGGCTTCACTACCAGTACAGGGTTCTACCGTTTGGGTTGGCTTCAGCCCCCAGGGACTTTAGCAGTAGAGGCTGCCCATCTGAGGGAGATTCCCATCAGGCTCTTTTGCTACCTAGATGACATCCTCATCCAGGGGGTGTCTCCTGCTCAGTATAGGTCAGATCTTCAGCAGGTCATTGACACCCTCCATGGCATAGGGTTCTCAATTAACTTCAAGAAGAGTACTCCCTCCCCATCCACCCGAATCCTACACCTGGGGTGTGTGTGATTGATTTCCAGTGGGGTCGAGTGTTTCTTTCCCCAGATCACAGTTCCAGCTTGTTGAAGTTAATTAACCAGATCTGGAAGGATTGTTGTGTCGCTGTAGCCCTTCTTTCCAGCTTCCTGGGGAAGTTCATCTCATCCATCGAGGTGGTCCTGTGGGCGCGACTACATGCCAGGACGCTCTAATGGAGACTGCTGCCATATCAGAGGGCCGATTCCAGCAACTCGATGCTCAAGGTACCAGCGATGCCGCAGGTGCTGATGTCTCTCAAGTGGTGGATGTCCCCGGCATTGCTCAAGGTCTGCGAATTCAGGGAACAAGAACGGACGCCAACCTGTTCGGTTGGGGGGGGGGCGACCCTAGGCTCCCAGCTGGCACAAGGCCGGTGGTCAAAGAATGGCCTTCAACACAACATAAATTGGCTGGAGCTCCGGGCAGTCCACCTTGCCCTATGACTGTTCCAAACCTCAGTAGAAGGTCATCACGTCCTCGTCTTAACAGACAATGTTGCAGCAAAGGCGCACATCAATCGATAGGGGGGCACACGATCCAGAGCATTGCACACCGAGGCGATGTCACTGGGACACTAGACGGAGAAACACCTGCGCTTCATCCGAGTGCAACACATCACTGGCGTTGACAACCATCAGGCGGACTGGCTGAGCCGGGAGATGTTAGACAACAGAGAGTGGAGTCTGTCCAAGGAGCTCTTCCAAGGGATCTGCCAGAGGTTTGGGAGACCGTTGGTGGACCTGTTCGCCACTCCGTCCAATGCTCAGCTGCCGTTCTTCTTTCGGTTCCCAGCTCGGGGAACGGAGGGGGTCAACGCCCTTCGCTCCAAGTGGCTGGTTGGGCTGCTTTATGTTTTCCCCCTACCTCTCCTTCCCGGGGTCATCCAGAAGGTAGTCAGAGAGCAGGCTGAAGTAATCCTAGTGGTCCTCTACTAGCCCAGGAGGGCCTGGTTCGCGGACCTGCTGAGTCTGTCGGCAGGGTGACCATGGAGGATTCCCCGGGTGGAGGTGAGATTGCTACAGGGGAAGTTGGTCCATCCAGATCCACAGTGGCTCCAACTGGCCATGTGGAGATTGAGCAGGAGCGCCTGAGAGGCACCCTCCTGTCCCAGAAAGTGATCAGAACCATCAAGGCCTCCCTCAGATAGTCAGCCAACAGGATTTATGATTCCACCTGGGTGACATTTGTTTCCTGGTGTCAGGCCACCCACGTGACCCCTTCCAGGGCCATGGTCCCTCATGTCTTGGAATTCCTCCAGGAGGGTCTGGACAAGGGCCTATCCCTAGCCACGGTTAGGAGACAGTTGGCAGCACTGGCCATGGTGCTACCTGGGGAGGGCCCCACTCCGCTACCTCATTTGCCCTTAGTTAAGAGGTTTCTCAAGGGGGCAGCCCACCTTCGTCCACCGCCAGTCCACAGGTTTCCTATGTGACACCTTCCCACGGTGCTACAGGCCCTTATGGCTGAGCCTTTTAAACCACTCTGGATGGTCAGCTGGAAGCTACTCGCTTGTAAGGTTGTGTTCCTGGTGGCTATTACCTCGGCTAGGTAAGTCTCGAAACGGGGGGCTGCTTCCAAAAGTTACATCATCATGTCAACAGTATCAATTCCCAGAAACGACACTAAAGAATGTGGCATGTAAATTCAATAATAAATAAGCGATTGTTGGAATTTGGCAGTTTATATGAACAGTACAGATGTCGGTTTGGGAACCATATAAGATACCCACTTTAGGCTTGGAAACCTAGACTAAGCTGCCCAATTATCGGCATGGGAACCAGACAGATACCCACACAAGGCTTTGGAACCTTGAAGAAGAAACCAAACTATAGGCTTGGGATCTTGAACCAAGAAACCCACCTGTGGCTCATTTTGCACAGCTATTGGGCGGCACGCCCCCTGTGGCGATGGGATTGCTGGGTCTAGTGCCTGAACTGATAGTGACAATGTCACCATGGACCAACGCAATATAATAGTAGTAATGATGTCTATATAAAACAAAGAAGATGAAACAATAATAGAATGCATGTGATGTTGCCATAGCACCATCCTCAACTTTGTCCCTATTTTTAGAGTTTTATACATCTGTGATGAAACACCAACCCTACTTTTTAGGGGGTTGAAACATGCTCTTTCCAAAGAGAATTATTTAATAGAGTTTCCAGAAGGTCTGTTTTTTTGTAAAAGCGGGCTGAAAATACACTATTTTTGGCATTTTTACAAAAACCGTCAACTTTACACTCAATTTGTGAACTATTGGAAAGCAGTAGGAAAATGAAATTTTACATTCGAAAACCTTGTGTTGCTAAGCTATTATGCACAAAGTTTCATGTTTCTCATACCTTTCCTTCCAGAGATATAAAAAACCAAACTTTAACCTTTTTTTGAGCTGCAGTCATTTTCGGCCAACTTTGCTCCAGTTTATCTAGATGGAGATCTCTCATGAGAATATTTTTATTATTTTGTTTAATAGAGCACACCAAGTTGTACTAGTTGGCCAAGTTTTGTTTCTTTCAACAAAATATTGCTGGAGATATTATGTCTCAAAGTTGGTAAACCCTCAGAGTCATACTGTAGAATGCTGCGGTATCGGATCAAACAAATATCTCTGCAAGTATTGCATCGACAAATGTAACACTTTACAAGTGTTCATTGGGGGGACATACAGGTGAAACTCGAAAAATTAGAATATCGTGCAAAATTTCATTTATTTCAGTAATGCAACTTAAAAGATGAAACTAATATATGAGATAAGACTCATTACATTCAAAGCAAGATAGTTCAAGCTGTGATTTGTCATACTTGTGATGATTATGGCTTACATCTTATGAAAACCCCAAATCCACAATCTCAGAAGATTAGAATATTGCATGCAATCAATAAAACAAGGATTGTGCATAGAACAATATCGGACCTCTGAAAAGTATAAGCATGCATAAGTACTCAGTACTTGGTTTGGGGCCCTTTTGCAGAAATTACTGCCTCAATGCAGCGTGGCATGGAAGCTATCAGCCTGTGGCACTGCTGAAGTGTTATGGAAGACCAGGATGCTTCAATAGCGGCCTTCAGCTCTTCGGCATTGTTCGGTCTCACGTCTCTCATCTTTCTCTTGGCAATGCCCCATAGATTCTCTATGGGGTTGAGGTCAGGCGAGTTTGCTGACCAATCAAGCACAGTAATCCCACGGTCATTGAACCAGGTTTTGGTGCTTTTGGCAGTGTGGGCAGGTGCCAAGTCCTGCTGGAAAATGAAGTCAGCATTCCCATAAAGCTTGTCTGCGGAAGGAAGCATGAAGTGCTTCAAAATCTCCTGGTAGACGGCTGCGTTGACCCTGGACTTAATGAAGCACAGTGGACTAACACCAGCAGATGACATGGCTCCCCAAATCAACACAGACTGTGGAAACTTCACACTGGACTTCAAGCATCTTGCAGTGTGTGCCTCTCCATTCTTCCTCCATACTCTGGGTCCTTGGTTTCCAAATGAGATGCAAAAGTTGCTCTCATCAGAAAAGAAAACTTTGGACCACTGAGCAACAGATCAGGTCTGTTTTTCTTTAGCCCAGGTAAGACGCTTCTGACGTTTGTTGTTCAGGAGCGGCTTGACAAGAGGAATACGACATTTGAAGCCCATGTCCAGGATCCATCTGTGTGTGGTGGCTCTTGATGCACTGACTCCAGCCTCAGTCCACTCCTTGTGAAAGTCCCCAACACTTTTGAATGGCCTTTTCCTGACAATCCTCTCCAGGCTGCAGTCACCCCTGCTGATTGTGCACCTTTTTCTTCCACACTTTTCCCTTCCACATAACTTTCTATTAATGTGCTTTGATACAGCACTTTGGGAACATCCAACTTCTTTTGCAATTACCTTTTGAGGGTTTCCCTCCTTATGGAGGATGTCAATGATGGTTTTCTGCACAACTGTCAGGTCAGCAGTCTTTCCCATGATTGTGATTCCTACTAAACCAGACTGAGAGACCATTTAAAGGCTCAGGAACCCTTTGCAGGTGTTATGGCTTAATTAGCTGATTAGACTTTGAGCCTAGAATGTTGCACCTTTTCACAATATTCTAATTTTCTGAGATTGTAGATTTGGGGTTTTCATGAGCTGTAAACCATAATCATCACAATTATGACAAATCATGGATTGAACTATCTTGCTTTGCATGTAATGAGTCTACTTCATATATTAGTTTCACCTTTTAAGTTGCATTACTGAAATAAATGAACTTTTGTACGATATTCTAATTTTTCGAGTTTTACCTGTATGTGCATGTTGACACCAAATTTCATTGAAATCTGTAGTGGTCAAGCTGGGCACTTTTCTGAAATCAGAACACTTGACATGGAATGACCCTTTTGCAAACTTCTGACAAGCAATCAATGGAGAAGCCAGATTCACAGATCATGTCACCTAATGACCATATTACTAACTTAACAACTGCAGTGGTTCACTTAAACACTGTACAAGAAAGATTGTAAAATGTTGCAAAATTCATTTAACAACTGTTTTGCTTAGTAACAGAAATGTAGGGCTCAATTATGGTTGTAAGTTGAGGATTACTTGTAATTATTTGGCATCAGAAATATTAGCTTCATAAAAATATATTTAAAAGTAAATTAATGGCATAATCAATGTTCCCTGTAAGCTGCCGGCTGAGTGACCGCGCACGTAATAAGAAAACGCCACGCAATAGTTTCCAACTGCCCCGCAGTGTTTTTTAATGTCTTAAAATATGACTTAAAATATTCCCCTTCCCTCCCTCCTCTCTCTGCACCGAACTCTCTCCTCCAGCGGGTGAAGTCAAGGAAGACTCTGCCCGGAGATCGATGACGCTGCAGAAGGGAGAATTCCCATTGGTCCTCTGGGGCTTTGTTGGTTGCTGGGAAAACACGATTCACTGGTTGTAGCCTGCATTTCTCTGCAAATCCCCCATTTCTCAGGCATTGCGTTGTCTGAAGCCCCGTTTTGGGCTCAGCAGCCTTTCTGCGATCCCTTCGCTTTGCGGAGAGAGGGAAGCAGTGTGGAGTTGGACTGCCTGAGCCAAAGGGGTCCACGGGATCTTGAGACTTGATTTTTGAGCAGAACCAATCCATTCCACTCTTTCCTTTCCCTTTCTTTCCTTCTTCTATCTTCCTTTCCTTTCCCTTTTCTTTTTCCTTTCCTTTCTCTTTTCCTTCCCTTATTTCCTTTTCCCTTCTTTTTTCTTTTCCCTTCCCTTTCCCTTCCTTCTTCATCCTTTCCTTTCTTTTTTCCCATTTCCTTTCCTTTTTTCCTTTTATTCTTTTCCATTTCCTTTCCTTTTTCCTTTCCTTTTTCCTTTCCTTTTTCCTTTCCTTTTTCCTTTCCTTTTTCCTTTCCTTTCTCCTTTCCTTTCTCCTTTCCTTTCCTTTCCTTTCCTTTCCTTATTTTCTTTTTTCTTCTTTTTTCTTTTCCCTTCCCTTCCCCTCCCTTCTTCATCCTTTCCTTTCTTCTTTCCCATTTCCTTTCCTTTTTCCTTTTTCCTTTTCTTCTTTTCCTTTTCCTTTTCTTTTTCCTTTCTCGTTTTCTTTTGTTTCCTTATTTCCTTTTCCCTTTTTTTCTTTTCTCTTCCCTTCTCTTCCCTTTCCCTCCCTTCTTCAAACCTTTCCTTTTCTTCTTTCCCATTTCCTTTCCTTTCCATCCCCCTTCCTTCCCTCCCTTCCTTCCTGGAGATCTGAGGGAGAGGGAGGGGACTCTTTTCCTCCTTGCCCCCTTCCCCAATATCTGCTCTGATGACAATTATGGCTAAAACAGATTCAGGTGCTCAGGCATGAAAATGTGCCGCTCAGACACTATACTTTTCTGCACACACTGAAAAAAAATTAGAGGGAACATTGGGTATAATGCCTGGAGGATATGAAGATGGAAAACTAAACAGATTAATTCTTCTCAAAAGTTTCTTCTGCAAATTAGTAATTCAAAATAATAATTTCAGCAAATTATAGATGTCTAATTCTCTTTTATTTCTTGGGTTGGGAAGAGGATAGAGTGCAGAGTGATGCACAGTTGCTGTTCTAAAAATATTTTTATGCAAGGGATAAAGAAGGTTTAGCTAATAATTATGATTTGAAAATAATTTAAAGAAAGAAAGATAACACAGTGATTTCTCATGTGAGAATATTTTTTTCAATTGAGACGCACACATTGGCTTAAATTAAGATTTTCAATATAATGACATTGTAATCATCTACAAAATGGTATCAACACCAACTCCATGAAATGTATTTTTTTCAGCCTTTTAGACCTTTGTCGATTTGTATTTTAAAATAAAATATTGCATGAATAGCTGAAGTTCACTTTCAGTAAAAAGCTAAAGTTCATTTTCAATATAAAAAATGTATACTTGTAAGAAAAATATAATTATTTAAACCACATGCAGATTTAGATTTGCTTGTTTAGCATTATGTTAAGAACACAGGAAAAAAGTTACAATAGCAGTCAGATTTGTTTGCATTTTCCCAACAATTTCATGCTTGAAGAGTAAAAGTGATATAATTTCACATTAAAAGCACTATTAAAATGTTTTATAATTATTGCTGTTTTAGGTATGTCAGAAAAGTAATTATAGAGGTGTGTGTTTCCAAATTAAGATTAGACTACTGCCTTACAGAAATATCTAAAATTTGTAATTAAATAAAATACTCTAGTCTCAGTTCCCCTGTCTGATCTCTCCATAGCATTAAAGAATGTAGGCAAATATATAACTGCCTACCTCTGTTTCTCAGCAATCCATATCCATGCATTGACAATAGGTTCTTAACTGTCTCAAAGAAATTCATTTGAGAGTCATATTTGGTGCACTCTTTAAACTGATTACAACGTCTGAAGTTGTATGTTACCTAGAAAAACTGGTTACTTTTACTCTTGCATTCTCACTGTTTTATTGGAAGTTATGCAGATGCAGTTCTCCACAAAGATTTTCCTTTCATATCAAAATGCAGTCAGTCTAATAGCAATGGTATGATAATTGGCACAAAGACTTTGGGGCTTACATCTCAATAGTGCCATTTGTCTGCTTGCATATGACCCAATAGAAATGGTTATTAAGGGTTTTCTTCATGAAATACTAATACTGCATGTCGGTGGTAAAAAGATCTTCTGAGCCTAAGTTCTGTCCACTTGAAATTTCTTTTGCACTCAGAGGTTACTAGTGGTTTGCAGGCAGTTGATCATTTCAACCATCTAATTGTCAATAGGCATTGGATAATCTGCACCTAAAATTGATGTATATTTCTAGGGTGTATAACTTTTAAGGAACTTTATTATTTATTTATTTATTTATTTATTTATTTATTTATTTATTTATTTATTTATTTATTTATTTATTTGATTTATATGGCTGCCCATTTTATGTAAGTTAGCTCTGGGTGATTGACGCAAATAATCCCCCCCCCCAAAAAAAACCTTATAAAAAGCACTCAACCAAAATTATCCAGTCCATCTAACAATACAATTCTCAGGCTCCAACTTCCTCTTATCTTGCAGGATTCAATCTGAGTTCAATCTGTGCATATTGTGTTTCCCTGAAAATAAGACAGGGTCTTATTTTCTTTTGACCCCCCCCCCGGAAATAAGTGCTTGGCCTTATTTTCGGGGAGGTCTTATTATTTTTGAGGGCAGGAGGTGGTGAGTGTGGTCACCTCATCGCTGCTCCTGTTGTGTTGCAATATTTTTGAGGAGGGCTTATTTTCAGGGGAGGGCTTATTTTAGTGAAGGCGCTCAAAAGCCCAATTGGGCTTATTATCCAGGGGGGTCTTATTTTCAGGGAAACAGGATACATCCTAGAGAGTGAGAAGTTCCCTGAGGATGGGATCCAACACAAATCCAAAAGCTTAGAAGAACAAACCTCTGATCCCAGTGACTGACTCAAATTGGATCCTGCAACATTATCCTGGTGTCATGAGCAAATACCCTCAGAGATGCAATCTTGCAAATAAACTGATGTCATACCATGTAACATCTCAGGTCTTAAACCAATGCTTTTTTTAGTTTTTCAGTTCTGTTGGCGAAGGACATTTTGTTGTTGTTAGTTGTGAAGTTGTGTTGACCCATCGTGACCCAATGGACAACGTTTCTCCAGGCCTTCCTTTCCTTTGAATAAATTAACTGTTAAAATCAGTACTCATTGTTTCTGAGTTTCTGATTTTCTGCAGAAGGGAAGGTTGTTCCTCCAAGTTTCAATTGGGTTTTCCCCAAAAAGCACAATAGTTATAAATAGTTCTTGACAAAGATCTGAGCAGGTGTAGAACCTATAATTGTGAATGTTCAGATTATCATTCAAAGAAAGCCTGTTATAGGTAAACATTTTGTTCTTTCAACATATAGGGTACCATTAAATTTCTTCTATGCAGAGGATTTGCTAATCATAAATTCATTTTATAATACCCCAAGATCACATTCTGTTTTATGATACATAATTTTCTTTAAAGTATAAAAGATTTTAATAACTTTAAAGACTTCTTTTCAAAATAGCATATTGTTCTGAGTATCAATGATAGGCATTTTAGATTATTGCTCGTTATAGATTTTGGCAGGAATGAGTATCTGTCATAAATGGGGAGTTAAAAGAACTGGTTTATTGTTTGGAATTCTTGGTATCTTTGCAATACAAGCTACCTTTCAAACCTTAATTCATTTACTCTTACACATGTTCATGAAGTTGCCATCCATTCTTTTAAACTTCCACTTAAATAATTGTTTGCTTTTACCTTCAGAATATAGTTATTTCATATGTCAATTTCTTTTAAGAACTGCCTGAGGTTCTCTTAATTGAAGAGGAAATACAAGAAACAGAATCCTGGGCCAAGCCTCTAGTCTATCTTTGGCAGAACAGAATACCAAATTTTACTGCTGAAAAGGAGCACAATGCAGCTGTTGCCAAGTTGGAACCCTACTGTGCCATTTGCACCCTCCTCAAACCTTACTATAAGGTAAGGAAGTTTTTATTTGAAAAATAAAAGTACAGCTACAGAGAAATTCTGGTACTTACCAAACTATTTTATTGTGAAACTACAAAATGTCTCTCTATTCTTAACATGTAAAGGTTTGAAGGGTAAATACATCTCCATCCAGCATGTCAAAATAAGTACTCTAATTCAAGAGAGGTTTGTGAAATCCTAATACTTACCATTATAAAAGGAAGGAAGGAAGAACTTTGCTTCTTGCTCTTAGCAATGATCTTTGTTGCTTAGTTGCATGGTGTGACAAAAGAAATAGAGAGGAAGTTTATGTGTGTGTGTGTGCGCGCATGCACGCATATATATCTAAATCGGGAGCATAATTTCATTCTTAGCAGATTCCTCAATGTAGATAGACACATACACCCTAATTTAAATAATAAATGCATATTTCTTCTATCCTGGATCTCCTCTTTCATTTATGAAAAACTGATTCTCAATATCAAGTGCCTTTCCATGTGTGCATAAAGGGGAAAGATTTGATCATTTTGTAATTTTTCAAATAAACCCTATTTAATGTTTTTAATTCCCATTTTACGTCCAGATTTGGTATTTTCCTCCTTGCTACAGAGAGCTGAAATGATTTTGTATTATTTATGTCTTTTGATTTATTACGTACTTCACAGAATACTTTATACAATACTTTACATATTGTATAAATCATAAAATCAACTAAGATATAAAATAACAATCATATCTTAAATCCCAGCATAAAGCACAATAAAAATGGATAATATAAACATTTAGTCTCACACTTGGAATCAAAACAATTAGATCAATAAGTTATAAAAAAAAATCTTAGGAGAATTTTTAAAAGCCAAAAACTGACCCTGATAATGAAGCTACTGAGTTTTTAAAGACAGCATTCCACAATTTGGCAGCTGATGTGACAATCCTGTTTCACATACCTGTCTTTTCCATTTCAGACTGGAATAAATGTTTTCTCGTTCTTCTATTGTTTACATTGCAATTATTTTGACTAACTGTCAATATAAGAGTTCTTCAGTGCATTTACACTAGCTTTGGCTGTTCAGATATTAATGATATATAATCATGGATAATAATCTATTTCATCATGTTGCTAAATAAAATAAATATCCAGTTAGGTGCATTGATAGTTGTGATATAGAAGGCATATTCTCTTTGTCTTGCATATATTTTACTCTTTATATTGTACTTATCATCCTTAAAGTTTATCAATTTATCAAAAGGTGAACATCACATTGGTAGTTAATTAATATACTCTCCATTTTTGACAAGAGCTTAGATTGTTCTTTTGAATCTGAATTCAAACTAGTGTAACTATAGAAGGATGATATTCTTGGTTGTACACCTCATGAGACAAAATTTCCAGGTCTTAATCGAATGCTCCCTGGCTACAGCAGATGCAATTTTACTTTATAGAATGATGCTTGATGCTTCCCTCATTGTCAATGTACTGATTTCTGCTCTTTTCTTATTTTATTAATGATAAAAATTAATAGTAAGAACTGAATTTGGTGACAGAAAGAAGATTTAAAATAAGTGCCAAAGTCTTCTTCAACTTCTAATTCTAAAATTAGAAGTAAAACTTCTAATTTTATCAAAAAAAAAGCCACCTTCAAAAATAAATTGCATTGAATGTAATATTATTATGAATTATAGAAAATTTACAAAAACAAAAGAAAATTGAATAACCATCTTTTTATTTAAAATTATTTTTCAGGCTGATAAACCTAATGAAGAAATATATGCCTGGTCAGAAACAAAGCAAAAAGAAATATGTATGTCCAATGAAAAGACAAAACCACTTATTCCAGAGATATGTTTTATTTATAGCGAGGAGAATACTGAAAACTATCCATCCAATGGCTTTATTGAAGAAGATGGGACTAGTATACTAATATCCTGTGCAGAATGTTGTGTACAGGTCCATGCAAGTATGTATCATAGCTTTACATTCTAGTTTGAATTGTTAAGCTAATCTCTGAATAACTACAATAATTAATCTATCATTACTCCTGGAGGACATGTATGATGATATAGAACTCATTTGTATAAAAAAATGAAATGGCCTAATACTGATGAAATCAGAAAATAGGTTTAAATATTCTATAGAGCAGAAATAGAGCATGATTTGAATAACTGAGCTGTTGTCTTTGTATGAATCTATAATTCTACTACAATGTTTTACACCATATCTAAAGATTAGGTACTTAAGTTACTTGATTGAATTGCAGCATTACACATTACACAGTGCTGGGCCTTCATCATAGAACATTATTGCTCTAGTAGTCAAGTAGTAATTTTATCACATGGCAAATATATTGGATTAATAGGCAAGCTAACATAGTCAAAGAATTTTAAAAGACAACTGTTTTGAGGAATGAGAACTGTTGCTAAGATATATATTTCAGCTGCATATTTTTGAGAAAATGCTTGTTCTTCACTTTCTTTAATCACAGCATACAAATCATCTATCTTTTTTTAATGGTTCAGTTACATGTTACCTCTTTAGCTAGATAAATAACAAAGTGCAAAACCTGTTGTATCATTTTTGCTCTTTCATTGTAGGTTGCTATGGTATTCCTTCCCACGAAATCCACGATGGATGGCTTTGTTGTAGATGCAAAAGAGGAGCCTGGACAGCTGTAAGTTATGAACTTTATTTAATTGTTCAAAATCCCGACCGACTAAATCTCCAGATTATATGTGACAATAAAACATAAATGTATGTATCTCAGAATCATGAAGTATTTATTTTATGAATTTAACATCTTGTTTTAATTAGAATTCAGAATGATTTTTTGATTTCACTTTGGTATATGGTAAATAAAGTGTATAAATTAAAAATCCAAATACTGAATATCTTGATACTAATAGCCATCAGAAATTCCTCTCATTATTTGTTGTTGCAATGCTGCTGATAGCCAACTAGTTCCAAACTGTAACTAATCAACTGAGGCTTTTTGATACCACTTTTAAATTGCTGAGTACTGCACAAGTTATTCCAAGTTTGCACAATATTCCATCTAGAAAGATTAATGGACTGCCAATAATTTATTACTTCTCTTTGTAGCTAGATGAACAGACTGAAATTTAAAATTGATATCAATGAAGGGTAAATGCTACCGTTAAGTTCATAGGTTCAAGGCAATAGACTAAAATCCTTTGTTGAATACATATAATACAGGTAATTGGTATATAAAAGAATCATACAGAATATAATGTATGCCCCCAAATATCAATAATTTGAGATCTTTCTTTTCTATCGAGTTTATGATGTAAAGGTAATGCAAATATTTCCCATGTTCTTCTATTTTAAAAATGTATTTTATGCGGGATTTGGGAGGGTTGCTAAGGTACTTTAAATGAAAATATTTATGTCTTATGTTTATGTTTTTACATGTCTGGAGTTGAATGGTTTCAAGATCCATACCTCTTACTCCTTGAATATCTTTCTTATGTTGTTCCAGTGTAAAGTTTCTTTTCCTCAAGAAATGCTCAATCCTTTTATAATTACTGGTTTCCTCTAAGAATTTAGTTTAATTTTATATACTGAAATTTTATAATTTCAGTTCGACTGGAGGAAACAGTAATTAAAATATTCAAAATAATTAAGTTGTTAGTGTAGAAGATAAAACTACTGAAATTTGAGCCATCTTTCACATTTAGGAACACTTTCATTTATCTCAAGTTAGTTGAGACGTTTCATGAAAGTAAAGGTGATTAAAGAAGTGGAAAAATCCCAAACCCAGAGTGTTGTGGGAACTTTTTATAAACATGATGTGTATAAAGAGATATAAATTATTCAGAAATATATGTGCTCCCTTATTATTTTTATTTTATAATTGCTAATAAATTCAACATATAGTACAGTAGTCCAGAATTTACCATTCATTTTGTAAAAATTGACATTTCTTTCCACCTAAAGCTATTGTAGCCTTCCCAGGTAAACCAGACAGTAAGCAGGACTAAGTGAAGTATCTTTACTTTATTGCAAGGGTACATTAACACAATTTTGCAAGTTTGATTGTACAAACTTTCCACTGTCAGTTTTAACTACTTGATCTATTAGGACAGGTCCTTCCTACGTTTCTTTCTCTGACCATTAAGCCATTGAGGGCTTCTATCTCTTTGTTTGCTAGACAGCATGTCTTCCCCTCATTCCCCAAGGTCATCCATACATTCTATTACAGCTATGAAAGTACACTTAAAATTATATTTACTTACTTGCTTATTTGGGTTTATGTGCTGCTCCACTCATGTGTGACTATTAGTAGATAACATTCCCCCATCCAGTAATGAGATTAAAACACTAACTTTTTTAAAACATCATTGCCTAAAAGTAACAAGAAACAAGCAGTGCTATTCTTGGCGCAGGAAAGAAGACATTGCAACAGATTCCCCAAGGCCCTCTGAAAAAGCATTTTGAAAAGCCTAATGGCCTATTGATACTGTAACAGTTTTGGATACAGTCTGATCTCGGAGGAAATACTGTTCCAAGGGAAGTGGGCAGTGACATGAAAACTGTTCCTGAGGTCTCTCAGATCTGGGTGCTGAATGAAACATGGCAGAAGGCAGCCTCAAGATACCCAAATCCTTAGCTAAGTTGTTCCTCATAAAAACTGAGTAACTAAAAACAACACTGGGCTACTTTTAAAAACTACTTCATTTTACTAATTAACTTTGGTATCTATATTTTTTCATAACATGCTTGTAAGTTACTTCTAATGTATCCTTTGTCCTACACAAATTGGAAAGAGAAGCATTAGCAATGAACTTTGCAATAAATAATGACTTTGCCTCAATCCCACTATGGAATATATTAGTATTTTTCACAGCAGTTTAGTTTATTTCCTTTTATGAAGAGTAAGAAGTAGACTGAAGAGGTTGGAAGGGACAATAATTCCTTCTAGCTGTTGGTAAAGAACAAACAGAAGATAGCAAACATGAAGTGTATATTAACCAAGGCAGGCAAATAAAATGGCAAATGCCAATTTAGAACATATTCATACAAAAAACGGTGATTCATATGTATAGCTAATTCAGTGTTTGCTTGGTGAGCTGCTATTAAAATTTTTCTAGAGTCCATTTCTGAATCTGTAATATGTTTTCGTTTTAGCAGGGTAAGCACTCTTTCCAGGCAAAATTGAATTTTTCTTCCCTTGCTGGCTACCCGATAAAATTGTGAAAGTTCCTTATCCGGCAATCAGAAATTCTGGGACTTATGAGACACCTTTTGTTACAGCTTCAGTAAGAGTTGTGGGTGGGTTTAGAAAGGAGGGAGAATGGCAGAAGTCAATTCCAAGAACTGACAGTGTGTCTTTTAAGTCAGAATGTAATTATCGGTTTAGTTCAGTTAAACAGAGATATACAGCTCTGCTGCTCTAACAAGAGTGTGTCAGTTTTCTTTTAGCCAAGGAACTGACATGGCACCTTTTAGCATTAGTAAGAAGAATGATCATAAGTTTCCTTGTGTAGGTAGCTTGGTTATTTTTAGAATGATGAGGGTTTCTCATCTAATAATACCTACACATGTCTAATTTATGATGAAGACCTATGAATGGATAAATGTAAGAGTAGGTTTTAGTGCTGGACCTCAGAACTGAACTGTAAGTATAAGCCTTGAGCAACTCTATGAACAACTGCTTCACAACCTATGTTCCAGCAGAAAGTGAAACAATCCAGTCATAAATCAGAAAATACATCATTGTGTTTGCTTGTAGAGCCATAAATCAGGCATCAGCCTTCCATCTGGGTTGCAGGGGATCAGGCAGTAGCACAGAAGTGAAAGTCCAAATATAGAAGTCACGTTTCAGTGCAGAGGTAGGTGCAGTTGATGGATCCAGTCCAAGTGTCAAGAATTCATGCAACATTTTATGAACATTCATAAAATGTTCAACATCTTCTGATGTTGCAAGTGTCCCTACAAAATATCTCTCCTCAGTAGTACCCTTAATATCCAAGGCTTCTTTACCACTGGGGTCGGACAAGGAACAATGTCAGTTCCCATCAGGTGGTTTCCACTGCAAATGGTTATTTCTTTGCTTTGCTTCTAACCTCTATACATGCTGCTGGCATTCTCAAAGCTTGGGATGCCTTCCTCCAGCTTCAGGTCAGGAACCTATATATGAGAGAGAAAGGAAGGCAGTATAATAATAATAATAATAAATTTGGATTTATTAGCCGCTCCCTTTCCAGACAGGACTCGGGACGGCGTACAGTGGAGCATATAGAACATAAAACATGTGTACAAACACATAAACATACATATATACAAAGACACACATGCACGGAGGAGGTAACAAATTACATAGACAGTTAAAAATCACCATTAAAATACCCCAATTGTAAGAAACCCAATGTAAAATTAAAATTTAAAATTTAAAAAGACAGTCAGGAGGAGTAAGAAAAATTACGGTTGAGCCAGGCCAGATAATTGAAAGAGGTGGGTCTTCAGCTGTACACGAAAGGAGCGGAGATCGGAAGTAATCCTGATGTCACGGGGGAGGTCATTCCACAGGGCTGGGCCCATCACAGAGAAGGCTCTGCTCCTGGGTGTCGCCCCCCGACACTGTTTGGCGGACGGCACCCGGAGAAGTCCCTCTCTGTGTGAGCGAATTGGTCGTAGGGATGTGTGGGGCAGGATGCGATCCTGCATGTAACTAGGTCCTGTGCCATGAAGCGCTTTAAAGATCATAATCAAAACCTTGAATTTGATTATCTGCATTGGTTCTTCTTTGGTTGACATTGGAGCTGAAGGCTTTTTTTTCTGAGTTATACTCATTCAAGGAACAGCAGCTGCCTACCATCTCACCAATCATTAGCTCTGATAATTTATCACATCTATCTACTTTATCTATTCTGTTTTCATTAATCTTGCTATTATATATATTTTGAAGTCAGTCATCCAATTGAATCACATGTCCAAAATATATGAATTTCTGTTTGCTGATCATCTCAAGCAAGCAATAATTCTTTCATCCAGGATCAACCAATTGATTCTTCTTGCAATCCTGTTCAAAACAGGATTTATTCTTACTTCTCCTTCTGTCTTGTCTACCTTTATTCCTGAGCCCAGAGATAGTAAAAGGTAAACATTTCCCTTGTTCAGTTATGTCCAACTCATGGAGGGTGGTGCTCATCTCTGTTTCTTAGCCAAGGGAGCCAATGTTGTCCAAAGACACTTTTGTGCTCATGTAGCCAGCATGACTATATGCTGAGGCGCACAGAATGCAGTTACTTTCCCACCAAAGTGGTACCTATTTATCTACTTGCATTAGCATGCTTTTGAACTGCTAGGTGGGCAGGAGCTGCAGCAAGTAATGGGAACTCACTCTGTTGTGCTTGGGTCTTAAACCCGGACTGTCAACTTTCCAGCTAACAAGCTTAGCATCTTTAACATTGATCTTTACTTCTGCACATTGTCTACCTTTATTCCTGAGCCCAGAGATAGTTTAGTCTACCATTTTCATGTTTTGCCCTCTGTTTCACTAATCATTCTGATTAATATTATCTTTCTCATCTTAATATTCAGCTTCACATTTTACTTTACAATTTTATTTCCACTTTAGATTTTGGTCATAAACTATTGTGTGAATTACTTTCATATAACTAAGTGCTGCCATCAGCCTATCTCCATGTACTGGCATTTTGGCCTCACATTCTGATTCAGCTTTTATTTCTTGCCATTGTTACAATATATTGGCAAGACAAGCTAAATAGATATATGGATAATATGTATCCTTGTCTCATTTCCTTTCCTATTTTTAAATATCTTCTTTGTTCTAAACTCCGTTTTTAGTCTAGTTTTTCATTCAATGTAGATTTCCTTAGAAGAATAAGAATATGTATGACACACTGAGGAATATTTATTTCTAGCATCATTTACATAATCAAAGCAATGCCTTGTTATCATTAACTTGGAAAACAAGTGATGAGTAAAGGCTCTGGTTATCATGATCTCATGACAGAAATAGTAAGTACTTTTTGTAAGTACTCAGATTAGATATAATTCAAGTTGTTCAATATATCTTTGGTGCAATGATGTCATTATGTACATGTCATTTTAATATCCTCATAGCTTATTACAGACATCACTATAATAGTTAGAAAAGTACTTCTATTCACAATCTGTCTTTGTTGATTCTCTCTGTTCATTTGATATTTCAACTCTCTGTACAGCTCTAATTTTCTTTTTAATATTAAGAAATGCTTTGCTTATGTAAGAAGTTGTTTTCTTGTATCTTCTTCAGTATTAGGTATATATTATGATTATAAAAAGGTAGAATAAAAATCATACATAAGCAAACATAAATAAAACCACATTCTCCCAACTTCTAGAGTCCCTATTTATTGGTTTAGCACCATTAGTATTTTAATTGTTCATTCTGTAATCCTATTTATAAACTGTTTCAGAATAATCTTTCCATCTCTTTAAATTTTGCCTCATATATCCTTTATGATTTGCTGTTTATTCTCCAATTACAAGTATCCTTTTAATTTCTCACATATTTTAAAACATGTTTTGTTTTCCTTCTCTTTTTTCTTTTCATTGGCATTCTTTATCAAGATATCTTTTTGTATCTTTTTTGCATGATTTTGTAAACCTGTTGCCTTCAGTCTTTGCATATGCATCTTGTTGTCCAAGGATTTCTCTATCTTTTGGGGGGAAGTGGCTTCTCTTGTTATAAAATAATGAACAGAAGCATTCTGCTGGATTGTATTGTATTTTTCTGTCTTCTATTTTGAATTATTTATTGATGTGATTCCACTGTTACCCATGTGGTAATGCCCAGTATAGAGTTTGCTTTTATGACCCAATTGACTATGTCCAATTCTTCACTTTCTCCAGCTTTTGTATACTAGTTATGCAAAGTACCATGCTCTTTCTAAATTGTATTTAGCACATGTTCTAATCTGCCATAGAATTCTTCCATTTGTATTTGTCATTATATTTTGAAGAGAAATAATTTAAAATAATGTTAATGTTCACTGTATATATACAGTATGTTACAGTATATGTGGTATGTAGAATAAATACAGTTATAGAACAACTTCTAGTTTATTCTGCCTTTCCCCTCTTTTTTTAGTTCTTTTTAGAAGACCTCTAAAAAGCTATTTATGAATAAATATCTTCACTATCTATAGGCATCCCCACAGTCATTCCTTTTGGCAATACTCACAATGACTCAAATCCTGCATCATTCAAGATGTTTCACATCCCTTCAAAAGATTATATGCATTTTTATATACCATATGTTTGCACTGTTTTCTATGTGTCTGCTAATAGTTATTGAAGAAGATGAAGAGTTCTATATTATCCACCTTTGGTGTGGGGCTAATTTAAAGAAAACAAGGGGGAAAAGGAAAAAGAATGGCCCTGCTTCATCTAGAGAAATAAAAGAACCAATAAGTTTCATAATTCATCTGTCCTGTTCTTAAAAGTGAAACTATATTCACCCTCACCCATAGCTTCTTGATTGAGAGGAAATGCCTCATTAATCTTAAATTTTTTGAGCAGAAACTACTAATAAAGTCAGGAAGAATAATGACTAATAATTCAGGGAACAGGACATACTCTAGTATGTAGCCTAAATTTATCCTTCTGGCAGTCTCTTCAAACATGAATGCCTTCATTTTATTTATAAGGCTAAATGGGAAAATAAGAATTCTAACAATTTATGTTAAAGATTGAAAATCAGTAAATGTGTATAAATTAAATAACAATTTTCTATGGCTTTCTCATTCATACTAAAATATTTAGTATGTTATTTTCATAATTCTGAGCAACAAATGTATAATGGAGAATATAAACTGGAAGTCTATAGCTCATAACATATTAAGGACATTCTATGGTTCCATATTGACCTTATCTAAAGTCAGTTCCATTTAACTAGCTATTCATGCTTCTGAAAAAAAAAGATGATCTGGTATATTCCAAAGAAATAACCGAGGAATGGATGGTTGGTACTTCCTCTGATTAAGTGCAGTTTGAAAGAATATGTGGATGTACAGTGAGGCAAAAAAGTATTTAGTCAGCCACCAATTGTGCAAGTTCTCCCACTTAAAAAGATGAGAGAGGCCTGTAATTGGCATCATAGGTAGACCTCAACTATGAGAGACAAAATGTTTAAAAAAAACCAATCAGTCACATTGGCTGATTTGGAAAGAATTTATTTGCAAATTATGGTGGAAAATAAGTATTTGGTCACCTACAAAAAAGCAAGATTTCTGGCTCTCACAGACCTGTACCGTCTTCTTTAAGAGGCTCCTCTGTCCTGCACTCATTACCTGTATCAATGGCACCTGTTTGAACTTGTTATCAGTATAAAAGAGACCTGTCCACAACCTCAAACAGTCACACTCCAAACTCCACTATGGTGAAGACTAAAGAGCTGTCGAAGGACACCAGAAACAAAATTGTAGACCTGCACCAGGCTGGGAAGACTGAATCTGCAATAGGCAAGCAGCTTGGTGTGAACAAATCAACTGTGGGAGCAGTAATTAGAAAATGGAAGACATACAAGACCACTGATAATCTCCCTCGATCTGGGGCTCCATGCAAGATCTCACCCCATGGGGTCAAAATGATCACAAGAACGGTGAGCAAAAATCCCAGGACCACACGGGGGGACCTAGTGAATGACCTGCAGAGAGCTGGGACCAACGTAACAAAGGCTACCATCAGTAACACACTACGCCACCAGGGACTCAGATCCTGCAGTGCCAGACGTGTCCCCTTGCTTAAGCCAGTACATGTCCAGGCCTGTCTGAAGTTTGCTAGAGAGCATTTGGATGATCCAGAAGAGGATTGGGAGAATGTCATATGGTTAGATGAAACCAAAATAGAACCGTTTAGTAGAAACACAACTCGGCGTGTTTGGAGGAGAGAGAATGCTGAGTTGCATCCAAAGAACACCATGCCTACTGTGAAGCATGGGGGTGGCAACATCATACTTTGGGGCTGTTTCTCTGCAAAGGGACCAGGACTGATCCCTGTACAGGACAGAATGAATGGGGCCATGTATCATGAGATTTTGAGTGCAAACCTCCTTCCATCAGCAAGAGCATTGAAGATGAAACGTGGCTGGGTCTTTCAACATGACAATGATCCCAAACATACTGCCCGGGCAACGAAGGAGTGGCTTTATAAGAAGCATTTCAAGGTCCTGGAGTGGCCTAGCCAGTCTTCAGATCTCAACCCCATAGAAAACCTTTGGAGGGAGTTGAAAGTCCATGTTGCCCAGTGACAGCCCCAAAACATCACTGCTCTAGAGGAGATCTGCATGGAGGAATGGGCCAACATACCAGCAACAGTGTGTGCCAACCTTGTGAAGACTTATAGGAAACGTTTGACCTCTGTCATTGCCAACAAAGGATATATAACGAAGTATTGAGATGAACTTTTGATATTGACCAAATACTTATTTTCCACCATAATTTGCAAATAAATTCTTTCCAAATCAGCCAATGTGATTGTATGGTTTTTTTTTTTTACATTTTGTCTCTCATAGTTGAGGTCTACCTATGATGCCAATTACAGGCCTCTCTCATCTTTTTAAGTGGGAGAACTTGCACAATTGGTGGCTGACTAAATACTTTTTTGCCCCACTGTATGTTCATCTCAAGTTTCTTTTATACGAGGATTCTGTTCTCTTTTAAAACGAGCTTGGGTCATTTTTGATGGATTATCTGTTTCCTAATACTGGGTAGTTGCCTTTTTGATTGTTTGATTGGATCATTGCAGCTTTGTTGTGTTTGCGAGAAATGAGCCACTTTGCCTACAAGTCCTGGAGTTTTCTTCCCTCCTGCCAATATTCAAATGTTAAACACAAAAAGGACTTCCTTCCTTCCTTCCTTCCTTCCTTCCTTCCTTCCTTCCTTCCTTCCTTCCTTCCTTCCTTCCTTCCTTCCTTCCTTCCTCCCTCCCTCCCTCCCTCCCTCCCTCCCTCCCTCCCTGCCTCCCTCCCTCCCTCCCTCCCTCCCTCCCTTTTTTGTTCTGTGGAATAAGGCTAAAGATCTTTTGTTTCTCAAGGATCTGGAGTGGCTCAGCAGGCAGGGCATTGATTGAATGCTGTTCTTTATACTCTTCCCCTTGTCAGCTGTGGGAATACTGATTGGCCTAAGCATGTTCTCAGCATTTTCAGGCTGGTACAAGTGAAGATGATTGAAAATTGGCTTCCAACTGTTGATTGAGAGGAGTGGAAACACTGTTGTATGGAAGTGCCTTTTATTTATGTATTTCTCATCTTTTGACTCCCAAAAGCTTAACTGATGACAAAATTGGCTACCTTTTTGGGATGTAAGTTTATTTTCTATGCATAATCCTGATAAGCAAGACTTGCATTCTAATATTTTATAACACATTTAACTTTTCCTAATTTAGGGATCTATGTTAAAGCTTTGTTTTTAGAGGAAAAGTTACACATTTTTCTAATGCTTTTTAAAAAAGGTCTGTATATGAAATTTCGGGAGAGGGAAGGCTGAATGCCAAAAAATGTTTTGGAATATGCCTTTGACAGTCTATCGGGCAAGGAAATACACATATTCTATTTTGTCTTGAGACTTCTTTTTACACAATTTTAGTATTGTATATTATAAAAAAAAATATCCTGACTTAAATTTATCCAGCTGTGATGGATAAACATACCAAAATATCTAACACAGTCCAATTTATAAGATGTGCTTGGTGTGGTTTTTACGGTGACATAATTTTCATAAAGCAAACCTGCTGAGAAGTATGCCTTGCTAAGTTTAAAATGTCAATATTCAGCACTGTTTCATTTAAAAAATGGCTACTTGTTAAATTCTTCACCCATACTATTTTTTGTCAATAGTTAATTTGTAAGCCAGGAGTCTTTTCTTCTTATACTTACTGATGTAAAAACCTCTTACCCCCCCTCCCTCCACCCTTCAGTCAATAAGGGGGGTAATATTGCTGCCGTCACAGAAGGTATTATGGGTTATTGGATTACTTTCAAGGAAGTTATTAGTGGGTTCCTATCTGTCCTTTCTCCTCTTTCTAGCATCACCTATCAACAGAACGATGCACAATCAACTGCTGTCTTGAATATGTGGCAGGCAGGATTCAAAGCTCAAGCTATCATTTTCATTATTTCCAAGATATATTGCCTTGGATGATTATCAAGACAGTGGCAATTTTCCCCATATGAAGCTTGTTGGGTTTTTTTTCTTATTCTCATACCACTTCATCCGCTAATGGGAGAAAGAACAGGTGAAGTTCTGTCTGAAGCCTCAAAGCTTATTTTTTTACCAACTAGAAATAGGCTGATGAACATTTCTGAAAGGCAATTTGCTAGGTGTATGGGAAGTAGTCCTTTCCTGAAGTATAAGTATAAATAATACATGCACATTCCCACTCCCCCACTCCCCCCCCCCAAAAAAAACAATAACAATCAGACCCAAAGGGGAACAATTCCTGGTACCACCAGAAATTATGTATTCAGAATTTATTTAGAAAATTCTTCTAGTTTGATTGAAATAATTAAACTGAGGCTAAATTTGAGCTCTACTTGACCAAGATTGGAGCGGGAGAGACTTAAGGAAAGAACTGTATTAAAACAGAAAATAAAATTGACTGCTATGATGCTTTAAAATGGAAATTTGGCTTAATAAATATGGAGGTCTCCATAACCACATTTATTAAAAGAGATTCTGCTTAACTTAGCAATTTACCAGTAATCCTTGTCATGTTCCCATTTGTCCTTTCCCACAATTCAAATGCTGGAAGCCACGTTAAGTTTTATACTACATTCCCTCCCCAAATATCTTCTTCTATCAGTGAGATGTTTCACTGAATGAAATAGTTTTTTCTGCACTGGAAGTCTGTACTTGTCCTGTTTGGTTGCTGTGCCAAACCAGACCATTATACAGGTACAAATGACAGATTTGATAATTCCTCTGTAGAACTGTATCAGCAGCTCCTTAGGCAATCTGAGCTTCCCGAGTTGACGTAGGAAGAACATTAAGGATGATTCCCTTAAATGTAATATCCATCTTTCTCCAATTAAAAGTTCATTAAAATTATATTTGAAAAGGTTTTTTTTTTAAAAAAATCAAACAGCAGTAGCTATGTAGTTACCCACTTGAATGATTTTCCTTCAACATACAGGAAGTTTCATTTAATGACCTAATCACTGTTCAAAGTTATGATAGACCCAGAAAAGCTGTTTATGACCTGGCTATGAAGTTACAACTGTGCCGGCCCCCACTCCCAAATATATGGTCGTTTTGGGTACTTTGTAACCAGCTCACATTTATGACTTGATGCAGCATCCTGCAGCCACGTGATTGCAGTTTGTAACAGGTTTCCTTTTGCCCGTTTAACAACTCAAATGAATTGCTTAACAACCAGAGTGATTCACTTTCTGACCATGGCAAAAGTGGTTCTGAAACCAAGCCAGGTCATGTGGTAACATCTTTAGTGCCTGAAATGACTTAGAACAGGGTCAATTGTGGTAGTTAAGTAAGGACTACCTGTGTCATTAACCTTAAACTTGTAGGCCTTTAGAAAGGCAATCAATACGACTTCCGGTTCCGGCTCCCGAGAGCGACAGGCGCGTTCCGCTCGCCCTGTGCGCTCCTGGTGGGCTCCTCCTTGACCGGGGGAGCACTGGGTGCCTTGTAGGGGCGCCCAGCTGATGGGGCAGCTAGCTGGGGGTCCCCGGTGTCGGCGGCGGCCGCGGGGGGCTCCTGGCATTGCCCTAGGCACCAGGAGGCAAAAGGGGGTGCGCGGGAGCTCTCTGTTCCGCGCGCTTTCGCAACGGGGCTGCCGGACGAATCCAGCACTTTGAAGGCTGCAGCTGCGTGGTGGTGAGATGGAAACCTCCCCCAACTCCTTTCTTTGACTGTTTGGTGAAGGATTGACAGCATTTTAAAAACTTTCAATCGGTCTTTGGGAAGTGTGACTGGAGGGAGGGGGATTCCCCCCCCCTGGATGGGCGGCTTTGGATTGCTCTCTGCCCCTGGAGGAGAGGGGGGAGAGTTTTAAAATGGAATCACACTCATAGCAAGCAAGCAGGAGAATGCCCTGTTGCAATTGTGAAAGAGAAGTGATGATCTGTTTCTTTTGAAAACTTTTGAAAACTTTCAGTTTGCTGCCTTTTGATCCCGTGCTGGCAGGGCAAGATGGCACACTTCCGCTGTCTTTATGCTCTTTGAGATTTGACTTCACCCACAGAAATTGCTGGCATTTTGTCTTTGTCTCCGTGTCACTCAGAAATATCTCTTGAAATATTTTACCTTGGACTTGGATTGATGGATTTTATTGTCTGGATTTGAACTGTAGAAAAGGTCTCTATTATTGTCTGGACTCCCTGCCTCGTGATCTCTCTTGGCTACTCCCTGCTCTCTACTGCCATTCTATTTTGTGGACAGAGACACCCCTGAGTTCTCCTTCATTAAGATGGCACCGAAAAGACCTCCACCAGGGAAACCAGGCTTTGCTGGCTCTGCCCCTGCATCTTCAACATCCAGCCCCAGTGGACAACAGACATTAACATCCTTACTACAAAAACCCCCTGAGGAGGACCTAACCCAGCAGATGCTTCAAAAGATTCTAAAGGGGCAGGAGGAATTGAAAAATCAACTGAAAGAAATGAATGAACAACTCAGAGAGAACCAAAACCGAATGGCCCAAAACTCACAGAGACTGGAACTTTTGGAGGAGGGGACGGCTGAGATGAGAAGGGAGGTGAGGGGGGTCCAGAGAGGAAACCAAGAACTTGAGAACCACCAGATAAAAATAGAATTTGAAAGGATGTCTTTTTTCCTTAGACTTCAAAATGTAATTGAGGCTGATAATGAAGATTTGAGGGAGATTATGACAAACTTACTCGCTGAATACATCAAAAAAGACAAACAACAGTTGGGGTGGGATATGGACCTGATCTATAGAGTCAATTCAGCCTATGCTAGAATACACAATGTTCCAAGAGAGGTTCATATTAAATTTCTTAGAAAGAGTGCAAGAGATGAGATTCTGAGTGCGCAAAGGGGGCAAACGTTAAAATACAAGGAGAGAAAGATAGTCATCTTGAAACAAATCCCAAAGAAAGTCAGAGATAAAAGAAAAAAATATTCGTTTTTAGCGAAAAAATATTTGAAAAAGGGGTTTGGTTTCGATGGCTTCTACCTGAAGGGATGTTGATATTCTGGGAGGGTGGCAGAGTTAGAATTAATACAATCACGGAGGCGGAGGCCTTCATGGAAAAAAACAATGCTCTCCTAGATAAAGCTGTTGATACTACAAATGACACGCAGGACACGGGAGGTGCTGGAGCCTTGCTGGTGGGGGGGGGGGGGGAAGAGGCAGCATCGAGAAAACTTAGATCACAAAAGTGAGCTGGAAAAACACTGCAATTGCTGATACAGGGAATTTTTCTGTTGGATATATAATAGATTGAAAATACTGGAAGATATAAGGTAAAACATGCTGTCAAAAAAAAATTGCTAAGTAGTATTTTACTTAATGTATTAATGTATTAACAAGTGAAAACTATGAGAGTCGGGGGGGGGGGGGTGTGCCATTCTCTCACAATGTAGCTGCCATAATTTGTACCCCTTTCCACTACCCTTTTTCCTGAAAATTTTGTAAAACCAATAAAATTTTTGTTCAAAAAAAAAAAAAAGGCAATCAATACCTGGCTCTTTCCTCAGGCCTTTGGTCAAAATGAGCAAAGCTATAGTATATTTTGGTTCTGGGTGCCATGTATTGTTTTAGTTGATTTTTAATTGAATGTGTTGTTTTCTTTTGCATTTGTTGCTTGCCTATTTTGTGCACTGCCCAGAGTCATACTGATTAATTGGATGGCACATGTTCTAAATAAGCAAACGGGAAAAATGATTGTATATTTGTAAAACTGACATTTTAAAAGCCTGAACTGGAGAAATTAATGTAACTAACAATGACATTGAAGAAATTTGCACTTTTAAAAAGCTGGCATGGAATTTATGTTAATGTCTATGTATATTCGGGGAAGATTCATATAAAATCTTCCTCTGTTAGGAATATTGGAAACAAAATTTCAAGTATGCCCATGGATTTTTAAAAAACCTTTAGAAACCTGGATAGAATACGACCCTGTAAACATAGATGATAAAATGGATTTAATGTTTACTGGCACTAAGTGCTGGTGATGACATAGCTCCTTTTCTTGGTATCAAAATCCAAGGATGTTTTTAAAATTGTAAATGAGTGTCCATTGGTAATGACATGAATGATGACATTTACTAGATGAGACAGAATTACTGTGATAGGGAGATAAAGGAATTGGAATTCATACTGCACTTAACATAACTTCCTCCCCCCCACCCCCCCCCCCCCATGAAAATACTGTTTCAGGGTATTCCTGGCTTCATTTCTAAACTTGAATACTTTGACATACGTTAGATGGCATTGTTATGCTTAACCATAATGTATCATTCCTATTCCTGAAAGTGTTAGATCTTGCAGATTGATCAGTTATGTAATTATGTTTAATTTAATTTGAATTTAATTTTATCAGTTGAATTATGTTTCAGAATGCTCTCTACATGCAATTTGAAAACTTTCAATTTGAAGTTCGAGAAAGCTGTATAGAAATAATTGCCAGAAAGCAGTGATATAAGACGCAATTGTTTAAAAAGACTACACAGCTAAGAGTAGTGCAGAGTCTTTGAAAGAAATGTTTTGCAATACATGGAAATGATGGGAATCATGTCTGGATCATAAAGCAGCTGCATTGTTTGCAGGGCTGGAGCCATTGCTTTGAAAGCTGCTCCCACCTGTGTCCACTTCACACCATGCATAACTATCTACCATCTGTTTTCAGACATGATTCAGAGTGCTGGCTGTCATATATAAAGACCCAAATTGGTACTATATGACAAGGGGTAGTAAAAATATCAAAAATAACTATTCCCAGGCCTGGGAACTCTTTTGCAAAAAGGTCAGAATATACGTCAAAAGCATTTTTATTTCAGCAGATGTACATAAATGGATTTTGTCTGTTGGGTTTGGAAGTTTTTCTTTTTTGGCTTTGCTGTGTTTGCGCTTACATATGTAAGTGGAAATTGAAATAACTTTATTATGGTCATTAAACTGCATAAGGAGATTGGCACCTGAATTTTCAAAATTAAATTGACAACATCAGGGTAATTGGGAAAGGCAAATACAAAGAATTTTGGCTAAAAGACAATATTAAATTTAAAAATATTAATGTTTGCGGGGTCCTTGCTGCTCTTTGAGCTTGCTTGTTTTTTTGCAGATGTTTCATTACCCAAACTAGGTAAAATCATCAGTGATAGTGTCAACCCTGAGCTACAAATATTCTCCTTTATTAGTAACATTGATGCTTGCTAGGCTACATATGTGAGACAAATAGAAAAAATGATTAAAATTAGCAGTATGTGTAGCATAAACTTTGAAATAGCAGCGTAAGATTGATGCAAAATGTAAAAAACGATAAAACAATAACATTATCAAAAAAAGATTTGAGAATTAAATGTATAGTGGAAGAATTTGAATACATGTTTAATTATATCCTCCCCAACCATTCTGTAGACACCTTGTGCAGTTGCTTTAAGTGCCAATTGTTGATAGAAAAATAAATTTAAGTACAACTTTAAGTGAGATTACCCGAATTATTTGCTTTTAATATTTATGAGATGTAATGTTCATCAACCTTACCTATCAAGAAGACATGAACACTAAAATCCGACCTTTCCAAAATGGTGGAATTTTTTTTTGTACAACCCATGTCAATATTTTAATCTTCAATCTAAATGTGTTCATTATATTAATTTTTGTGACTCCCTATCACAGCCTATTCTGTTTAATCACCGAAGCTTCTTATTTAAGAAAGTTAAAGATGGGTGAAGATAGTTTTCAAATATATATATATATATTTCACAAGTTGAAAACCACTGCCTTAAAGTCATTACTTTTAGCAGAATGAAATCAGTTGAGGAAAACTGAGGCTGGTGCTCTTATCTTTTCTAATAACTATTTCAACTTTATTTGCAGACCAGGTTTAAGTAAAAATAGGATCATGTAACTTTTGTCACATTGTGGCCACACATACAAAGTTCTTAGAAGGAAGGACATTCCTTTCCCTTTTTTCCCCTTCAAAAAAGCAGAGTACTGCTGATATAGGAATGATTTGTCTTGACAATGATTTCTGATTTTTTTCTTCATTCAGCCAACAGAAGAATAATTGACAAAAAAGATAAATCAATTTACTGTGAGAATTATACTTTGCCTCTTTTTTGTTCATTTTAATAGACTCTCTCCACATTTACACTCCATAAAATTCATAGCTTTTAATGAGACTATTTAAATTGAAGATTATGTTCAGATATAATCACTATAGCATGTGCTTGATGAGGAAATAACCTTCTGACCTGATCAGATAAGATGTGCTTGTAGAGAAAATGAAATCTAGTCTGTAGCACTTGTCTAGGGGCACATCTTTTAAGTATACTTATGTAACAGTGATAGCAATTACTAAGGTCACAGCTTTTTGTCAGGAGCGGCAGAGGTAGGTTACTTTATACACCATTATCCAGATATGTAATCTGATAGTGTGCCTTGCATATGTACTAGATGACTTACATTATTTTATAAAGGAGAAACTTACATTGTTATATCAGTCATCCATAAATATACTCACTCAATCTATCATTGTCCTGCTATGGCTGGTGCTGACCAGTGGTGGGTTTCAAAATTTTTTAGAACCTCTTCTGTAGGTGTGGCCTGCTTTGTGGGAGTGGCTTGCCAGCCATGTGACCGAGTGGAAGTGGCCTGGCAGTCAGGTGACTGGGTGAGAGTGGCCAACTTGTAAAATGTGAAACTCACTTAACAATGCTCTTGCTTAGCAACCAAAATGTTGGCTCAGAAACTCTGACATTTGAAGCATGCAAGTCTTAAAGCTGTCAAGTTACAAGACCCTTGCACCCCTAACCCTTTAGAAAAAAACCCCCCAGGGTTGTTCAAACTTGACAGCTTTAAGACTTGTGGACTTCAACTCCCAGAATTCCTTCTCTGGCTCTTCATCTTGATGATGTGCGGATGGGCGGGGGGAGGGAGCTGGAACTAGTTCTAAACGGCACTGTAGATTTGTGGAACCTCTTCTATAGAAGAGGTTAGAACTGGCAGGAACCCACCAACTCTGGTGCTCACCCATTGATTCTGCTTTCCTGAAAACATTCCCAGGTTCCCAAAATATAGATTGTAGCCCAGCATGATCTATGTTGATTGCATTTGGGCTCGGTTGTGATTGTAAGTCAAGGACTACCTGTAAATCAATTTAATGGTTTGTACCCAACATTAAAGAATGGATGTGGAGATGCTTGACATTCTGTTTTGGGTTCAGATTTACCTATGTATGAAATGATTTGTAGCCACTCAATAGGGGTTAAGTTGAGATTATTATTATTATTTATTCAATTAATATCCTGCCTTTCTGTCCAAGAGAGCAGATCTTACCTTTATTTCTCTCAGTTAGATCATCAGTGCTTATCCTGCTTCCATTCCCCAATCTATTCAAATCCAAGTAAATTCCAAAGTCAAGTGGAGCAGTAAATATGCCTTCACTCTGTCTTCTTTATGTAAAAAGGGAAGTATTGCCACTTTCCATTAATAATAGAACTGCTATATTTCTGTGATATTTACTATTAAGACAGTTAACGAAGTGAAGAATCATATCAGTGACACAGTTATGCTTAATGTAATAACTAATTGACATGTCTCACAACCCAACAGAGATTTTTTTTCATTTTTTTCTTTTATGATGCAATTCAGCTTATTCCTTTATTCCTACTCTCATTGTGGCATAGAGTTTTATATCTTTTATTACATTGAGACCTTTTGTAGCCTTCTTTGTAGGGGAAGACTTCTTACTTAGTCACAGTAAGGATCCTTTGAATCTATGTCTATTTGTTGGTTACATCTTGTATTTCAAAAAAATACAGTCCATTTCTGCAGGCTGATTTTTCATAAGGCATTGTTTAACCCCAATACAGTTTGTTCTTGCCAAAGATGGTACCCAGAGTACATTTGAGATGGTACTTGATTTTCCTGGTTATATTTTTTGACTCCCCGCTCTGTCATTTACTCTTGAGAAATGTGAGAAGCACAGTGTAATCTGCAAGGGGATTGTCTTGATTCTGATATGAAGTATCAGTTGTTTCCTATACAGCTGTGGCATCATTCCACTAGGAAAATATCTTAATGAGCAACCTTCCTTCAGATAGTTGCTCATTTAAATCTATGAAGGGTGATAATGATTTGTCTACTTTTGACATAATAGGATGGCACCTCACACTCAAGTTGATACTGTTTCTTGCTTTTTTTTAGTTGTCATATCTCAGAATCTGTTCCTCTTGAGAAGCTTATTATTTACCAGTAATAGAACAATCAGTAGTAATAATTCTTTGGAAAGTTATCTGGGGAGCCACGTATCCACCCCCCCACCCCGGCTCCTGAGTCTATAAAGTTTTTTTCAGATTTTAGTGAATCATTCTTTCAGTCAGATGAACTGAAGACTATGAATGAGCATGTTTTCTTTGGAGAAAGTTATACCAAAAAACTTATACATTTGATAGGAAGATAAGGTTCTACCCACTCAATAATTACCAGTGAGTACGGAGGAGCTTTTGCACTAGCCGAGAAGAATCAATGATGCTGTGTGAATGAATAGAAGCGCAAGAGGTTAGAATCATCATACTTTGCTATTATGCAATACCTTCAATTGTTTTTTTAAAGAATCAGCTTGCCTCTTGAAGGTAATGCTTTTTGTAATGTTTAAACAATACTGATTTCTCTTTTCTTTACATCTCAATCTTCTTGTTTCTTTCACTTTATTTCCTTTCTATCCCTTTTCTTCCAGTATAGTTTTTCTTCCTCCTCACTGTAAACACATCCTGTTTTTTCCTCTTCTTTTTTGCAGTTTCTACTTGAAGGATGCACGTGTTTGTATTTTGTATTTCTATATGTGAGAGTGGTTTATGTATGCAAAAAATGGTTTGTATTTCTGTCAATTTATAAACAATATAGTTTATTTTATATAAACTTAGTTTTAGTATTGCTTTTTTGGGAATGTTCTAGCAGACATACTCAGAGAGACAGACAGACAGATAGGGAAACAAAGAGCCAGAAGAAATTTTATCCTATAAATAGTAAAAGAATGGCAAATGTTTAACCTATAACAGAGAAGACTAAGGGTGATTTAATGGCTGCCTTAAGACATCTGAAGGATGATCATAGCGAGGAGAAAGTGGACTTGTCAGATGAAACTACAGGGAAATAGATTCAGTATATGCCTTTAGAAATAATTTTCTGATGGTAAGAGTTGGAACCAGAGGAATGGGTTATTATCCCTGGAGATTTTCAAGCAGAGGCTGCATAGTACAAGTAGTTCTTGATTTACAACAGTTCATTTAGTGACCATTCTAAATTACAGTGGGATTGGAAAAAGTGACTTATGACCGTTTTCACACTTATGACTGTTGCAGGATCCTTATGATTACGTGATCAAAATTCAGATGCTTGGCAACTGACTTATATTTATGTTGCTTGAAGTGTCCTGGGGTCACATGATCATCTTCTATGGCCTTCTGATAAACAAAATCAATGGGGAAGCCAGATTCATTTAACAATCGTATTACTAACTTAATAACTTTGGTGTTTCACTTAACAACTGTGGCAAGAAAAGTCATAAAATGGGGCAAAACTCACTTAACAAATGTTTCACTTAACTACAGAAATGTTGGACTCGATTGTGCTCAAACTACCTTAGCAGATTTAAGTGTAATGTTCATATATTATAACATTTAACAAGTTTGTACAAATTCTATTTCCAGAATGTCATGTGATTTCTCTACTTCCATCAACCTTTTTTGAGGAATCCAATTAAAATATTTTAATATCGAAAAAAGCACTGAAAGCCATTAAAATATTGTTAATTATATTATGCTGTTTTATGATGGTAAAGATAATATTGAGGTTAATTATTTTTATCTTAAAATCAATTAAATAAAGTTTATTGCAGTTTAAGATTAATCTCTCCTCTCTTCTCCCATAGGAATGTTGTCTCTGTAATTTGAGAGGTGGAGCACTCAAGCAAACTACTGACAAAAAGTAAGTAACTTAGCCAATAAGTTCCATCTTTGTTATTTTATCAACAATATTGAACTTTGAAAAGTATTACCAATAGTTCAACTGCTTATGAGAGGGCAATCCCATACACTAGTTGAACTGGTGTTGAATTAAAAATTGACTGGAATTGCTGGGATAGTAATTCAATAGTATCTGCAAGTTTCCTCAGTAATTTGCTCTCTGTGACAAGCACTATTTGCTTGAGAATTGAAATATCAGTTTGAAAATTAGGGTAAATGTGGTATAAGAAACTCCATTCATTTTCAGTTTCTAACAGTGAGAATTTGGACATGTTAATGAAAAAGTATTCACAGATCATCTTCGTGACAAGCATTACTTTTAGAAGAGTCTATAGGTAAACTATTATTTTTAAAGCCAACTATGATATTACAATATCGTATTTTATCTTATGCTTTAATATACAAGCCGGCCTATTATTATTATCCCACTGATATTCCCTTGCAGGTTTCATTTGGGAACACAGTAAATGGTCTCTTATTCTTTTCATTTGTTCACAGTTTTATACTGTATCTGATTATCTATTTTATTCAGATTCTAGGCTTACATTCAGAACAATGTAAGTCAGGGGCGGATTGCTGCAGGCATTACTGCCGGTTCGCCACGCAAAAAATGTGCATGCACACTCACTTTGCTTGCTCGCGCGCGTGCACATTTGCACCTAAAAAGGTCTGGCCATGTGTAAAACATAAAAAAAAGGGGGGGGGGAATTACATTACTGCAATGAAAATTGTTCTGTGCATGTGCAGAACTGAAAATCAAGATGGTGCCGCCGTAGGAGAACCTGTTTGGGGGGATGGCAGGCCTGGATTGCTGCTAGTTCTAGCAACCCAGGCTGCCAAGTTACTACCGGTTCGGCTGAACCAGTCCGAACCAGTAGGAACCCATCTCTGATGTAAATGTAGTACATTGCCCTGATGATGCAGTAGTTAGAATGTAGCATTGCAGGCTAACTCTGCCCATAGCTTGAAATTCGATCCTAATGGGGCTTGAGGATGACTCAGCCTTCCATCCTTCTACCGTCGGTAAAATGAAGACCCAGATTGTTCTGGGCGATATGCTGACATTGTAAACTGCTCAGAAAGTGCTGTAAAGCACTATGGAACAGTCTAACTGCTATTTGAATTGCTAATAAGGTCCTTTCCTCAAATCTCACTATATTACAATTAAAAAATCAACAGGAAATCTTTGTTCTTGTTCAAAATTGCCCTGAATGTACACCTTTTTTTGGAAAAATTACTCAAAATATTAATTTTGAAATGCATGATATCTGAAGAATAATTATGTTCAAATGCGCATGTTACTTTGAGGAGTATGAATCAAATTCACTTAAAAATGCAAATGAAATGACTTTTGTGACATCTGGTTAAAACATGGCTAAAAATTAAGTTAAATGTACTTAAGATATATCACAAGATTTAATGATTTCTCCAGATTTTTTGATGCCCTTGTATTATCTGTGCAGATAAAATAGTCAGTTGGGATAGATCCATTGGTGTTATAGAAGAATGAAATTCCATACTGATTCTATGTTTGTCAAGTTAGAGACAAAGTTTGACAAAGCTCTGGTACAGAGTATTATAGGAAAATGAATGTGCAGTTACAAGTTACAAGCTAAGCATGAAATAATAATAAAGGAGTATTAACTGAATTTGAATATTCCAAAGTACCAACTTCAGGTTAGTTTAATTCTGAGGCAATATTGGTAACCAGTTTGCAATTAAAGAATAAATAAATTAGATCTAATACATAGTGCATAGTGAATCAAGTAAAATTAAACAGAATATAAAATAAAAGCCTCAGATCAAACAAGATGGTGGTGCATTAGTATGCTCATATATACCTCACATTTGGCACCTATCCTTTGGACAAATCTTTTTAAAAAGGTTATTACTGAAACAAAAAAACATCACTTTGGAGATGACTGATGGATTAAAACAAGGCATCCCCCCATGTGCATTCTCCTGTGCGCTGCTTGGAGAGTCCAAGCATGGTTTAACACAGCCTATCTGCCCTAGGACTGAGTAGATTTTTCTTTGGTCATGCCTCCTTTGCCTCCTTTAGGTCAGTTTAAAAACTCAGTCCGCCCAATAGGACTTGTTTTGGGGAGCTCTTCAGTCCTTTGACAGATAGATTGGACTCTCCAGGCAAATTATAGTAGATTTTAGAATTCAGATTTTTTTATTTTTTTTTCTAGTGTAGAGTTTTTGGTGTAGAGATACGTACTGTTACAAATAATTTTTCCCTTTCGGATTGCTGAGGTGGTTGGGGTTGCAGAGACCACTTGTCCGGCGGCTGCTGGCAAGTGTGGGGATGGCAGCGGCATTTCTGCGTGTCTCCAGCCGCCTGTCAGAGTTAGGGGCTTCAGAGAGTCCTGGTTCCCACGGCGGCATTACTGAAAGCTCGGCTAGCGTGGCAGCCATTTTGGAAGTGACATTTTCACGCGCTTTCTAATGGTCACTAATTTAGGTGCCGGCAGGCATCAGAGAATTCTTTTTAAATAGCGCGAAGCTGCGGTGGCCATTTTCGGCGTCCAGATCGAAAGTTAGTCGCCTGAGCCATTGAGGATATTTACACCACACGCTTCACCACCTTAGCGCAGATCGCCACCAGGGATTGCTGTCCTGTCCAGGGCGCTGGCAGGGCCTCCCCACCCCAGAAGAATTTCTGTCCCAGGAAGGCGGCTTTGGAGTGCCCTGGTAATCTAACCAGCCTCCAGCTATTAAGCGGATCTGCAGATGCTTTGGAGCCGGCTGGCTAGCGTCTGGTGCCCTTCCTTGCTGCAGCTTCACCCTCCACACCGACAATCCACCGACCTCCATCATCAGAATGGCAGATGAAGTTTTGGAGCCACGAGAGGAGCTGGCGGGGCCCTCTGCGAAGTGCAGCAGGCCACATCCCCATTCCAAGGGAGGAAAGGGAGTAAGGCCACTGGGGGGAAATCATCCCATAGTTCCTCTGGGAGCAAGAGCTCCAAGAACCAGGGTGACAGGATGCAGGAGGCCCCAAGGGAGAGATCCGGTAGGCCCCAGCCCCAATTCTCCCTCATGTTTGTGAGGCTGCTACAGCCTCTCCTCCACCCAGAACTGAGAGAGGGGATTCTCCCTCTAATCAAGGGGATCAGTCACCATCCGTAAGTGGTAGGGATTCTTAGTTTGGGTTCCCTGCAGCCTCCCTGGGATACCCGGATTCCCCCAGCTCCTCCATAAGGGAGGAGTTGGAGCCTTTTCATGGTTGTTTTCATGTGGAGGACTCCTCAGCCCCAGTTAGAAGTGAACGAGGCCTGACTTCCTCCAGGTCCAGACCCGCAGAAGACAAAGGCCCTGCTCTCTTGGCAGAGATGAGGGAAGTTATATCCCAGGCTATTTCCCAGGGCGTGGTTGAACCTATGCGCCAAAAGGAGGCCAGGGGTGGCAGGCCACCTCCACGCTGAGAGCAGGAGCCACAACCCCAACTCTCCGGGTACCTCTGTCACAACGGAGGTTTCTGTCTGGGAAGAGGAGGCTGCAGACGAGTTTGAATTATTGGAGGATGAGGATATGCCTCCCGATAAACCTGCCTTCACAGGCCTCTTCAAACCGTCCTTGTTAAGGCCATTTTACACAAGGCCAGGGCTTCCACGGAGCTCGGAGCCAAACCTAAAGATAAGGCTGTTCCCTCTACTTCCCAGGACCCTACAGAGGGACTGTTTAAGGAGAATGCTCCAGATCAGGAGCTTATTCCGGTCCCTGACCTGTTCATGGATGTCGTGCAGTGCCAGTGGGCACAGCTGGGGGCATTGGCCAATCCCAGTGGGGGAGACAAGACCTTGTACCCCTTGGAGTCTAAAATGGAGGATATATTGAAATTGCCAGAAGTGGATGCCCAGGTGGTCTCTTTGACCTCCAACTCGGCTCTTCCGGCAGACCTTTTAGAGGGTCTTAAGGCAGAGGACAAAAGGTCTGAAAAGGCCTGTCATAGGACGCACCAGGCGGCCATCTGTGTGAGTGAGAAGAAGTGTTCTGGTTCCTTCAGGAAGCAGACCTTTCGGGGCCAGGATAACGCCCAGGCGTCTACCTCCTTCTCCTCTCAGAGGTCATACAATCAAGGTAGTGATAGGGGCCAGGAAAGAAACAGCTTTGGATCCTGGGGCAGACAACAGAGCCAGGGATCCTTTCGGAAGCCATTTCGTGGTGGCTCCAACAACCATTGGTTCAGGTGCGGCAAGTGACCGCCAGAGCGACTCTCCCATCGGGGGCCGTCTGAAACTTTATGCAGACTGATGGGAGGAGAGTACCACGGACACATGGATCCTGAACACCATCAGGAGGGGGCTGATGCTGGAGTTGTAACGTTCCCTCCACGAACGTTCGTTTGTTGTCTCCTGGCCAACCCCCCCCTAAAAAGGTCCCTCATGCAAGCAGAAATCGACCATCTTCTGCAAATAAACGCCATAGAACCAGTTCCTCTGGACCAGGAGGGAAAGAGATTTTATTCCATTCTCTTCCTGGTCCCCAAGAGCTCAGGGTGGGACAGGGCCATCTTAGACTTGAAGTGCCTGAACCAACATCTGGCCTACAAATGCTTCAAGATGCAGTCCCTCCAATCCATCCTGGACTGCATAAGGCAAGGAGACCTACTAACGTCCATCGATCTGAAAGAAGCTTATCTTCATATGCCCATTCATGCATCGCACAGGAAGTTCCTGCGGTTTCACTACGATGGGAGGCACTATCAGTAGAGGGCTCTGCCCTTCGGCCTCTCTCCCACCCCCAGGATTTTAACCAAGCTTCTTGCAGCGGTGGTGGCTCACCTTCGCACCCGTCCCATACGCCTGGAATGTTACCTAGACGACATCATCATTCATTCAACAACTCGTCACCAGGCTCTAAGAGACGTGCAAATCACCATACACACCCTACAGAACCACAGGTTTTCGATGAATCGGAAGAAAAGCCACCTCGACCCGGTGACTCGCATCCAGCACCTGGGCACCATAATAGACTCTGTTTCATGCCAGGTGCTTCTGTCTCCAGACTGGCTATGCAGTCTCAGGAACAGAATTCGCCAGTGCTGCCAGGTCAGATTCCTGCCAATTGTCCAACTCTCACAGCTTCTCGGCGTCATGATATCTTGTCTAAACATAGTTCCCTGGGCTCGGCTGCATGCCAGGGAACTACAGTGGTTCTTACTGCTGATGCAGAGATCGAAGGCCAGCAACTCTCCCAGGAAGGTTCGGCTATCATTGAAGGTGTTTCACTCCCTGATGTGGTGGCAGTCAACAGCAGTAGAGAAGGGTTGTCTATTCAAGGAACCCGACAGGGTCGTGGTCACCTCGGATGCCAATCTCTATGGCTGGGGGGCACATTGCCAAGGTCAACTGGCACAAGGCAGATGGTCACGGACAGAGGCAGCTCGAAGCATCAATGAGAGCAGCCAGGCTCGTCCTAAGACGGTTCACAGCCCAACTGGTGGGTTGTCATGTTCTGTTACTCACAGACAACATTGCAATGAAGGCCCATGTAAATCGGCAGGGCGGCACCCACTCCAGGAGACTCATGGCAAAGGTGGAGGCCCTGGGCCATTGGGCAGAACAACACCTAGCATCAATAAGAGTGGATCACATATCCAGCACCAGCAATGTTAAGGCAGACTGGCTGAGCTGACAGATGATTGACAACTCTGAGTGGCATCTACATCCAACTCTGTTCCGACAGATTGTGCGGTGGTTCGGGCAGCCACATGTTGATCTGTTCGCAATGGCAATCAATTCACAGCTCCCGAGATTCTTCTCACACTACCACTCACTCCAGGTGGAGGAGATGGATGCACTGAGGTCCAGGTGGCCCCCAGGTCTCCTGCATGCCTTCCCCCCCTGCCGCTCATCCTGCGGGTAATCAACAAGCTCCTGGCGGAGGAGGCGTAATTCATACTGGTAGCTCCGCATTGGCCCAGGAGGTCCTGGTACATGGATCTTGTCAATCTGTCCGTAAGGAAGCTGTGGAGAATTCCTCAGGAGCAGATCTCCCTCAGCCAGGGGGCCATCAGTCATCCAGAGCCCCAGTGGCTCCAACTAGCCATATGGCACTTGAGGGGGAGCTCCTGAGGAAACAAAAGCTTTCCGACAAAGTCACCCAGACCATTGAAGCGTCCAGAAGACCATCTACAACATGCATCTACGATGCAACCTGGAAAGTGTTCTCCACTTGGTGCAAGTGGCGTGACATTGTAGATGTTGCAGCATCCATACCTCAACTTCTGGACTTCCTTCAGGACGGATTAGACAAAGGCTTGGCGCCCAACACCCTCCGTCGCCACCGTTGTCAACTATTCTGGCAGAGACTGTCATCAGTCCAACACCCTCAGATCAAAGGTTTCTTGAAGGGAGCGACCAATCTTCAACCTCAGGTGATACACAGGTACCCGTCCTGGAACTTACCGTATGTTCTGCGAGCCCTAACCACTGCACCATTCGAACCTCTGAGAACTGCCAGTCTTCGCCACTTGACTCTTAAGACTACCTTCTTAGTAGCAATTACTTCTGCTAGGAGGGTGTCAGAGATTGCAGCGTTCTCTGTCAGGGAGGAACTGTGTATCGTCCATCATGATTGGGTCATCCTGCGTCTCGATCTCTCCTTCCTACCAAAGGTGAACTCTCACTTTCACAGATCTCAGAAGGTGATCCTCCTGAACTTTTGTCCCAGGCCTAAGCACCCCAAGCTGGCACAAGCTGGACGTTCGGCGGGCGGTCCGCATATATATGAAAAGTACTAAGGACTTCAGACATTCAGAGTCCTTCTTTGTGTCTTTTCAACCTGGGTCGTTGGGTCGTAAGATTTCATCTTCAACAATTGGATGTTGGCTGTGGGCCTGCATCAAAATGGTTTATAAACATCAGGGCAGAACCGTGCCAGGTCGTGTGACGGCACACTCCACAAGCAGTGCCGTCACTACAGCGGCTTGGGCGACCCAAGTGTCCATCATTGACATTTGCAGAGCTGCTATGTGGGCGTTCCCCACAGCTTTCATCAAAAATTATAAAATTGCCACCTTTGCCTCAGCCTCCGCCTCCTTTGGAAGACGTGTTTTGCAAAAAGTTGCCTCAGCTCCGGACAATCTGGACATGACTTTGGCCCTCCCTGGGACAAAATAGCTTGGGTACGTCCCATGCTTGGACTCTCCAAGCAGCGCACAGGAGAATGACCGTTGGCTTACCTGAACAGTCATTCTCTGGGCGCTGAGGGAGAGTCCAAACCCGCCCAGGGTTTCTTGAAAGGTCCAAGGCTCGGCATTATGATTAGGATACCTGAAGGGCATCCTACAGTGGACAAGACTTTGTTTTTAAACTGACCTAAAGGAGGCAAAGGAGGCGTGACCAAAGAAAAATCTACTCAGTCCTAGGGCAGATAGGCTGTGTTAACCCATGCTTGGACCCTCCCGCAGTGCCCAGAGAATGGCCGTTCAGGTAAGCCAACAGTCATTTTCCCCCTTCCTCTCCATTTTTAATTACATGTTATTGCTATTTGATTATTTATTGTTTATATATTTTAATAGCTTTTAATGTTTATAAACCTCCCAGAGTCACCTCTTGGTGAGATAGATGGGAAAAAGTCTAATAAATAGAATAAAATAAATAATTGTTGTCTGGTTTTTCAAATATATTATTATAGAGATTAAATTGAAATATAACTATACACTGTTTTAAATTAATTAAAATCCTTAATATCACCTCAGTGTAGTTTTTTAAAAAACTAAATATGAATTACCGGTAAGTTTCAAAAAATGCATAATTGATAGAACTGAAAATAATTAAAAAATTAAATTGAATACAGTACTTTTATTTGATATGTCTACCTAAATGTCATATTTTATAAAGAATTCAGCACTTTAAAATATTTAAAACCATGGTCTTGATTTACATGCAGTTTTGGAAATGTGCAAAAACTATTACATGAATTTATCTTTTAAATTTGTTAATGTTTATATTTCTTTTGTCTTTGCATGCATGTACTTTCTATAATTTTATAGGTGGGCTCATGTCATGTGTGCAATTGCTATACCTGAAGTCAGATTTGGTAATGTCACAGAGAGAACACCAATAGACACGAGCAGGATACCTTTGCAGAGATTGAAACTGGTGAGTAATATTAGTCTAAATTGTTACTATAATATATAATTTACAGTCGTAGTGAATTTTACAAATTATTGTATAAACAATAGGTGCATTGCTGTATTTTCAATGACTATACCATAAATTTTGCTATACCTTATACCTTAAAGTAGCAGACTGGAAACATATACATTCATCTGCAAGATTATAACATGACATGGTTTAGTGTTTTTTTTTCCTTTAGTGTTTTACTCTTGCTTTTATTTATTTATTTTGCTCTACTACCAGCTGTAAAACCCTAAATTTTTCTTACATTTCTAAAATAGGTAAGTTGAAGTGTTTACACAGAAGGACAATTTTTCCAGCTATTATTGCTGATAAATTTGCTAACTGTATATCACAAAGTTCTGCCTCAGCAAGCATCAAGTGACAAATGTTCTTTGGAAAATATTCTTGGTTCTACTGTAAGAGCCAGCACGGACAACAAAACATATTGTAGAATTAATTGAAACCTTGTAGAACATTTGGGTATAGTTTATATATCCAAATAAATATAATGTAAAGAACATACACAATTGTTTATATGCCAAACCATAGAAAGGCCAGGGAATGGATTGGATTGAGGGTGTGTGTGTGTGTTGATTTTTATTTGAAAGAGGATGTACAATCAGGTGCATTGCATGCATTGGAAGGCTAATTTTTTCTAAGAATAATTTTTGTGTTGGCTTCTAACCATAAATAGAGATATGCTATTGCCATCTGATTAAAATTCTGAAAACAAATCTTGAGATGATGAAAGACATCAGGTATACAAAGGAGAAATGTAATAAAGCTTAGCTGATGACAAACAAATCAAATTTATAGTTATCCATATCATTAAGAACATGGGAGTGGGATTCTAGATTTACTTATGTGATAACCATTGTTTGTAAGAATTGGGATACCAATAGGATACATTAAATGGAAAACTATTGATGTTCCATGGTCATATTTGACTATAAAAGGGAAAATTCTTAAAATTGAAGGAACTGATGAAAAAGACACTGAGCGGAAATATTAAGATGAACAAATCTGTTTCTGCATAGAGTTTATTTAAAATCATAAGAATTGAGACTTATCCAGGATTGTCCAACAGATCTGGACAATTTCCATCTAGTCTTTAACATTTTCTTTTTGGGGAAGATGGTTGAGAAGGTGATGACTTACAGCTTGAGAGGACACAGCTTGAGAGGATTTAGGAAAAAGCAAATTATCTGGCATCCTTTCAGTCAGGATTGAGGCCTGGCCATAATAGTGGCATAGCATTGGTTGCATTTTTCAGTGTCCTTTGTTGAGCTTGGGATGAGAGTACTACTGTACATCCACCCTGGTCGTCTGTTCTCTCAGCAGCCTTTGTTCCCCTTGATCCTGTATCCTTCTGAGATTAATCAGAGGATTAGGAGTGTGAGACATTGTGCTATGGTACTTTTCCCTTCTTTGTGACCAGTTCCAATCAATGTTGGTAGTGGGCTGAGGTTAAGTCAGAGATCCCTGCTTTGTCAGAGGCTTTTCAGGCTTCTACTTTCTTTTAATTCCTATTTACCATTTAAGCTGCTGGAGAGAGATCATTTGTGGTCATGAAATGTCATATCACAGATCTCTGCCATAGACTGACCAAGCATCACCACGACGATCATTTATTTATTTATGAAATATATCCCCCCATCTCATTTTGAAATGACTCTTGGTGACTTACAGCAACCTTTCCTGGGTCTTGGATGCGGTGCGGTCTAAATGGGGGAGGGGAGTCTTTGGTTCAATCTTGGCAAGTCTAAGTGGCTGTGGATGTTTAAGTTTTATGGCTCTGTAAATCTTCCATTTTTAACTCTCCCTACGGATGCACTTCCTCAGTCAGAGCTATTGTGCAATATTGGGATCTTCCTGAATTTATGGCTATTGCCCAAAGGTAGGTGGAAGCTGCCACTGTGGGAGGAATTTACATTGGCTTGTCATTCCTTGTTCATAGTGAAATCGTGTCTGTGGCTTTGCCTGTTCTGTGGAACAGCATCCTCCCCGGGGATCTGGCTAACCTTGACCCTATTAGCTTGATGAACTGGTGTTTCCCCAAGTATTTGGGCCAGGAAATTAGACAAGCTCTGATGATGAAGTGCCTTTTTGTTTTGGAGGTTACTTTAACAGGTTGTCATGGGGTGATATACTGCTGTGGTAGTTGTGTACATTGCCCACAGTCATTGCTGTGGGTTAGGGTTAGGCATTCTATAAATAATTTAAATAAAAATAAATTCTACAATAATAGAAGTCCAGAAAGAATCCAGAATATCTATTTAGCAGCATTCTATAAAAAGCTTCCTCTAGGCCTGTGGTGGTTAACCTTTTTCTAAAAGTGTGCCAAAACTGTGTGCGCGCGTGCTATTGCACGCGCCCCCTGCACATGTGCGAGTGACCCCCCCCACCGCACATGCGTGAACAACTCCCATGCAGGGGGGGATTTTCACCCTCCCCAGGCTCCAGAGGCTTTCCTGAAGCCTAGGGAGGGTGAAAACGGCCTCTCCTGCTCCTCCGGAAGACCAAAAATCAGCTAGCGCATCAGAGCTGAGGACTGCCGAAGGTGGCCATGTTGGCAAATATGGCTCCACATGCCACCTGTGGCAAGCGTGCCATAGGTTTGCCATCACGGCTCTAGGCAATGTGAACCTAATGAGGACACTAAATTTGCAGAAAATATGTATGTTATAAAGAATTATAGAGGTCCATTAAAGCATTAAAGGAATTGATAAAAACCTATATATTTGAACCTGAAAAGTGGTCAAAGTGGTTGGGTTGTTAGACAACAAAATTCAATTATTGAATGGATGCTCAAGAAGAATCAGGAGATTGCTGAGAAACTAAATGAATTATTTGCACGTGTCATTGCTACAGAAGGTATAGGATAGATAACTGAGCAGACTGGATTCAACACAAGATGACAGGAAATTTGACTGTTCTTTTTGGTTTGGGGTTTTTCCATGAGACATCTTAATGTGCTAACAATGTTCGTTGTGATTATTTAAATATATCTTGATTCTCCTGTAATCATAGGTTTAGAGGACAATATATGATGGATTTATTGAAACTTGAGGGCCTTCTCATCCTGAGTATTATTTTGATTGTAAATTGAAGATTAAATAAGAATAGTACCTTTCCCCCTCAGATAAAAGATTTTTTGAAACTCAAATGGACCATAGCATATCAATATGTATCATGTATGAATTTATCTTTGAGATCCAAGTCTTTCGCAGCTGAAAATAAGGAAATTGCCAACAGTTGCTCAAGTCAGGAACACAGATGTTCATTATACACATGAAGTGTCTGGTTAACTCACAAACAGCAAGAAGAATATTTTATTTTTAAAAATAGCTAATGTTTTCACTCCCCTCAGGGAAAAAAAGGGTAAAACAGCTTCTATTTACTCAAGCAATGAACTGTTCATATGCTTTGGACTTTTACATTGTCAGCATTAATCTTCATAGAATTCCAGATGTTCTGAGTGAAGTATGTATGTGTATAAAAAAATGAAAAAAACATTTAAAATACTGGCTAAGTCAATTCAACAATAATTTAATTATGAAGTTCAGAGCTGGTTTCCCTTCCAGAAAACTTTTTTGGGGTAAAGAAAAAAGACATTGAAAAAATAATAATTATATACTATATATATATATACATACTATATTGTGAAGATTTTTATTTTCACATCCTTGCACAGTTGCATTCTTTTCTAATATGCTATTACTGAAAAAATAGGAAGTAACTTAAAGACTGGATTTATTTTTTAATAATTGTAAAACTGCAGCAATTGTATAACAGAGGCTGATGACCAAATGCTGTTCTATCAAATCTTAAAGTGCCCAGAAGCTTCCAAAAGTTGTTACTAAAATTTAATTTCAATGCAACTGAAGTAAGATGTTATTAAATTATGCCTGGAGAATAATTATATCAACTGTATTTAATTTTTTATTAAATGGAAAGGGGAGGAAATTTAGTGTTTTGTCCTGACCTTTTTGTATCCCAGCATACCTTTCAAAGGCCAAGTGCTGTCTTTACTCTGGATAACAAAATAATGTACCTCATATAAAACATTAGAATAAAGACATAGTCAATTATGGCAATGCAGAATGATAAAAGTAAAATAATGCGCTTATGTATAAAATAATATAAATTACTGTATTTTGAGATTAATATAACAGTGATTAAAATAAAGATTAATGCTTGGATGCAAATTTCTGGACTTTATTATGTTGTCATTAAGTCTTCCTTCTAAGAATTTCTTTTGAATGTTAGCAACTGAATGACATGAGGAGCAATACTTATCTGTACAATGACTGGCAGTGGTTTTTTTTTTTTTTGTCTGCCATATAGTTTCCTATTATTTTTACATTTCAGACATATTTCTCCAAGCAGAGAGGAAAATGAGTTTTGAACAGACTGAAGTTGCCTTGGGCTTTTTGATTACCTCATATTTATATTTGAGAAGTGAATCCTATATAAGCATGAGTACTTTCTGGGTGAGGATAGTATTTTGAAAATAAAATTACAAAGCAACGATAGCAAATCTATGAGATTTCTATTATGTGGTAAGGTCAAAGTTTTATCTGAATGTGGTTATAAATTTGCACCTGAAGGCAAATAACTTTGGGTCTAAAAACCAAAGACCATTGTTTTGACCCTTGAAAAAGGTGATCCATTTAAAAAATAAATTTACTTTAGTTTGCCATTTTTAAAAAATAAAATAAAATAAAATGGAACAGTTGGTATAGTAGTGCTAAAGGTGTCCATACTATAATCCTCTTTTAAAATAAAATCTAAAAACAGAACTAAACCAATTTGTTCATTGTCTTGGGTTTAATTTTACAAGAAAATTGATTAAGTACAAAGTTTTGAATAGCTACTCCCTTTTTCTAGCAATGTACAAATATTTGACACTGATACACTATGCTGTTGTCATGCAATTCCTGGAATATAAGCAACTATTGATTAACTTTCAGCATTTCAAAAATATTGCTGCAGGCAGTAATATGAAAGAAAGTCATTATACTGAACATTAACTTACACATTGACTAGCCGACTTCCATATTCTCTGTTTTGGAATAATACTCAGAATTGTTCAACCATATTTCTATAATGTTTCAAAAATAATATTAAAATACATTGACGAGGAATGAATGCTTGCATTTTTCAGTTAGAAAGTTGTTAAAATATAGTTAGTAGACTAAAAATTCACTAGAGAGTTTTTTGTCAGTTCATAATTTATGATTGCATTAAAATGATGCCAGTGCGTAGAATATATCTTATCATACGTTTTTGTGGGTCTGATTTTAGTAGCATAAAAATGAATGCGACATGTCATCTACTTTTTCTAAAAATTATATGTTGCTGTAAATTGATTTTGCTGTGCTTAATTTTGTATGTAAGTAATATAGATGTAAAATATTTTTAATAAAATATGTATTGGATTGGTATACTAGTTTTGAAATCCAAAATATATAAAAGTGAATTGTAGAATATAAATTTAATATTATTACTTCTAAATACAGATTTTTTACTTTTGCTTACAATTATAATTTTGAAAAACTAATCAATCAAAACTATTCAAGACATTGATGGTGGAAAAATATTAAATACCTACCTCTTAAGAATATTTTATTTTTACAATATTTACACATTACACAAAGACATTTATACATCAGTCATTAATCAATGTTTGATGTCTATAGCAGAGTAAGTGAAATTTTCTCTTAAATTACTATTTGATATATAAGTTGTTAACAAATGGTTAAATATCAGCTTTTTACATATCCATAAATAATTTTGTCAGTGGTACATATAGTTTATTTACAAATATTGTGACCTAAAAGTCTGTATTTGTAAAGAATAATTCTGAAAGTAAGCTTTAATTTCACACATTTCAAGTACTTAACAATACATATCATATTTATTTTAAACAATTTTTAAAAGTATTAAAATTAAATTTGATGAATTAATTTTATATTGATTTATCATACATGAAATGAAAATTAATAAAGCATTACTTTATTTAATAAATAATGAAACATTTCTCATATAGATATAATTGCAGCTTTACATATCATTTCCTTATTGTACCAAATATGCAATAAATCAGTTTTAACAAACCTCTGTTTAATGTAATTTGGATTCAATGGATTGAGCGTTTCTATACCTTGCATGTCTTAAATCCCATTCACAGTTTTTCACACGTCTAAAATATGTATGCATAAAATTTCTTTTGGTTTTAACAGATGTTCCTTTTCATCTTGTTGAGGATTCACTCTAATGGATATCCATTATGGAAGCCCATATAAAGTATAAACAAATTCTGAGAAATAAGAGGTGAAAGGATTGCAGCAGCAACCTGGCTAATGTTATCATCTTGATTTTGTTCTCGATAATTCCTTGATGTTAATTACATGTCATTTTATTAGCCATATTCAATAGATAACAGTATTGTGTCTGTTGATGCAGTTAAGTGCAAATCCTATTTAGTTCCGGGCAGGATATTATTTTATATTCTGCTTGTGTTTCTGCCAAAAGATGTAATATAGTCTTACATCCAGAGTGAATTGTAGATCATTATCCTTAGAAAACAGTGACTAAAAAGTAATTTGCTGACTCTGCATTTTTAATGGTCTGGTATTTTTTCCATATTAAATATATACTGTAAATAATGTGAAACATGGATATTACATATTCTTATTAAATAGATTATACAACAATACTAATGTAATCTACCAATTAATTTTTATCCAATTGGCTTTGTGCCTGAGATAGGCACAAAGATAGCCTGATTTCTAGCCTGGTGCCTTAACCACTACATCAAAGTAGCTCTCAACAAATAAACAGTGGTAATAAAACAACATTTATTAAATATGGCAGTAGAGTAAGTTATGGCTAGTAAGGCAGAATAAAAATTGAAAGTCTTGTATAAACTGATTTAAGTTCATTTGCTACGTTAAGCTTAAAATCTCAGTGCATAAATATAAATAGGGTTTAATTTTAGTGTTAAAATTTATTATAAAGCAAAATATTAAAACTTCAATTTGGAATAAATATTAATCAGAGTGGACTCATTTACATCTGGCATCAAAGTTAATTGGCACAAAGACAGCAGAATATAAGTAAACAGGGGCTAGGACAGGTCCATGCAATCCATGGACCACATGCAGCCCTGAACAGCTAATAATATAGTCCAACAAGATCGTAAACTTTTACAATTCTTATGTAATTTATCATATATACATTAGGTATATTATATATTTTATATGCAGCCTAAGACAATTCGTCCTCACTCAGTCACTCAGTGCAGTCCAGGCAAGCCAAAAGGTTGGACCCCCATGGGTTAAGGGACTTGCAAGTCTGGTGAGGCAAAATTACTTTAATGATATTCCAAAGCCAGCTCTGTAGGATATAGGTTGTCACAACCTTTCTAATTTCTGAGGCTTCCGAAATTAGAAAACTGAAAATAAAACATTAAGACGGTTGTTGACATTTATTCTAGGAAAGGTTTTTACATATAAGAGCTTCACTACATGGATTTTTTTAGGCAGTCATGAAATAGACATTGTGATTTTATATTTTAAAACCCACTATTATGTCTGCCTTTTGTTTTTCAACTCTAGCTACAGTGCAAGTTCAGATGACAAGTAGAGAAGACAAAACAGGATGAATCTATTCCCTATACATTATTTTGTTTAACAATAAATATCTAAGAAAAGTAGAGTTCTAGACTGACTATATTTTTAATGAGGCAATGAGCTTCCTGAGTGAAGTGGTCTACGCTTTTCCTGTAGATACGGTGGGAGGGGCTACAGGTGGGTTTAGTCACAGCCTGATTGGTCCAGAGACTGAGGGAATTTTCTTAAGTATCCTTCCTTCCCTATTGGCTCCCAGTTTCCCTCAGTCTTTGGTTCAAGCTACTAGCTGTGGCTCCAGTGAGGTACTTATTGAAATTTAAATTTCTCATTTGGTTGATTGTATATTCTAAATTTTCTAAAATTTCGACTGCTGGCCATAGAGATTGATCGTCAGCCTCACAAGGGGATAGGAGTGTCCTGGTCTCCTACCCCTGGGCCTGGAGGGAGGCTTGCCCAGTCCCTGGGCATGCAGGGGTGGCAGGCTCCTACTGCAGTCGAGTGGATTGAAGGCTCCTGCAGGTGGCGATTGATTAGCGCGCTACCTTCAGCTTGTTCTTCCTTCTTAATTTGCCAATCGCAAGCCTCGCTGCGGCTTTAACATCTCGCCACAACTTCGAGGCCCTAAAGGAGCTCAGCGCTGCCTCCAGAGCCTCACCGCACCTTTAAAGTTTCGCTGCGGTCTCAATTCTACTGGCATTGAGAGGCGCGCCTCAGATTGATAAAACTGCTTTGAGCGCGGCGCTGCAGCTTGCAAACTAACGGTGTGGCGCGGATTGAACTGTCTAGCCGCTGAAGGACTCCCAAGATGACTCGGCTCGTCACGAGACTGCAACATCAGAGCCAATTATACTGGGCACCTTCCTCTGGTTACATGAGGCGCGGTGGCCATTTTGGGGCGACCTCATGGGCGGTGGCCATTTTGTACAGCAGCGGCCTGCATCATGGCCATTGATCAAGGCCAGCAGGCGTCCCTTCCTCCATCCTCTGTCCTACATCGCGGCCATTAATCGAGGCTGGTAGGCGTCTTCTCTTCCATACAACTGCCTGCAGCACACACATAAATCAAGGCCGGCAGGCTTGCCGCAGCTTAATCCAGGCATAGACCACGTGAGTGAGACATGGCCTCCACAGCCCCTGAACCAGTGCAGGCCCAGGGAGAAATGGCAGAGGAAGGCCAGAGCAGACTCAGGACCAGGGCAGTGGCCTCTAGACCTGCAGATGACCAGCGCCCTTCCCGAGCGGCTGCAAGGAACGAGTCAAGGAGACAGAAGGCCTTAGAGAAACAGATGGCCAGGGCGGAGAAGCTAGCACAAGTTGTTAGGCCTGAATCCCGTTGTAGATGCAGATCTCCAATTGGGCCCAGCTCTCACCATTCTGGCTCGCTCCCCAGTGGTTTCAGTCCTTCTTCCTCTTCCATCTCCCCTGCAAGACCTCGCAGGCAGGTGGCTTCTCCTTCACTTCCTGTCTCACCAAGATCGTATAGGGAGGGACAAGGGATCCAAGGGAAGGGGGATCTCGGAACTACCTCCCGGCCTCACAACTTGCCCCCCGGGGGGCCCGTCCCGGGGTCCTTCCGATGAAGACCTAGAGGACCTTGAGCTTCTGCCTGAAAACATCAGGACATTCATTTCCTCTGCTATTTCTCAGGCCTTTCCGAATGGAAACGATCTTCTCAAGGGGTGGCAAGACCTCATTCTGGCTCCAGGCACCCCAGATCTCCATCTTCTTCTTGGGGACAGGATCCACCCAGGCCTCCTTCCCCTTTGGTGGTTAGTGAGGGCTCAATTCTAGAGGAGGTTGCTCATCCGGACCTGGGGTTCTCGGAAGATGAGGATCCGTTCCTCCTGACCCCCTGGCATTCCCAGGCCTCTTTCCTCCCCCGGCCTTCAAACCTCTTCTACATAAGGCTAAAAAGACTACCCAGATTGGTACAGGGGCTCCTCCAGTGTCCCAACACAGGGATCCCAACCTGGCTATGTTTATTCATCCCAATACGGATAAGGAGGAAGTCCCAGCCCCTCCTCTATTCCTAGAGGTGGTTAAGAACCAGTGGGCTCGACCTTCCTCCTTGCCTAGCCCCGGGAGTAATGATCGGCACTTCTACAATATGGAGCAGGCCTTCTCCCAGGCCCTATAATTGCCAACAGTAGATGCCCCCATTGCCCTTCTTGCTAATGCATCTACCGTAGTCTCAGGGGATGTGGCCGACAAGCTAAAGCCCGAGGACAAGCGTGTGGAACTTACTCTCCATAATAATTTTTAACGATTTGGCCTGGGCCATTAAGTCGGCTGCTGCAGCATCTTACTTTAATCGCATGGCTGTTATGTGGTTTCGCCAATTACAGGACCGCATTCCAATCCAAGATGAGCGTCTTCACCAAGACCTCACCAAAATTATCTCGGCCACCCAGTTTTCTGCAGACGCCACTCTAGATTCCATCATGTTTGCATCAAGGGCGTTGTCCACCTCAGTAACGTCAAGGTGCCTCTTGTGGCTTCGCAAATGGACAAGTCCAAGTGGAATTTGGCAGCGGCCCCTTTCACCGGCTCCAATCTCTTCGGGGCTTCGCTCGACCTGATCCTTGTGGAAACAAAGGACAAGAAGGTCCTTCCCTCTAACACCAAGAAGCCGGAGTCCTATCAGGCTTCTTACCAAAGACATTCTTCTTTCTGGCCTCCTGACCATGACTATCGGCAGCAATGATATGCCCCCTATAAATATGACAGACAGACTCACCATCCTTTTTATCAAGATAGGGGTAGATATCAGGGTAAGTCTAAACGGCCCTTTCATGGAGGGGGCAGCCGCCCCTTCCACAGAGGGAAATGACTCCAATCCAGGTCAGCCCATAGGCGGCTGCCTTGCGTCCTTTGTGGATCAGTGGGACCAGATAACATCGGATGCCTGGGTCAGGTCAACCATCAGGGACGGCCTCCATCTGGAATTTCTCTCCCTTCCCCCGACACTCTTCAGGACCTTCCCCTTGTCCAGGGATCCGGAACGACGCCACCTAATGAGTCTGGCCATCCAACAACTGCTGGACATTCGGGCCGTAGAACCGGTTCCACCAGAGGAGTACGTGTTAGATCTGTACTCCAACCTCTTTGTTGTCCCTCCATCTGGGGGATGGAGAGGAATCTTGGACCTGAAGTGTCTCAATTCTTATCTGGTCTACCGGCGCTTCAAAATGTCGTCTCTCAGGTCCATTCTCCTGGGGATCCAGTGGGGCGATTTCATGGCATCTGTAGATCTGACGGAAGCGTATCTACACATCCCGATCATACCAGCCCATCGCAGATTCCTTCGCTTCTCCCACGAGGGGCGCCACTTCCAGTACAGGGCCCTCCCATTCAGTGTAGCTTCTGCTCCCCGCACATTCACGAAGGTCCTGGCAGCATTGGCAGCTCACTTGTGATCCCTCCTGGTGAGACTCCATTGCTATCTCAACGACATGCTCGTTCTGGCCCAATCATGCATGCATGCAATTCACGACTTGAACCTGACCATCCGGACTTTACAGTCCCTGGGATTTTCCATCAACTTCCCCAAGAGCCATATCTCTCCCTCGACGAAGATCCATCTGGGCACAGTGCTCTGTTGCAGGACTTGTTTGACTTTCCCCAGAACGTCTAACAAATCTTCAATCCTTGGCACGACATGTCCGTGCAAGTCGGTCAGTTTCCATCCTGACCTTGGCATGCTTGCTGGGCAAGATGGTGTCGTGCATAGGGATAGTTCCCTGGGCCGGTCTCCATTCTCGGACACTTCAATGGATGCTCATTCCTTACCAACGCCACCGCGTGAGCAATTCTCTGCATTCAGTCAACCTGTCACCCGGGCTTCGCTGGTCCCTGAGGTGGTGGTTGTCCCCGGCCTTGTGTCACAGATCTGAGTTTTGGGAACTGGATCACATCTCGATCATGACAGACGCGAGCCTTTATGGCTGGGGGACCTTGATGGAATCCAGGCTGGCACAGGGTCGTTGGACAAACTCAGGCTTGTGCCACAATATAAATTGGCTGGAGCTGAAGGTAGCTTGCCTGACCCTCCTTCACTTTCGGGACTCAATTGCCAATCACCACGTGCTCCTCCTGATGGACAATGTCACCACAAAGGCCCACATAAACCATCAGGGGGGGACTCAAGCTCAGAAACTCAGACTCTGGGTGGAGAAGAACCTGGCATCAATAACATCAGAGCACATCTCGGGCATAGCCAACCATCAGGCTGACTGGCTGAGTCGGGCAACAGTCGACCACAGCGAGTGGCAGCTGATTCCAGAACTATTCCACAGAATTTGCCACCGCTTCGGCAACCCATTGGTGGAATTGTTCATGAGCCTGACCAATGCTCAGCTGCCCTGGTTCTTCTCCCGCTTCCCAGCATGCAACACAGAAAGGACAGATGTCCTCAGAAGTCCATAGCTCCCGGGCCTTCTTTATGCCTTTCTCCCTCTCCCTCTAATCCAGGGGACTCTGAGGGAGGTAGTGATAGAGAGGGCACACATCATCCTTGTGGCCCCTTATTGTCCGAGATGGCCTTGGTTTGTGGACCTCATCCAGCTGTCCGTATCTCCCCCATGGAGGATTCCTCAGGAGGAGATTGCCCTGTGCCGGGGAGTCCTATTCCATCCAGAGCCCCAGTGGCTCCAACTGACCGCCTGGCACTTGAGTGCCTCCTCCTGTGGGACGCTAACCTGTCAGCCAAGGTCATTTCCACCAATGAGGTTTCCAGGCGCCAGTCGACCACACGTATTTATAATTCGACATGGTCAATGTTCGTCTCCTGGTGCAGAAGGTTTGATCTAACTCCGACCAATGCATTGGTTGCCCAAGTCCTTGGTTTCCTATAACACGGCCTAGACCAAGGTCTTTCTCATAACACCTTACAGGTGGCTTCCCTCTCCTCCGTTCTGGCGGGGGATGGCTGATTTTCCTTGGCCCAGGTCCCACTAGTCAAACGGTTTCTAAAAGGAGCGGCAAACCTGTGCTCTCCTCCAGTGCATAGGTTTCCAATGTGAGATCTCTCCCTAGTCCTTAGAGCTCTCACGGGCCCCCCCTTTGAACCATTGAGGACAGTACACCTCAGGTATTTGACTCTAAAGGTAACCTTTCTTGTCGCCATTACTTCGGCTCGACATATATTTGAGTTAGGTGCCTTGTCATCCAAGGAGGACCTATGCCAATTCCACCAAGACAGGGTCATCCTGCGACTAGACCCGACATTCCTCCCGAAGGTCAATTCCCTCTTTCACAGATCGCAGGAGGTCATCCTCCCTAATTTCTGTCCCTCTCCCTCCCATGATAGGGAACTCCTTTGGCACAGGTTTGATGTCTGCCATGTTTTGTACATTTATCTCAGGCGCACATCCTCCTTTCGTCGATCAGAGGCCCTCTTCATGTCCTTTCAGCCCAGCACCCTGGGAGCTAGGATCACTTCTGCTACTATAGGCAGATGGTTAAGAGAGGCTATCATGGCGGCCTACAAAGCCTTAGGTCAAGTTCTGCCTCAGGGAATTACGGCCCACTCCACTCAGAGTGCAGCTACCATGGCTGTGTGGGCCACTAGGACCCCTCTAGAGGACATCTGTAGGGCAGCCACTTGGGCCTCTCCAATGCCCTTTAGTTGACATTATTGATTAGATTGTTTTGCTTCAGCAGACATGTCCTTCGGCCGTCGGGTTCTCCAACAGGTGATGACCTCCCCTCCCCCGGAGTCTACATCCCGCCCTGGGACTTAGCTTGGGTATGTCCCAGCTGTAGCCCCTCCCACCATATCTACAGGAAAAAGAACGTTGGTCCTTACCCGAACGTTTCTTTTCTGTAGAAAGGTGGGAGGGGCTACATCCCGCCCTAGTGTTCTAGTTAGTTCAGGTGAGTGGTGGTCGCGTGTGTGTGTATGCACTGCCTTTTTTCCTTACATACTATTTCACAGCTTTTTCCATTCGACCTCGTGGAGACTGGGAGCCAATAGGGAAGGAAGGATACTTAAAAAAATTCCCTCAGTCTCTGGACCAAGCAGGCTGTGACTAAACCCAGCTGTAGCCCCTCCCATCTTTCTACAGAAAAGAAACATTCAGGTAAGGACCAACGTTCTTTTTGTCTCATTTTTGAAATGATGAATTGACAATGTCAAAATAAACAGTATACTAGAAATAGTTTTTCTAGTAGAGAAATAGTTTTTCTGCTAAAGTTTCTCATTCTTTATGAGAGTCAAAACACTGTCATAATTTACTATGCAAGAGTCATTTTGAACTCTTTGGATTTATTTGAAAGAATGCCATTTTTGATATATTTAGTGATTCCTGACCCATATTTAATGCTCAAACGTTTTAAGTGTTCTGAAATACAATAAATCAGATTCTGATTTTTTAATAAAATGAACAAACAACATATCTTTCTAAGTTGCTTTCCTCTTAGAAAATAGTGTTTATATCAGTTTTCCGTCAGAAAGATACTATCACAATTGGTTTTGTAATCCTTCAATTCTGCATGTTTTTATTCAAAAACATGCATTTAAATGATAACGCTAGGCTGAGTTTTAATAAAGCATAAAAATTTTAAAAGCTATAATCTTATATAAATCTTACGTAATTTTTTTGTGGGGGGGAGTAGACTACACTGAACGCAAAGCATTCCATTCATAGTTTAATTACTGGATACAAAGACAAGTGAGAATCAGCTTAACTCTTTACTAGCTGCCATAAATATAAAACAAATTAAATACTGTGAAAAAAATATCAAGAATGAATACTATTACAGAAGATAAGCATACATTAAATTTTCAAATGAGATATTGTTATCAAAATTTTTCAGAGCTAAATTGCTTGCAGTAAGCTATGAATGAAATTCCTTCTCACCAAAATTAGATTCTTTTCTTTGAGGATGGTAGTAGAACATATGTGGAGATAACATATTCCAAAATATCCAGTAGAATCCTTGCTACTGTGTTGATCAAACATATTTTGAATGCTTTTATATCATGTGATGTAAAATCTTAATCATTATGAACATGTCACCAATACAGATTGTTGAATAAAATGTTACAAATAATTTTGGTATTCACCATATTACGAATTAATACATTTAAAAATATAAATAAGGATGAAAAAGTAAATTTGAAGGAAAATATTATAAGCAATCACATGAGTTGTGGCTCAAACTCATTGCAATACTCTGCTCAAGTTAAATGGTCTTTAATACAATGTTCTTCCACAGACCTCATTGAGGAAGAAATACTATGTCTAAATTATGGACATGTTATTTGCTGAACTTTTATGAGAAACTTGTTCTGTATTCTACTTCTGTATTTTACTTTAAGTATGTTCTGTTTATTTGTGTGTAAGTAATTTCAAGTATATGTGTGTAAGTGATTTTTAGTGCTATAATACATACAGAATTCGTAATAAATCTTGTCATACCGTTGACAGTACAAAGTAGGTTAGAGGAGAAAATTACTAACACAAGAAAACGGCTCAACGTGCAATAATAACTGGTTGATTTTTAAACCTCTTTTCCTGTGATTAAGTTCCATAGTCCAAAGACACTCAGTGGCTTGCCTGTACCCCTATTTAACTATTTTAAAAAGGAACTCAATAACTTCAAAGATTATGTATAATACAAAGCTAGTGCTTGCAAGTTGTATAATGTGTGGTGTTTGTTGTTTACATAACAAGACACCTGAAGGTTGCCTTATTTTAGACAGTCCTTCAATAGTTTGATTATAGGCGCCTACAACATGAAGTTGGAAGAATAAAGCCACTTTGCATAAAGATCTATATGAAGCTAATTTCACTGCCTTCGGGATAATTATTGTCCCTTGTGAGTAACTGTAGATATATACTATCCCCCGTTACTATCTGTAGCTGTACAGTACCATTTTTTTCTCCACAATTGAGTTACAAAGGAAAATAATTCTAAAAATGAGTTTTGCATATCAGTATTAAAATACAATTTAAAACTTGTTGATGAGTAATTATGTGTTACAATTTTATAGTTTTGTGAGTTTAGTGGCAGGTGTCTCACAAATGGCATTATAAAGAACAAAAGTATATGCACATATGCACACATATACAGTACATATTCACAAATTCAAAGTTACTATTATGAAGACTTTTCTTTGATTTTATTACTTGAAGAATGTATAGCCCTTAGTGGCTTTGTCCATTGTAGAGAAGAAACTAAAACGATGTGTACATTGTGTAACTCATTATCATGCTTCTAGGTTATTGCACAGTGTTAATATTATGCATTTTAAATATTAAATATTTTGCTTCCTGCAACACAGCAGTAACCCCCCCCCCCTTCTTACTCAAAGTACACAATAGCAGTAGCAGCTATGTACCTTTTGGCTGGAAAAATGTCACAGAAGTCTACATCTTCCTTTGTAATATGCAAACACAAACATTATTCAATTATTATTGTGCATATCCAACCCTTGTGAACTTTGAGATAAATTCATAATTTTGTCTTTCGTTTGCCAATCTGAAGGTGGGAAAACCTGGTGTTTTCCAGTTTATCATTTCTACAAATTTTACATATTCATTTTATTAAAACCAAATAATCTCCAGTAAAATGGAAAGGACCAAGGAAACTGCCCTATATTTTACTGAATATTTGTAAGCCTTCAAGCAATTGTTGTATTTCAGTGTTCAAGCCATTTAAAAAAGAATGTAATTTATGGTTACCAATGGGGCCTTTATTAACATTTAAGAGACAATTATGAATTTAGATTTGTCCACAATATATGTGGGGAAATAGCAATCTTTACACCAAGAACTGAAGCTGATAATCCATGTTTTACTGTTTCAGCAGAAAAATGACAGAAATGGAACATACTTTAATTCTAGCCAATCTGCAAAATATTTTATTCAGGGTCTATGTTTTTGTGATTAGCAACAAATACCTTCTATTAAGCCATCCAATAGAATATAAGGACCTATCTATCCTGCTTATACCATTCCATTTTCACTTGTAGCCTCAGCTTACAACCTCTGTCAACTGCAGGCCTGTTCAGAAATAATTGCAGTTTAGTTCAATTGGTTTTACTTGCAGCAAACAGTCTTCAAAACAACTCCCCCCACCCAGTAAATAAAATAAAACGGCAGTTTTAAATACAATTTACATTGAAATCAATCTCTCTCTCTCTCTCTCTCTCTCTTTCTCAGAGAGAGAGAGGAGGGGGCAAGAGAGTTGCAATATAAAATAAAGTATAAAAATACAAAATGGTCAAGTACTCAGTGTGATTTGGATAGAACAGCTATTATTTTCAAATTAATTTCCTTCTCATTTCCTTTTCTCTTTATTCTGAACCTTTTTAAAGAAATAGAATAACATTTCCCCATGTCTTTGTAAGATTAATGTATGTATCCATGGTATTTTCCATGCCTCATCTGTTTGGTCACTAAACTGTCAATAAGATCATGCCAGAAACCGATATCAATCAGATTTACCCAGGCTTTAGATGTTTTAGTACTTTTTATTGATAAATTTATGTTTTTGACTTTTTATATTCTGCTTTTATATTAATATTTTATTAGCCATCTTGAGTGTTCCTAGAGTAAAGATACTCTGATAAACTGTTACTGATCCACTAACCTTACGTAGTATGAAAGAATGTTGATGTATCATATATATTCAGGTTGTGATAATTTGAGGCAGTGGATTCTTTTCCTTTAGGTTCAACATTTATAATACAAATAAAATATGAACATGTTGAAGAAACTATTACAGAATAAAGCAAGTATATTTTTTAAAGGGAAACACTATGAAATAACTATAATATTGTTTAATGTTTAGTGTTTTTTTCAGCAATAAGGAGTGCTTTAAGACTTTAGTCTTTAATCTTAAAGAGTCCTTTAAGATTGGATTAGTATTATAATTATAAGGTCTAGCATTTGAATATGATTTGAGTATTTTGAGTATATTTTAATTCATGAAATTCGAAGTCCAGAAGATTTGTGTCAGGAGATAATTGCTCATTGTAAACTGTATAATAATTGATATGAGATTTTGCATGTTCACTCATTTTGTGTTTTGATTCTAAAGGAATGTATGAAAATATTATGTAGGTATACATAAACTATATTTTCATATTTGTTTTAGCCACTTTTTAGAATGATTTTGGTGACACCATAATATTTGAAAACATTGCTCCAAGCAAACAGCACCAACTCATTATTTTATATTAACTTAGTATTATAGCATTTATACAAGCAATTCCTTTTATTTCTTTTCATCTCGGTTATAGCCCACCTTATTGAAAGAACAAGTGATTTTCACTACTTGTAAAAATCCTGATTCCCACTTATGTTGGACAACAGATTTCTAACAGGGATTTCAAATTCTGTTTCCCAATGCATTGCAATGAAGTTTCAAATGTTTCGTCTGAAGTTTTCTGCCTATCTGGAATACGTTTCATACTTCTGAGAGTCTAAATACCCAAAAGTACCCCTAACATGTTAGTGTGTGCGAATAATAATATTATGTTTGTATAGGTGTAGATAACATGAATAATCCCTGCTTTTTGTCATCATGATGTAAAATCAATCAGTTGAAACTTTCATTTTATCAGAATTTGTATAAATAACCATGCTTCTTCTAAACCAGAGGTGTCAAACTCATGTCGTCACAGCGTTGTCACATGATGTATCAGGACTTCCCCCCTTTCTCTAAACCCGGCGTGGGTGTGGCCAGCATATGATGCATCCGGCCCACGGGGCAGGAGTTTGACAGCCCTGTTCTAAATCAAATTCCAAAATGTTTTATTTCTTTTTAGAAAATTGTAATTCTCAATTGTAATGATAAAACATGAGGTAAATAATATACATTTGTTTTGTATTTCAACAAATTTGTTATCTTTCTTAGTAGTTGAATCTCAAGCATGTATTCAGAAAATAGTTTAATAAACAACAAACTGAAAGCTGTTTCACCAACCAATTTTTGATTCTACAGTTATAGTTGCACAAACCTTCCCTACTTAAACCAGAAGATTAAACTCTCAAATAATATGTATCTTCTTCCCATGGGTTGGAGAAAATAAGAGCACAATTGTCTGAATACTTTATGAGTTATTGGATGTTTCCATTAAAATAGTTAAAAATACAAGAATTGTTCAACACTAGTAATTCATTGAAAGGCATCTTTTTTGAGCCTATTAATGGAATTCTATGATTTAGAATAGAATAATGAGAAGGTGCATGCTGACCCAAACACCTGCCTTGGCCAGAATGCTCACGTACTATTTACACTTGCAATGACTCCACTTCAGCAGATAAGACAAACAACAGAGTTGTTTGTCATTACCCATACACTTCAAAAATGCAGCATTTTTACCTCTCCAGTGCAGAGGCATCCACCTACATAATTGACAACAGCTTTCTCTTGGCCAGACACATAGGGATTCTCATGTCTCCTTTAAATACATTGCAGCGCATTGCTGAAATGCCAGTAAGTAGCCTCAAGGTAGATGAAATTTTGATATGAGTATTTGTATCACATCAGAATTCTCTGTCAGAGCTTGCCAAGATTCCTCTTTCTAAATATTTGAACATGCAAGCCTTAAATGTGACTGAATATCTTAGGACTGTTTCCGTCTCTCATGAGGTATATGTGTGTGTTTTTAATTTAAATTATCTCTTTGAGGTTTGTAGGAGAAAAGAAAATATTTATCTTTTAGCTTATTGGTATCAGCAGGCAAGCTAGTCAGCCTCAGAAGGATGGAAGGTTTATTGGTTAGGAAGCATAGGCACCCAGTTTGTGATAAAGAATTCTTTGCGGGGTTTTTCCTCAGTAAAATAAATTGCTTAGAGCATATTGCTCTGGATTTAATCCTTTCATCTTGGTCAATCAGTTTTAAATGGCTGCCTAGTATGAACTAGTTATTTTTTCCCTCTCTGTTTTTTTTTTAAATATAGAAAGATGTATGTTTTGTAACAACTAGAAACGTAGAAAGTGAAAAGTATAACTAAGTGGAGGGCAGCGTTCCGAAATTCAGAGCTCATAACTGAATCTTTTAACCTTATCCCTTGATTTTATTTTTATTACCCTATAGAAAACCTGGGTTCAATCTCTATCTCTATCTCTATCTCTATCTATCTATCTATCTATCTATCTATCTATCTATCTATCTATCTATCTATCTATCTATCATCTATCTATCTATCTATCTATCTATCTATCTATCTATCTATGAATAAAGATATCAAAAGTGGCATGATCATAAAGAAAATCAGTTTTATTTCTGTCTTTAAAATGCTTTGCTATATCCTTCACATTGTGGTAATGGCCCTGTTTTATAGCTTTATATGTCAGTGAGGGTTGGTTTTTTGGTGTGTGTATGTGTGTGTGTGTTTCACTGATTCAGATGAGCTTTACTTTTTATGAAAAATAGGCTAGCATATGTTATAAACAGACAGGAATTACATTGTATTTCCTAGGTACAGATCCATAGTACATAACATACAGGAATTGATGGGTTTGGACTCCTAATAGGAATTACAGCCGATTCTATTTCTATTGTTTATTTTATTTATTTGATATTACAGACTGCTCAACTCCAATAGACATTTCAAGGACATTTGCTGGTTGTATCATATTAGACCAATGCACAAATAATTTAAAAGGTGATTCATTTGAAGCCAATGTATCTAAGTGTATTATTCGTGAGTTATACAAGTTTACTATGTCATGCAAACTTTTGCTGGTTAGATGTCTTGATAAAATGATTTTTGGGGCTTGGTATATTAGGTTAATAGCATATAAGGGGCTATATGGCTCCATCACCTGGCTAGCAGGGTCCAGGTACAGATTCCTTTGGATTTGGAAGAAATAGCCACACTTCTATGAGTATCTAAGGCAGTGATGGCGAGCCTATGGCACGCGTGCCACAAGTGGCACGCGGAGCCATTTGTCAGGGCACGCGAGGCGCTGCCCTGTCAGCTGGCCAGCGCGCATGTGCGCGCTGGCCAGCTCAGTTCACCTTTTTAAAAGCTATTTTTCGCCTTCCCCAGGCTCCAGAGGCTTTATAGGAGCCTGGGGAGGGCAAAAAGAGCCTCCCCCGCCCCCTGGAGCCTTCGGAGCGCTTAAAACCACCCTCCGAGCAAACTGGAAGTGACTTTTACTTCCGGAGGGTCGTTTTAAGCGTTTCGGAGGCTTCAGGGACCGTCCGAGGCTTCCCTGATGCCTTCGGAGCGCTTAAAACGACCCTCCGAGCAACCCGGAAGTCACTTCCGGTTTGCTCTGAGGGTGGTTTTAAGCACTCTGAAGGCTTCAGGGAAGCCTCTGGATGGTCCCTGAAGCCTCCGGAGGGCCTCCGGGGGGTCGGGGGTGGCTCCTTTCACCCTCCCCAGGCTCCTATAAAGCCCCTGGAGCCTGGGGAGTGTGAAAAAAGCATGTAAAAATGGGGGGGTCGCGCATTGTGCACGCATGCGCACTGGGGGGGTCGCGCGTTGCATTATGGGTGCGGCATGCCCGCACACAACCCCCCTGCGCTCCCCCCACTTGTGGCATGCGAGCCAAAAAAGGTTCGCCATCGCTAATCTAAGGCCTTATCCCAAGGCAGTGTAAGAAAATAATGTAATAATATAATGCAGGACAGCAACCAAAATATATTCAAGAATTCAATGAAACAAAGGAAGATAGACTTTATGACACATCTGCCAGTCAGAAAATCCCAGAGATGATAGTGGACAGGTTCCTTCAAAGCAGGAAATATATCCTTCTTTCTAGGTCTGCACTGAAGTTCCATCTCATGGCACAGTTTCTGAACAACTTACACAGGCTTTGAGCCATCATTACTCACAACTGTTCTCAATAAACTCATCTCACTGCATTTTATCAAGAAAAGCAGGGTGTCTTTATCTTTTCTTGGAATGTATTGCCTACCTTTGCCAGATTGTCAAGAGATTGCCTTGACAAGTCCCTGCAGTATTATTCTTGACAAGTTTTTTCAAAAGTGATTTGCCATTGCCTCCTTCCTCGGGCTAAGAGGGAGAACAACTCAGCTGGCTTTGTTCAGGCGACACTAATACTCCTGGTCTTCCATTTCTAGCCTGATACCTTAATCATTATGCCATACTGGTTCTATATTATATTAGTACAATATATATGAAGTAGTTTCTGGCAAGTGTTTAAATTTACAAGTGCTGAAAAAAATCATTTGGTTAGTTTGGGAATTTAAATTAATTGGAACTCAGAAATTAAACTTTCTGAGAAAATATGGTTTATATTCAATTTTAGATTTAATCCAAAGTACTTGCATTAATTTATAAAGCTCTTACCACTGCAGTTTTGGGTGGTAATTATAAAAAAAAAGTATAGATGGCTAAGCTTCCGTTTTTCATTATTCTGGAGAGTTCAAAATCACAGAATATATATTTCTTTGTTGCTCCTTTTATAAAAACATTCGAAACTAAATTTATCTATCTTTGATCAGCAGATATCATGATTGCTCAGATTCAAAATATAGCAGACCCAAAATGGTACTTACAGATGCCCTGTCATTTGTTATGCTACTAGATTGTGTGCTGTAGCATGTAAAATCTGCCAGATTGATCACATGAGGTCTTGCTATTTAGGTGTATTCTATGTTCTTTTATGTACAGTTAAATATCATATTTACAGCCTAGACTTAGATTACCTCTTTTTTATTTTATGTCCTAGTTACTTTACAGATGTTTTTCAACTTTGGTAATGGATTTTTATTTACTGGTTTCAAAAAGCTAGACTGTTTTAGGAGATTATAGACTACTTAAGGATATATTTCTTGTACTAGTCTGAGAATACTGAGACCAGAATAAAAGCTAACTGACTAAAAACTGAATTTATAAAGCTGCATATGATTTTTGAGTCCATTTAGATGCAGGGTCTTATTTTTTATTTATGCACATTTGCTGAAATTGGTAAATGATACATTTTTGCATTTATATCTAGTCCTTGGAATGTAGGCAAGTCATAATTAGGGATTTTTTTTGTCAGTGGCTTTTCCATATATTATCCCCCCCAAAATTAATTTAATATCTATTTTGCTCTAATCTTAAAGCAGAACACAGTTCAGAAATATTAATGTTTACATATTAAAATCTCTACATTCTATTAGACTTGATCTATGATTTAGTTATATTCTGAATCTCTTGTTTTTACTAGCTTTTGATTGGTTTCAACATTACAATTAATGTCTATAATGTTAATCTGACACATATTTTCTATCATTCTTCTCTGTTTATGATTTTCATTTTCATTAATCTGCTTAAAATTTGCTTTTAAAAAAATCGATTCTTGTATTTTTTATAAAGTTTTCAATTAAGTAACTTTGGTTCTTGTACTTTAGAATTCCTCCAGAGTGTATTCTTGTTTCTGCTATTCGCTAAAGAACTTTGTTGCTCTTTCTAGAACAAAATAAATTATTGAGCCAAGGTGCCAAGATAACAGAAAAAAAGAAAGCAAAGAAACATTACAGCTAGATGTGAACAGAGAGCCAGCATATCTAAGCAGTTCTGTATAAATACTACATTAACAAAAGTGTAAATCTCCAGATATCTACAACATCAAATTTAAGTACCTTACCGGCATTTCTCCTGCTGAACATACATTATTTTGTATCATGCAGTTCATACAGATATGTTTGCCACAGTAACATTTAACTGTTGATTAATTTATATATTTCCTTTCAATATCTAACCGGTTATCCAACTACAGTATTCTCTGAACTACATTCTTAACTACACGACCAGTTGGGTGCATGTAATAGCTATAAATCATGGCACATAAGTACCTGCTAGACAACATTCAAAATTAAATCTGTGGAAACCCTTCTTTCCATTTGTACCTGCAGAAATGTATCTTCTGTCGACAAAGAATTAAGAAAATATCTGGTGCTTGCATCCAGTGTTCCTATGGACGTTGCCCAGCTTCATTCCATGTCACATGTGCTCATGCTGCTGGTGTGTTGATGGAACCAGATGACTGGCCTTATGTTGTCTACATCACGTGCTTCAGGCACAAAATAAGCCAAAATGTGGTAAGGATTTAGATCCATTGTTTCGATATTGTTTTTAAGTTAGACATATTGTTGCTGACATTATATATCCTGTTACAACCCATTCTAATCTATTATATTAGAATAGGAAAATGCCAAGACTACAGAGGCTAGGTCAAGAGATAAGGAATGAAGTTTGTTTGATGAAATGCTCGAGTTCATTTAAGGTGCTGATTACATCACAGCTTTATTGGAGCTACTTACTCTTTTTTTTTAACAACTTAAACTCTCAGCTATATAGCCATGGGATAGGGTGGAGGTGCTCAGAAAATTTGACTGATTTGTTCAAAATGATAACAGCATTATCATGCCACAAATTTTACTCCTTTCGAATGGGTGGGCAACATTGGATGCATCAGAAGAAGAAGCACAGTTTCTATCACAATGCCCCACTGTTACTCTTGTCACACTGATTACTCCTTGCTTCTCACAAATGCCTCTGGCTTAGAGGAGCTCACAAGAGTCCCCTCTGTAAAAAAAATAATTTGATGAGTGTGAGCAGGTGAGTATTTAGTGCTATAGTTGGGAACTATAAACAAAAGAGGATTTCTAGAAACACGAAAGCCATCGAAATAGAGAAACACCCCCACAACGTGATGATACCTCCCGCCTACCAAACATCTGGAAATCAGCCCTAGCCAACAAACGAACACCACCCACCACCCAAGCCGTTACAATACAAAACAACAATGCACACACAGCCTGCACCAATCAGCACCAATCTACCAATCATGATACAACCACACAACCAATCATTCCACTTACTGAAACAAAGCCAGCACCCCATCCCCTCCCACCAAGACTTACAGAAAGACGGCAGCTCCGATCACATTTTAAGCCTACGCTTGAAGATGGCAGGTGAGATCCAAGGTTGAGATTGTCTTTGCAACGTTTCAGCAAGATCTCACTTGCCATCTTCAAGCGTGGGCTTCAAGCGTGGGCTTAAAATGCATTTTAAGCCCACGCTTGAAGATGGCAAGTGAGATCTTACCGAAACGTGTTTATATTTATTTATTTATTTATATATATTTATATACACACACACACACACACACACACACACACACACACACATATATATATATATATATATATATATATATATACATATATATATATATATAAAGCTAATGCTCCCTATTCCACCTTTATCATTTGGCATCATTTGGTCTGAACTATCAGTATCCGTAAAATATTTTAAAACTCTACAAATCTCAGCTAAATATGTGCATGTGAATATGTAAAAGGCGAATCTCTATAAGTAACTTAGATAAAGCACACTTTTTATAAGTTTAAGTCTTGATCTGACTTAGATGAGGCAATCTGAGAACTCATAAGAGTTCTTTAGGACCCAGGGAAACAAACTTATGGGAAGAGATGGTATTTGAACTAATTATATTGTTTTAATCTTTTAAAGAAAACCAAACCCTTTGAGAAAGCTGTCTCAGTTGGGCAAACTGTCATAGCAAAACACAGAAACACACGCTATTACAGCTGCAGAGTAATAGAAGTTACATCACAAGTTTTCTACGAAGTTATGTTTGATGATGGCTCCTTTAGTCGGGACACCTTCCCTGAAGATATTGTAGTAAGTATTTATTTTAGAAATTTTTTCTTTTATTTTTTTAAAGTTAAATCAGAAAAAAATGAACTATTTTTGTGACCTTTCAACAGAGATAATTAACTTAATATTCTGTTCATGTTTGTTATTTCTTGCAGCAGAAAATTACCACTTTCTCAGGGGCTTCCCAACCTTGTTTGTGCTAATTAGCATCTACCATTTCTCCAAATGAATAACAACTAATCTTCCAAAGTCTTTTAATTAAATAAGAAATATGTTTTTAATAAAAGATATTAGAGTGGGAATTTTACATGTTGTAGTGTCTCAGGGAGGTAATATAACAAAATTCCTTGATGAATTAACAAAAAAACTTTAATGTTAAAATATGTAACAGGCAACAGGATTCACATGAATCGAGTAAGATATTGGGTCTACAGATTTGATTATTGTATTTGTAAACTGTTATCTAATGTTGCTTTGTTTATATAAGAAACTCCATGGGCTACAATTGTAAGAAAGTAGAATATCATTGGAAAATATTCTGAAAGAGTCAGTGCAAATAAGCCCTTAAATGTATTTATTATTTCATTGATATCCTATCTTTGTGTATAGGAACTCAAGATATTGTGCATAACATTTCCTCTTCCTATATTTTTCCACAACTGTAATTCTGAGTGGTAGATTGGCTAAGAGAACATGACTGATAATTGAGTATCCATGGCTGAGGGTAGCCTAGAATAATGTCTTAGTTAAGCAAGATGTGTGAACTTCAACTCCCAGAATTCTCCAACCAGCATGGAAGTTGAAGCCCTCTTATCTTAAAGCTAGTGAGGTTGAGAAACATTGGATGAGAACTCGGGTCTTTTGCTCTTAGTCTAATATGTTAATAATTGCACTACACTGCCCTTGAATTTTGTAGAATTGGCAGCACAGAAACATGAATGTGGTGATCAATTTTTAGACTGGAACTTTGGGAAAAATTAGATGTATTGAAAATGAAGAATCACAAAATATATTCATTTTTTGAAGCAGAAAGATTGATACATGATAAAGATGAATGTAAGCATTTATTTGGTCCCAGTGCACTAATTTAACAGCGATTATAAAGGGATAAAGAAGGGTTAGCCATGGCTTTTTTTAATTAATTGCAAACATAAAATATACACTGGAAATATAGCACCTTAAGAATATGATTTGTGTAGAAAAACTAGAGTCCTGAAATTAACACATTGAAAAAGAGTGAGATTTGCTATGGTCTTTGTTTCCAGTTTTTGGGTCAATAGATTGAAGTATAGTAGGAAGAAAGGTTCTGTTTGAGAGCAAGGCATATTGAGAAAAGGCATCGCATTTCTTATAGGGGTCTGTGTTATGACCTCTCCTCTACTGTTTTTCAGGAAGCAAGCTTGCCCTTCAAACGTTATTAGTAAAGATTATCCTGTCTTCCCTGCTAAGTCCTTACTTATAAGTGGTCTGATGCCTTTTTGGAAGTATAACCGTTAAAATGGGATATTTTCAAAGGAGTTGTCAGAAGGATTTAACTATTCCTATTCCAGTGGTAATAAATGAAGCCATGCAGAAATGCTACAAAATGTCATTAATGACTGAAGGTGCTTTATTAAGGAACATCTAGATATGACACATGCGGGAATATACATCTTACCAGAATCTTCTCTTTTGTTTACATCTGCATCAAAGCTTGAATTGTGGGAGAGAATAAAAACTACTTGCCATCCAAGTGGGATAGTGTGATTTGGAGCTAAGAAAAAATGTAATCAGAGCTAGATATGCCTCAGTGCTTCTCAGATAGTAATAGAACAACATATAATTGTTTGAAGGAAACACCAAAGAACTTTTAGATTCCTTGGAGAAATCTTTGGGTGTTTTTCATTAGATAATATACCTGTAGCTTCAATAATGGAGAAGATTAAAAAAAACTGCTTTCCTAATCCATGCAATGTGCATATCAGGGAAGACTTATTTATCAAACTTTGTGCAAAAGCAATGTTGCTGCTATTGAAGAAGCTATTTCTCTAATCTGTTTCCCTGTTCGGCTAGCTCACAAAGATACCAAGTGCTTTTTATGTGTTCAAGCCACTGCACAATTTCAGTTTAGTTCACAACTGCATTAATGTGAGACCAGCTACTATTTCCTGTTTGTATATATTTTGATGAGATTGCAAGGTGAAAGAAGAGGTTTAAGGATATTAAACTTTATATTCCTTGATTATAGGAACACAAGTGAGGCAGTATGTTTTCCCTAGAAGGCATTTGGAAGTGTATATTAATAGAGAGGCAACTATAGTTAGGAGGGCGGTTGAAATAATTCAATATTAATAATTCTTTTAGGTTTATAGTTACTATTTAATGCCTTTATCTTCATATTAATAACAAGAGAAATATGTGGGATGAAAATTTTGGCTTAAGCTATACCATTGAACTTAAAGCTGCTGTACTTTTCATGACTGGAGAGTGTCAGTGTGTAAGCAGCGAGATAGCCATGTTGATTAGATTGTAAATCTCAAACGAATATTCAGGAAGTGATGGTTTTTTAAAAATCTAAAACAAAGACAAATTTAGATTTAAAATTTGCTGATAAAAATGTAATTTTAATTGAATGTCATCTTAAAAAACAATATGTGAGAATTTAAACAGTAGTATCATTGTGGGTTATCTAATTACTGAATCCATAATCTGAAAATCCCAATAACTCTGCTTTAAATGAAAAAACCTCTTGTATATGGGGTTCTTAATTATTTTACTAAATACATTATTAATAAATTGGTACTTGTTTCTAAATATTTTATTATAGTGATGTTGTCCTTAAAATAAATATATATTTTAATCAAACAAAAGCAGTTTATTTTAAAATTAAATACATTTGGGATTCTCTTTGAATTGAAACCCACCATCTCCATAATCATAAGTAACATTTTAACTTTTCTGTCTATCAAGCTTGTGTATGCTATGATATCTTAATACGATCTAGAATTCAACACACTGGTTAAGAACTAGTTTAGGCAGGGACACCATTATGTTCAGGAAGAGAAATTACACAGGCTACCTAGAGATGTTTATTGAGCCAATAGACTAGTATTTGAGCTACATGTCTCAGTTTGTAAGTCTTACTTTAGACCAGTGTTTCCCAACCTTGGCAACTTGAAGATGTCTGGACTTCAACTCCCAGAATTCCCCAGCCAGCGAATGCTGGCTGGGGAATTCTGGGAGTTGAAGTCTAGACATCTTCAAGTTGCCAAGGTTGGGAAACACTGCTTTAGACTATGTGCCTAGGTTCCTTTCCCTCCACTTTGTTTGTCTATTAGTTTTTTGTTTGTGGTAACAAGGGGAAAAGTATTTTAATGCAGAGGATCATCTTCTTTCCATGGCAGATGTTGAAGCAGCCTAATGTAGAGCCAGTCTGTTGTAGTAATTAAGATGCTGGTCTAGAAATCAGGAGACTGTGAGTTATAGTCCTGCCTTAGGCATGAAAGTTAGCTGGGTGACTTTGGGCAAGTCATACTATCTATGGTTATTGTGTTGAAAATAGGAGGAGAAAGGGGTATTTGATTTCTTACTGCCTTGAGTTTCTTATGAGGTAAATAAAGACAGGATAAAAATCAAATTAAAAATTATGTTTCTATCATGCTTTCTATCACATTTCTGCCTTGTTAGCCTTGCAGTTACACAGAAAATTGAATAGGCAGATCACCCAGGTAAGGTCCTGGTACATGGTCAAATGGTAAAGGATTTGTTTCTGGGACAATCCAGGAACAAAAAACCACAGTTAGGAAGTATACTTTTTAAAAATCACTCCCCTCTCCCTCTCCCTCTCTCACATGTGTATGTATAAAAGTTTACTGTTTCAATTTATAAAATTGTGATTCTGACACATTATTTGAATGAATTGGCTTTTTCATGAATCCTAGGAGAATTTTTAAAAAAACCTGTGTGTTTTTCTTTTGTCCGGACTCAAAAATATCCAATATCCTTATGTTAAACCAATGCAGTTCTGTGAATAAATAGTATTGTTCAGATAAAGACATTTAGCAGATTGTAGCACTCTTAGCAGTAACAAAAGATGTATTACCATATGACTTAGTTGTACTAATACAAAGAAATCAGCTACAGCAGTAAATTAATTTTAGGTCATGTATGTATGTATTGTTTGTTTGGTCAATTTTTTCCCAAAATGAATATTTTCTTATCTGGAAACCCCCCCCCCCCATCTGAACGAAAACGTCGCAATACTTTTTGTTCTCTCTCACACCCTCCCTCCCCCTCTTTTAAAATCAAAATTAATGCACAAAACCCATAACAGAATGATGCCTACCCTAATGAAACCATATCCATTAAATAGAATAGCCCAGAGATCCTTCAGTGAGATGAGAATGGCAGTGTTTAAACTTCATCTTTCAAGATTTTAAACTCCCCATCAGCTACAAACAAAGAGGAAAATATGTGACAGCAAAAGTATATGACAAAGAATTTTTTGTAAAGGCTATTTTCCAGTTTTGAAATACATCTACATTTCATGAAACATCAAAATTACTATCTTTGGTTTTCTTTGTATTGGAATTGTGGACCTGTTGTGATCATATATTTGAACAAAATGCCAGTATAATAACAAGACAGCTTGAGACATTGTTTAAACATAATAATGTTCTCAGCTCCATGGAGTTCTTTCAGAGCTAAACATATATTTGTTGGTTTTGAAAAATGTGTGAGTTTATATTTTATAACTGCAATTTACAAAATTTAGCTAAGAGAGCAATTGGTATACTGTGAGAAATGAATAATCTATGAATACATTTTAGGCACACACAGAGGAATCTCCAAATACTGTTGTTGATATGCATGAGAAAAAAGGTGACATATGCTTCACTTTTTAGTAAGTGTCTGTCTGTCTTCTCTCTCCGTCCATCCATCCATCCATCCATCTATCCATCCATCCATCCACCCCCCACCCATCCATCTATCCATTTACCTACCTACCTACCTACCTACCTACCTACCTACCTACCTACCTACCTACCATCTACAGTAGTGGCCAAAATTGTGGAAACCTTTTGGGAAAAGTGTATTTTGAGGTTTGATGGCTAATACATCACTCAGAGAATCATACTCCAGTATTTCTGACAATGTGGGAAAAGTGACTTACCTGCTTTAATTGTACAGAAAATAATAAAACTTAATATCTACTGAAGAATTTAACTTTTATCATTTCCTTTTAATAGAAGTTGAAATCATGTTTTATGGATTAACTGTGTCTGTTTAGTACAGAAAGACTGAGAATAACATTTTATTACACCAACCCAATACTAAGAAATAATGTGGGCAGTGAGTTTAGGATTATAGCCGATGCCTCTTACAGTATATAATTATTTTGGTATATAACTTCTTAACAATATTAAAAAGCGGGGAAGAGTTTAGACAATTAATCTCTCTAATCTCTCATAATTTCACTAACTACCCTCAAGAGGGATATCAAGCTATTTCTCTTTATGTCTTCATTTCTCTGAGGTTAGTACGTAGGTTCATGTTTCCTAGCCTTTTTTAAGCCAGTAATGCCATCTAGTTCAAAGGAATTTTTTTATATGGAAGTCTTTTTTTTGGTTAGTTTTACTTTTCTAGGCTATAGGCTCCCAATTAAACATTAATTAAATTGAACTGTTTAGAATAGACTTTTGAATATTTGCTGCCAAGATGGAGAGACAAATCAGTCCTGTTTGAAATGTTAGTGGTTCATGCCACTGCATAGTTTGAAAACCCCCAATTTATTAATGGTGTTGTTACTCAGTGGTTGGGTTTTTTTAAAAAAAAAACTTTTGTTGATATCATACATTTTTTTAAAGGATGCATTGGTATGTCCTGATTTGTCAATTTGAGGGGCAAATTTGATGTGTTGTTAGAACTCTTGGTGCAGAGAAATATTTTTCCTATTTCAGAGAATTCCATTTATTCAACTTATTGGTCTGCTCTGGAGCGCTTCTGCCCACTTAGATTTTAAATAGTAAATGCTAACTATGTGACAGTAATCTATTTTTGCTACAGATCCACTGATCTATTACTGGCATAATACTTGCTGAAACAATAATATTTTTATTATGAAAACTAGTACTCCTTGAGATAACTTAGGTTAATAGTTATCACACTTTATATATCAGAAAACATGATAGAATCGTCTATCAAAGACAACTGTGTGTCTGTTGAAATGAGTAGTTTATATTGAACTAGTAGTTTCTGTATTGTGCTGTTTGAATAGCTTGGAGATTTTTCTTTCTGGCAGAAATGCTTTTAGTACTCAGATCCGTCCGAAAGTATATTCAAGAGATCAGTTTGGTTTCCACGTAATTTTAACCAGTCAGAAGGTATTGTTTTCTAGAAATCTTTCACAAAATTTACAATGTATGCTGATTGTTCTCTAGAATTAAAATTCAGCATACTTTGTAATTTTTTTGAAAAGCTGGGGAATTTAGGGTAGATGGGAAGAGTTTCATGTCAAGGACACTGTATGTCAGTTGAACAAGACTCAAAATTAATAAAACACATTTTTTTTGCAAAAAAATAAAAAGGAGCTTCAAAACCTTAATTAGCTTCACAGGTTTCATCTACTTTGTTATAGCGCATAGAAAATGTAAGCCTTTTGCTGGCCTTCAAAAATGTTTCTTACAATATAACAGTGAAAAACTCCAATGTTTTGTTCCAATGGAACAAAAATAATTCTATCACTGTCTTGATGCCTCCAACTAAAGATCTGTCTTGTCCAGCATTTTGTTTTCAACAGGGACCAGTCTGATGTCTCAAAGAAATGAATAGCAGTATATTGTCATTTGTTCCTAGTATCTGATATTTTCCTTTTGAAATTGAGCTTCCTTTTAACTATACTGATTTAGAGATCTTGATGGATTGCTCTACTAAGAGCAGTAGAGATAATCAGGAATAAAATGAAGAACAAAAAGTGCTCAGAAACGCCTAAGGCAGAAATGGACAGCCTATGATTAATGCCACACCTTCCCTCACCCCTTCCAGCAGTACATTTGTGCTCCCCCAGATTAACTCAGAATCTAACAGCATGATAGTCAAATTGTGACTGTGCAATATTTGGTATAAATTGGTAAAATAAGGATGGGAGGTATACTATGCCTATAGTAGATAGAATACTATTTGCACTCCACCAAATTCATTTTAAAAGATCTTGGCTTCCTCTTTTTTCGTGCCATTAATATCTCCATGAAAAAGTTCCTGCAGCCACTATCAGATCAAGAAGCAAAGTTGCAGTCTCCAACCCATCAGAAAGTTGCTCACAAGTTATCGAGGGATCCACTAATGGAAGAAAGAGTATGAGAGGGAGAGACTGCCTTGCTCCATGATGGCGAACTTATGGCACGTGTGCCAGAGGTAGCATGCAGAGTCCTCTCTGTGGGCATGCGCGCCATTGCCAGCTGCTCTTCTGGTTTCCTGAGTGCACAAGCGCACTGACCAGCTGGTGTTTATGGGTGCTGGGGTGCCAGAAAGCGGCCTGAAAAATGCCCCCCAAATGGTTGTTTTTGGGGGCCAAAAACGGCCTGAAAAACAGCCTGAAAACGCCCCCAAAAACCAGTCCTGTGCGCGCCAGCCAGCTGGTCTTTGGGTTTCCGGTGCTCCGGCATGCACACATGCACACGCATGCATGCACATTTTGGGTTGGGCACTTGGTGCCGAAAAGGTTCACCATCACTAGCCTAGGTCAATGAGGAAAAGCAAAGCAAAGTCCACTATAGCATTGAAGTGAAGAAGCTCTTCTGAAATCTCTTGTTTCTGCATTAGGATTCAGACAGTAGGAGGGAACATCCGAGCTGTGGGTTCATAATGCACTGCCAAATTAACCGCTGTGTCTGTACTCCACACTTCATTTAGTGGGAAGTTTTCTCATTAGAGCTGAAAAAACTGCTCTAGAGCAATGGGATTTTAAACTAAAGGATTGTGTGGTTTCTCATTCTTTTTGAGGGAAACGATATGGTAAACCTTTTTTTCTCCTCATCTTCCCTTAGATCAGCGGTTCTTAACCTGTGGGTCGGAACCCCTTTGAGGGTCGAACGACCCTTTCACAGGGATCGCATAAGACCATCGGAAAACACATATTTTCAAAAAAATAAGAAAAACATAAAATAATTTTATGGTTGGGGGTAACCACAACACGAGGAACTGTATTAAAGGGTCGCTGCATTAGGAAGGTTGAGACCCACTGCTTTAGATATATCTAGTGCAGAAGAAATTATATAACTTTGAACACTATGGTTGATTTGTTATCTGGAATATACATACACACATACATTCACACATGCCTGCATCTTGGAGGAAGCAGATTATGTTGATCCTTTTTAGTCAGGATTCAGACCTGGGTATGGAAGGGAAGCAATATTGGTCATGCTTTAGCCTAAGTGAAGTGAGGGTAATGCATCCAGCCTTGTCTACTTCTCAGCAATTTTCAATACCATCAGGCATAGTATCCATGTGGATTGGCTCATTGGGAGTGGGCAGCTGGTTCACCACTTTCTTTTAGGGTCAATTCCAGTGAGTAATGATTAGGGAGAACAGGTCTTGCCCGAGGCCCTACTATATATGGGGCGGGGTGGGGGGAGTGCTACAAAATCCAGTGTTCTCTTCCCTCTGTAAAATCTATATTAGGCTCATCCATTTACATTATATAACCATTAACCTATGACCCAAGTAGATATTTTTACTCCAGGCAAATTAAGCAATGCCAGGAATGACTTGATCTGGTATTTGGAGACTTTGAGAATCTGGATAGGAATAACATGCTTCAGCTGAACTATGGCGGCTTTGGATTTTGGATTTAGATTTGATTCCAGGTTTCTGCTGTCTTTGGTGCTGAATAGGATTGGCCTGAACTGTCTCGGCAGACCCATTGCACAATGTGCTAGTCCTCCTAGATGCACAACTCCTGCATAATGAGCTGGTTACAGTTGTGGCCAGGAAGGCCTTTGCACAGCTTCATCTTGTATGCCAATTGGATTTATAGGCTCTGCTTGCAATCACTTATGTCCTAGTCACCTTCATATTGGAGTTCTGCAACACACTCTTCATGGGGCTTCCCTTAAGACTATCCAGAAGTTTCAGCTGGGACAGAATGCAGCAGCATGGGCAGTTATTTGCACTCCTAGAATACCACATGCTACACCTCTGCTCCACAAGTCACATTGGTTGCCTGTTTGGTTCTGGGTCCAATTCATAGTGCCGGTTTTAATCTTCTTGGCATGGGTCTACGAGCAGAGGCCAAGCACGCTCCGTTTGCATGAGCGGCAGGTGCATGTGTACGTTGCTTGTGCAAATGAAACTGCGTGCTTGCCACCTGCTCACACGGAACCATCCCGTCTCCCCTCCTCTCGCTGGTCTGCAAAATTGGAAAGCTTGGAGAACTCTGGCCTACACTATCTGAGGGACTGCCCTCTGTGTGCTCTTTGGACTTTTTATATATGCTGTTTGGGACAGACTTTCTTTTTTTAAGAGAAGCGTATAAGTTACTATGATAAAAACAAGAATCACTTCTTGGTTCTGTGTTTTTCAAAAGTTATTATTTAAGTTACTGATTGAACATGGTTTTGTTTTCTTTTCAAATAGAGCAGAGACTGCCTGAAGCTTGGCCCACCTGCAGAGGGAGAAGTTGTTCAAGTGAAATGGCCAGATGGAAAACTTTATGGTGCAAAATATTTTGGAACCAATGTAGCATATATGTACAATGTAAGTTTCATTTATTATTCCAAGATACTCATTAAATATTTAGGATTATGTTGATAGTTGCTTACAGTGGTAGGAAAGGTAGTCTTTCATGGAGAAAATATTCATCAATAAGTCATAGAAATTTATTCGAATATTTAGATATTCTGCCCAAAATACTAAAGCAGATTCAGAGGAATTTTGTCTAACTCCTATCCATTTCTGTTAAATTTTCATCACTTTGTCCATGTGCCAGTGTTGGAATTCAGCTATAAAACCAACACACAGTGTATAACATACACTGTTACTAGTATAATTATATGTTTATATTTATGTAATAGCAATCTTAATGCAGCCAGTAATTTAGTGTTAAACATCCAAGAAAGATTTATTTACACATCTATGCAACCCCATAAGTAATTTTTCAAAACATGTGGATTCTAGATACTATAGGATTAAAAAGAATATATTTAACAAACTTTAATGACTTTTGAAAACATGGCTGCCGTGACTTTCAGAAGGATAGAGAGTTGAATTTTGTAGGAAAAATATAAGCCCAAACATTAACTAATTATCATTTTTCTAACACAATCTTTTGGCATGTGTGAGCTTATGACAGTGACTAAATTTCTGTGTACTAATCAAATATTTTGCAGAAATTCCAATTAAACCACTAATTAATTATGTTCTAATATAAGAAAAAGAAATAGAGAGAGCTAAATAGCAAATGTAACTGATACCATATTGTGGTAGTGGTTTTATGTTATTATGTGTGTATATCTCTTGAGGCTGATATCAATTAATATGGACGGTGATTGACAAACTTGGTGGTTTACAGTTGCAACTAAATCCTAATTCAGATTTGGACTCATTGGGAATATATTAACATTCTCTATACTAAATCCTGCTGAATGACTGTTGTTTGTTATTAAAACTCAACAATTGGGAGTTATTTTCCAATTTATTTTTAAGTAACAGTAATGATACATATATGACTGAATCCTTAATGGAAGGTTAAAATGTACACCAAGATGACTTCCCCCAGATTACTGTAGTTGCTTCTGTTTCATCCATTATGTCTAATGTTAAGTTTTCAAAACTGAGTTGTTTACTAATAATTTCTAATTATTCTGAAATAACTTAAGAAAATCTCAGGCCCATTTAATAATTTTCTATGAAATCAGAGGGAATATAATGAATTACATTGTGGCTTACCGGAGACCCAGTTTGGTTAACCCATAAGGCTAGAAAGCTGGAGACTGTTATAGCTGGGTGGCCTTGGGCCAGTCACTTTCACTCAGCCCTGGAAAGAAGGTAATGGCAAAACAATTCAGATTTTTTTGCGTAGGAAAGTGCATTGATTAATCAAGAAGGTCGCCAGGAGTCTGGTTTATACACACATACAAAAACTAGCTTACTAGACGATAGCTAGTATAGTATATCGAGCTTTAGCTAAGGAGAACCAGGTTAATCTTACTTGACTACCAAGTTTACTTTATGCCATTTTTTCTCCACTTGCCATATTTCATCAGGTTGATGTATGGATGAAAGACCCCTATGTGTACTGTGTTGCATATAAGATGAGACAAAATGCAACACTAAACAATAAAAAAAATTAAGTCGGCTGCTAACATTACATTGAGGTTAGGAGCAGAGCTAGTCAATATAATTTGAATCATTCTTCTCATATATCCTTTAGACAAATTTGAATAGGATTTATATTTTCCAGTTTTTTGTGTGATTTTTAAAAAAATAAAATTTAATTAATTTAATAGGATCTTTGAACTTTTTAAAAATTAGTTTGGCTAGTAATGCAAAATAATTGTAGATGTACAAATTCCCATGTCTGTCCATTAAAAAGTGGTATCAAATAATTTAGACACTTTGGAAGGTACAACTAATGCAGCAGCAGCAGCAAAGCAATTTAGCATTCCCTACACCTACCTGCCTTCCCTTTTTCATTTTCTGCTAAAGAGGTTCATACTGGATTAGATCTAAACCTAAGCATGATAAAGCTTTTCATCTTCTCAACAGACTATTTTAAAGATGTTCCATCAGATTCTGTTAACTGGCATTTCCTTTAGTGTCACTCATACCTTCTTCCTTTTGACATAAGTCTTCCACAACCTTGAAAACAGAAAGATTAATGCTTATCACTTGGAAAATTGGAGGAAAATGCATCAAGCTGTTTTAATATGCTGCATAACTGTTTGTGTGCTTTGGCATTTGTGATGGAAAACTTCCATGTACAGCCAGCAAAGATATCTTTTCTTATGCAGTCAACTGCTAGCTCCACTGCTCAGGATTTAAAGATGTTGTGCTAAGAACATTTTCTACTACCAGTCTTGGCTTCTACGTTTAGGTCAAATGTTTTTTTGGAACAGAGAGCCAAGCCCTTGGGTCAGATATTATGTGGTGAAGAGAAGCTCTCTTTTACATCTTTTACATTCTGGCCACTACTTCTGCTTCTACTAAGGAGGTCTGACAGACTAGACATCTCCTTGTGTGTTTTGCTCTTAGCCCAACTTCTAGTTATCCACTGATTCAACTTTGTATATTATTCTTGCTGTAAACCTGAATAGGCATGCCAACTTGGACATTTTCATTCATTCTGGCTAGAAATAAACCATCCTCAATGCGCTTGGAAAGTGTCCCAGAATTACATTCTTTCTTAGAAGCACAAGAGATTCTTACTCTAGGCTTGAGAGCTTTCACAAAATGGAGGAACTGAAATTCTGACCCTTTTAATAAGCTTAGAGAAAAGTCCTGTAGAGACAATCTTCGATAAAACACTTCGCTAAAACTGCCCCTTTTAATAGTTATTTGTTTCAGAGATGTTCCCAGTTTTTGGTGCACACTTCTTGCTTGGCTTTGGCAATCTAAAGTTCCCTCCCAACTTTTAGAGATGTCTTTGTTTTTTATTCATAAACTAAAAAAGCACAAACAAGCAGGACAAGGCTAATCAAACTTTCCATTGAAAAGTTTTATAAAGTCATTGCTCATATGCTGTCTAGCATCTTTACCTCATTTGTTGGGGCACAATAATTACACAGTTGGTCTAATCTACTCAAGGGTGCCTTCCTTACTCTTTACATCTACCTACTTATGATACTGAACCCCAAACTAGCAGATGACTTCACCCTCATGTAGATGCTAAAATAAAGCAGAACTTGAGACACCCCTCGAGTGAGAAGCCATGGGCATTACCTTTCCTCATCTGTCAATACTGACACGAAGTGACCGCTGAGGAAGGAGATGAGCCACTGCATCACAGTGTTTTTTACCCACAGCTGATCCAGAAGGATAACATGGTTGTCAGTAACAAAAGCTGTTGAGAGATCAAGAGCATGAGGATAGATGCCCCACCTCCATCCTGACTCTGCCACAGGTCAGGTCCAGTGTAATCAGTGCTGTCTCTCTACCATTACCCTGGCTTGAAACTAAACCCCACCCAGATAATCCATTTTGTCCAAGATTCTCAGCAACTAGTGTCCAACCACGTTCTCAACAACTTTCTCCACAGTGGGAGGTTGGAGATAAGATGATAATTGCCCAGGATACAGGGGTCCAGTGATGGCCTTTCCAAAAGGGGACCTGCAGGAGCCTTTTTCTTCCTTTTCTATCACTTTCAATTCTTGTTATTGTGGCATTTGTGTTGCCCCAAAAAGTGAAAAGATGTGCCCAGATAATGAAATAAATCTTTTAGATGTGATTTACAAAATTATTCAGCATTTTGGTATAATTTAGAAATAACAAATTATGTTATCACTTTTTCTTAACTGCTTATTGCACTTTTTAAAAAACTTCTAATTTTAATGTCTTGACCTTTCCTTTATAGTATTTATAGTATTTCTTTACACAATTGTTTCACTCAAGGGGATTTTATCCTGCATACAAACAGCTGAAATATTTAGTTAGCTCTGCTGCCAGGTGAAAATAACAGTTAATAATTATTTGATTAATTCATTTTACCATCAGGTAGAATTCGAAGATGGCTCCCAGATAGCAACAAAAAGAGAAGAACTTTACACTCTTGATGAGGAATTACCCAAAAGAGTGAGAGCCCGCTTTGTAAGTATTGGCAAGGAAAGTGTTAGAACCACAAATCTGGACAAAATTTCACAAAGCAAAGCTTTGTCATATTGCTTATTTATACTATAAAATTATGTGCCTCAAAATTCCTGAGGTCTTGTACAAGTATATAGTTTAGTTTCCTTTGACCATGTAAGCATTTAATGTTTAGCATCCTACTGATATTTACTGCACTTACAAATATATATATATTGTGTCACAACCCCTGGTATGCCCAAATATGGGAGGGGGCATACTGCTTCCCTTTTCTGTCTATCGGCTCACCCTAGGAGCTATCCAGGCAGAAAGCCATTTTTTATGTTGCCTTGTTACATTTGTGTTGCATTTGTGCTGATAAATAAAAAAATAAAGGGAGACTAGTATAGAGTCTTCAATTCAATTCCCAGTAAGGGTATGGCTAGCTGATGAGAGCTAAATAGCTTGAAATCGATCTATACTAGTCTCCCTTTATTTATCAGCACAAATGCAACACACACACACACATACACACATATACACACCCACATACACATACATACATACATACAATAGTAAAGAAGTTGGCATTTCTGTATCAGAAACAAACTTGCCATACAGTACTTCTTGTTAAAGCTAACCCCAATTTATCTAATTGTAGCTAAACTCTCAGCTATAAACTGGCTTTTCTTACATACACCTGTTGTAAAACAAATAGTTCTCCAGCTTTCTGGTTCTCATCCAATACATTGGACTAGGGCATAGGATAGGGGTACTGGCTTAATTGCTTTTCTCAACAATGCATTTTACCATAAACATACTTGTTGCCAGGTTGTTTCTGTATCAATTTATAAATTTGGCATGAGAGTGTGCATAAAAATGTATTTGCTATAAGGTAGAAAGCACATGAATATGCAGGTTTTACAATCACTTCTATAACATGGTGTGGATGAATTGATCAAATTTGCAGATTGCTTATATTTGTCAAAAAAACATTTCTTATCTATTTCTAGAGATGAACTGTGTTCCATCTCTGCTACAAAGCAATATTTTGGGTAAGATTACAGCAGGCAAAGTATTCTTTTAGGAACAAAATATGGTGATATTTTTGTCCAAGCATACATCTTGTAAAGTTTTAGACAAATCCATAACTTAGATATTCATAATAATAAAAATAGAGAATTTCCTATATAGCAACAATATTTTCAAAGCAACAAAAGACTCAGAAAAGCTTTTTCTTTGTGTGTACAGTGAAATTGTGAGAGCAGATTCCTAGAAAGAAAGATATCAGATAGGAATTACTCTTACATTAATTGGTGATATTTATAATCTACGTGTTTCAACAACTAAGAAACTAATATATTGTCAGTATAGGAAAGATAACTTTTGAACAGAGAAATAAATATATTAGTTAGAAAAGAAAAAAAAGAAAAGAAAAGAAAAGGCAGGGCAGGGCAGAGTGGAAGGGAGGGTTGGAGAGAGGGAGTGAGTTGTATATTGCATATATGTATGAGTGCAAAAGGAATCCAATAATTGTTCATCAAAAGACCTATTAGCACTTCAGATTCAATATTTGTTCCAGATTAAAAAAAACACCTTCTGGTATTAAAATATGCAATGCATGACCTTGGCTGTGCCATATCATTACTGACTCTGTAGAATATACCTAACATTGGGGTGAAGATTGACTCTGGCCATTAAATGTGAAAGGTTTTCCCCTATAAGTGGTGTACAGGATTTATATTAAATAGATTTCTTTTATACCAAGGCAGAATCCTCTCCCCCCCCCCCCCCCCAATGATGGGCTTTCTAAAGGTGAAATATATTCTTAATCTCTGTTTTTAGTCTACAGCTTCTGATATGAGGTTTGAAGATACCTTCTATGGTGCCGATATTATCCAAGGACAAAAGAAAAGGCAGCGGGTATTGAGCTCCAGATTTAAGAATGAGTACGTGGATGACCCCGGCTACCGCAGTTTCCTGAAAGCCTCGTTCCAAAAGAAGTGCCAGAAAGGACTATAAAAAAAAAAAAAAGAGGAAAGATTTCAAATTCACTTCCTCTTGCGGTATGAAGAGCATGAATGTACTCCCTGCTGGGCAAAGAAAAACAAATGTAAAATTTTTGAAGATGTGTTCTCTTATTCATTCAGGTGTCTACCTAGTGGTTAAATGCATTAAATACATGTATATCAAGAAGTTATCTCCAAAGTATTTGGAACCCTTTGAAATGTCCTGATCTAGGGCTCCAATGTGGAACTTACTTTATTAAACATTTGAATCAATTTGTGTTGATCAACCTCAGTTTTGGAACCCTACTGACTAGCAGGAGTAAAAGTGACAGTCAGTGAGTGCTTTGCCTCGATTCCCTGATATTTAAAAATTACCTATCCAGATAGGATTCTCCACCCCCAAATAATTTGTACAAGCTCCACCAGTTTTAGCTTTCTACAGCATTCGCTAAAACAAATGCAAGCATAAAGAGCATTACGATCTGTAAGTACTGTGCTGTCATCACTTTGCACAGGGCTTTTCACACTATTTATGCCTTTACTACTTACAGTACTACTAGTAGTACTCTTTGGCTAGGTTTAAGTTAACGTGGGATTTGGGAGGGGGTGTTAATAAAAGACAGGTGTTTCAATGAAGGATATCTTTAGGAATGGAATGGGCGTGTATATTTAAAGGGGGATATTTTTGGCATCTATTTTTAAACTTTTTTTCAAGATGTTCTTGGGGAAAGAGCAATTTGTACAATAAATGCCTCATTGTGTTTATAAAATTACAGTTTACATATCTTTGCTTAGCAGGCCAGTTTTGAATTAATGTAATATAGAAAAATAATTTTGTCTTCCCTTTATAAATAATAGTCTGCAAATGTAATAGTGTTTGAAATAAATAAATAATGTCTCTTTGCTTATTAGAGTTGTAATATGTGTTATATAACTTCTAGAGAGCAATCAAAACATTAGTGGTCTTTACACCTTTCAAAATAACTTATTTAATTACTAGACAGCCTAGTTACCTTTACAAATTTAACTCTTGGTATGGAGTAAACAATCAGAACAGACAGAAATAATTTTATCAGCAAAATTCAAACTACAAGATTCCAAGACTTCACCATCCCAAATGGCTCTGCCAGGATACCATTTTGCTAATGTCACAGTAGCAGAAAAGTATCTTTTCTTGCAATAAGTTTTAAAATTGTTTTAATCAGTTTTTCAGTCCTAAATCTTTCCATATATATCCTGTAACCATCTTCTTATATGTAGACCAAAGAAGTCATATTCCTCCTAATTAGAGAGTTAATTTAGCAATTACTGAGTTAACAATATGAATCACTTTCACATTATTCGTCTTAACCAATTCAAATGGATTATAAAGTTCAGTAAATTGAAAGTTCTCCAGGATATTCAAGAATTCTGAATTCTGCTGACATCTCTAAGTGAACACTATAAATCAGATTAAACTTTGTTATGTAGACAGGACTGTCAGGTGGAGGTAGAGATGAGGGAGTCAAAAGAGTAAAGGCAGGAGTCATGACACATGATCAAAGCCCTTCCCCTTTTGTATATGTGTCAACATTGCATGGATTTACAAAGCATTGGCGTCAACTATGTAATTATGACCATTGCCTTGATTTTTTAAATTGTTTTTTTGTCCATCCTGCACATTCTGCAGAGGAAATCTCAGCAATCAAATGAATTTAGAAATGCTTAGGGAGAAAAAGGTGTTCAAAGCGTTATGAACAGCAGGCAGGGATCTAATTGAGGTCTCAGGGTCTCTTTCTTCAGGAGCTATTACATTCATGATTGCTAAACATTGGCAGCACTTTTTAAGCATGTAAATGTAATGTGAACATCAGAGGATGACTTATTCCAGGAATGTCCCATCTTAGTCCCTTGATGGCAGTGGTGGGTTCCGGCTCTCATTGCAACTGATATGCTGCAATAGGGCCAGGTGTTCATCACGTGCACACGTGCAGCGCACGCCTGTGTACCCACCGCCCACGATGCTCCAGCTGCTCGGCGGAGTGTTGCCCAGGTGCCTTACGCCCCTTGCGTGTGCGCAAATGTCCCAGTCAGCTCAAATAGAGGTAAGGAGAGCGGGTGGGTGGGCCCTCTGGAGCACCGTACCGGAACAGTACCTGGTCCTCCCAGCCGGCCCCGGTATGCCCGTACTGGGGTGTACCATTCGTATCCTACCACTGCTTGATGGGCTTCTGATTCTCCAGAAAGACCTAGCCTTGAATCTGGAGTCCTCCTTGACTCTTGGCTCCTGCCCAAAGGGCAAGTAGAGACTATGACAGATCTTTTGAATAGCTTTGGCTGGAGAGCTATTTACAATCTTTCCAGGAAGCAGATACACGGATGATGGTTGTTCATGCCTTTGGCATTAGATTACTGTAATTTTTCTACAAGGGACTGTCCTTGAAAACCACCCAGAATCTTTGGGTGGTCCAGAAATCATATTTTTAATGAGGAGCTGCAGTACATCCACATCACACCACTGCTGTACGGTGCTGGTTAACCACAGTGGCACAATTCTGAATGCAATTCAAAGTGCTAGTGCTGGTTGATAGCTGTGAAGCCTATGTTACTCAAGGCCTGGATATATTAGAGTCTTTCCTCAAAAGCTTTTGGCCATCTGAGCAAAACAACTAATCAAGAAATGTCTGCTAACGGGCCCCTCCGAACACAAGGTAGGGCGAGAGGAAGCCAAATGGCAGGTGTGCCCTTTGAAATAGTTTGTCCCTTGAAGCAAAGATGGTTCCCAACCTTATCACCTTTTGGAAGTAAATGAAAGCTTGGCTTCTCCTAGGAATCCTTTGGAAATTAATTATAGCTGGTTGCTGCTATTTCAGTGAATTATTTGGAGAATTCAATTATCAAGTTTATTCATTTTAATTAGGTTTTCTTACCGTGTTTACCTTGTAGCTTCCAGCAGAGCATAAACAAGCAAAAAAAAAAAAAATCAACTACATTCTGTAACTAGCTGCCAGCCTCATGCGGTAGTCCAGACATGAAGGACACCCAGAATTACTAGCTCTAACTTGCATTTATATTTAAAAAGATAATTTTTAATATCTAATTTAAAAGCAAGTCTGGAAGCACATCTCTTCCCTCCCACCCCCACCTTCATGGTCCAAGAAACTAGGGAGGAATGTCACATTTGCCACACCAACATTTCTTCTGAAGGCTCAGCTGCCACTTGTCTGACCATTGTCTAGTCTCTGGGTCTTCCATTTGTCTCCCAAGGTCATTCCCACATACCATTGCTAGTTTACACCATCAACTTACAGAATAGACAAACCATTGGTTGCGAACTGATGGCTCTTTCATTTTTTATACTCCTTTTATATAATCCATCCAATAAATGTAGCCTTGGCTAACAAAGGGCTTCTTAACCCTGCTTTGAAGACATCCTGTGTTTGAAGGCTTGTTTGATCCAAACCCAAGCGAAGGTTTTCCACACCCATGTGAAATGGCATTTTCTTTACCCAGCCACAATCCTGAAATGTACATTTATTCAACCAATTAGCATTTATTACACTTTATTACATAGATCTCCTGATCTTCTCTTTTGTCGTCTTGGGTTGTGCATCTTGCTTTTCCGACAACACAATACATACACAATCCCCCTGGGTTGGAACGGCCAACAGATATTATTCAGAGTCCACTCCTTGCACAAAGTACTGATGATTGCATTTGCATCTTGTTTTCCACAATGTGCTCAGGCAGCACCCACGATTCTCCCATTTTATATTCCAACCAAATTGAATAGATTAAATTAAGGATAATGGGAGACACCCCCCCCCGACCCCCCTGCTGAGCTTTATGGCTGAGAGATGCTTGAACCCGAATCCTCCCACTCCTTGGGCATTCAGCGTTCCAAGCCAATAAACCATTGTGTTCCTCCCACTTGTAATGAAGAAAGAATTTCAGGAGAAATTCATAAGTTTCAGTATTGGATGATATCTTTAAGACATGTTACAAATACACCAGAGTGAATTAAACCTCCTTGGGTTAATTTCTTACAAGTCATTCTATTTCTTTTTAATTGCATTTGAACTTAGTCAAGTTGAATTGCACGAACAGCTGGAGGAAGTCCATGCCTATAACAAATGTTTCTCCAGCAATACATCTGTTTAAGAGTTAATTGGTTACAGGGATCCATATCAATATGAGATTGGCAGATGAAGACTACCAAAAACATGACCTTAATCTATCTTTGTTTAGCTTGCTTTCGCCCTCTTCCCAGTTTATACAATACCAAACCTGAGATGGCTAGGAAAGAGGATAACAACAAAAGACAGGTATTTCTTACTTTTGAATGCAGCTCTGTGGGACCACCTCTTTGCATCTCTTCCTGAAAAGATACATACATATATATATATATATATAAAAGTGAAATTCTGAACAACACTTTTCAGCCCCTTCTGTTATCTGTTAGTGAAAGATGTCACCGTGATATGATTAGGAGAGCTATTTTCTGTAATGCATTGTAAAGCTCTTTTCTTTGGCCAACAAAGAAAATGTCTATTTATAATACTGTGTGACAGCAACTACAACAGACCTCCTCCTGCTGTTGATAAATCTGAAGCTTCTCCTTCTCAGCTTTAAAAGACATCTTACATCTCAGCTTGTTAGGAACAAAACTTCTTTAGGTAGAAGGAAATGGGGTGGTGATGATGGAAAACAGAAAAAGTTGGGAGAGATTATGTTCCGTCGTCCACATGACTTTGCTGCAAGAGTTCTGATATCCTTCTTTTCTGAAGAATATAAATTAGTTCGCCGCAAAATTAACTCTTTTATGCAATAGGGTATTCCATTAAAGGGGTAGAATATGAAAAATTAGTATGTGCAATTGGCTTGATTTAAATGTAGCTTGACTTTCCATCTTTCCTCTCAAATGACAAGAAGAGGAGCGAGATTCACTTCTGGGGAAAGCCCTCATCCGTAGAAAGCTTATATTTATTCCACACCTTGGAATCATAGGCTCACAAGTGCAACAGTTTGCAACCTAAAGTTGAACATTAAAAGAGGTTGTTATAAATTGTAAGAAAACAAGCGCCAAGATGATTTTCTAATGCATCTTCACCTCATGACAGCCGTTGTTTCCTCATTGTGACAGAGAAATGCCTACAAAAGGCATGAAGTTGTGTGCAACAGGCAGCTCTGCAAAATCAGTCCCCAATTTTTCATGCTGAGCTCGAAAGCAAATTGAGACCTTTGCTTGATCAGAAGCTCTGCATTATTGAGGTCCTCAGATATGTTGGTTACGTTCAAGTGAACGTAGACCTGGTTCTAGCAATGGGCCTGGGGAAACCAGAATGGGATGGAGCCCATTAAATTGCTTGTGTGATGTGTTGTCGCCATGGTAGGGGGGACGACTATTATTTTATTAATTTATTATCTGATTCTTTTCTTTTTATTTTTTATACATGATGTTTTTATGTTTGTGTAAGCCACCTTGACTCGCCATGTGGGGGAGGGGACTATTAATTTATTATCTGATTCTTTTCTTTTATTATTTTTATTTTTTATACATGATGTTTTTATGTTTGTGTAAACTGCCTTGACTTGCCATGTGCGAATAGGCGGCAATATAAATTTTCTAAAATAAATAAAAATAAAACGTCCATAGAAGACTTTGCAAAACTCTGCTCAAAAGGGACAAGGTGGAAACTGATCGAACGGAACCAGGATGCACCATCCTTACATACTGTATGTTACGCTTTATTATGAATACACACAAGAGGAAATTTGTCTGTGGTGAGCAGAATGTTCTAACGCAGGGGTGTCAAACTGGCAGTCGGATGCATCCTGTGCAGGCCACGCCCACCCCAGCTCCATGAAGGGAAAAAAACATCACGTAATGTCACGTGACGGCAGGCTGACATGGCAAGTTTGACATTCATGTTCTGAAGAGACTTCCCACATTTGCTGAAAATGAAATAGACCCCTTTATGTAATGACGCCTCATTCTGACCTCTCCTGCACCTCATTCTCATCTCCAGAAATGGAAGGTTATGCTCAGTTCCAAAAACTTTCAACAGAGGCCTTCCCGTTGTGTCACACCGAAACATGGTGAAACACCTTGTGATGGCCCGGGGCGTGACATGAAGGCAATGCAGCCAGAGAAACTTTATTGGCTCCAACTTTGCCCCCAACGTCCCTTTTACTCTTTGGCCTGGTGAAAAGCTCTTCCACGAACCTGCAGATACTCCAGTTCAAATGCTGTAAGCAGGCTGACTGCAATTAATCACTCCAGCAGGGCAAGATAATGAATCCCAGAAGCAAAGAATAATTCCAGCAAGACAATGTCCCCCACAGAAGGATGGAAATAATTCAAACACTCCGGAGGAATGCCAGGAATGCAGGTCACAACTTTCAACACTATAGGAATTCAGTGTTTGTTCCCGACAAACGCCCCTCCCAATTGCCTCTCCTTTAAACTCCATCCCCAGGTGTGCCTTGTGAAGGGAATCAGGGCACTTTCCTTCCTCGTAAACTATGCAACCCACATTGCTCTCTTCTGTGTTCTTCTTGCGTGCCTTAGGATGAGGAAAGGGTGGGACTTGGTCTTCATCTGAACCCCCTCTCCCTTGTTCTACCTCTTCCCTGCTCTGCCCAGCCTGACTTTGCCCTTCTCCAGTTTCCTCCACAGCCAAAGGAGCCACTCTCCTGCTCTCTGTCAGCTGTTTGTCTTCCATCTCAAAATCAGACTCCAACAGGGGCATGACATGTCAGGGGAAAAAACACCCTGTTAGAGATCGATGAACCGTGGCTGATTCCCTTCCGCATATCTTTTGAGATATTTAGAAAAGAAATACTCTTTAAGAAAATATTCTAATTAATAAACAAACTTTAATAATAAAATAATAAAAGTAAATGAAAACAGAAAATAACTAATTGGTTACATTTTGATAATGAAAGCTACGTTTGCCAAAGTTGGCTGCCGAACAAAGAAGAGAGGAATTTTTGGAATGTGTAACGCGTGCGCAATAAATCACTTTCAGATAAGAACCTTTTTTTGTTTTATGACCTGCGCAATAAAGCTTTCTTAGTTTAACTCTTGAGTGTCAATTCAGGCAGTTCAGGCCTAGCAAACTTTTTAACATCGTGACACCCCTTCTTTTGCTAGTCTGGGCTGACGTCATCAAATCATCAATTAAGGCACATCTTCTTTCGCAGATACTCGTGTTGATTTGCGGCGAGTGGTTTGTTAAGCATGTCTGCGATCTGATCATGTGTAGAAACATATTGCAATTTAACAAAACCTTGCTTAACTAATTGCTTTGTGTTTTGATAACGAATGTCAATGTGTCTGGACCTAGAACCTGTGAAATGTGACTCAGAAATATAAACAACAGATACATTATCTTCCATCACGGTGATTGGTCGAATCGGACGTGTCCAGATATCTGTGATCAAAGCATCAAACCACGTTAGAGAATTACAAGCATCTGAAACACAAGCATATTCAGCTTCAGTAGATGAACATGAAACAAAACTCTGTTTTCTCACTTGCCAGTAAACAGGACAACCATTTAGGAACATCATGTAACCAGAAGTGCTTTTGCGTGACTTCTTGTCGCTCGCCCAGTCGGCGTCGGCAAAACAAATCAACTTTGGTTGATCAGTGTGTGTTGGTTCTAGCAATAACTTCATGTGTTTAGTGTGTTTTAGGTATTTCAACAACTTCTTAATGCATGACCAATGAAATTGTGTTGCCTTACCTACGTGTCGTGATAAAAGATTAACACTAAGTGCGATGTCAGGTCTGGTCCAACTACTAATGTATAATAGTGAACCAATGACTGAACGATAAAGTGTTTGATCCTCGAACTCAGGACTTGGTTCATGTGTTAAGTTGTGAAAATCTGTTTGCATGGGTGTCTTTGTTGTGCTAGCATCTTTCATGTTGCATTGATGTAGAATGTGGTCAATTTTCTCCTCTTGTGAAAGACTAAACCCCTTCTGTGTCTTTTCAATTTGAACACCTAAATAAGTGCTAATGTGTCCTAAAGATTTTAGTGTGAAGTATCTCTGCAAACTTTTGGCAAAAATCTCACTCATTTTCTTATTTGGACCAATATAAACAATATCATCAACATAAACAAGAATTATCTCATATGCATTGTTAGATCTTTTTGTGAACACGCATTCATCAGTTTCGGACTTAATAAAGCCCATTGAATTTAGTTTGTCAGTAAGACATAAATACCACATTAAACCTGACTGTTTCAGACCATAAAGACTTTTGTTCAGGAACCAGGTATCCCCTTCTTGCTTTCGGAATCCTGGAGGGCTTCTCACGTAGATCTCTTCATCTAGGTCTGCATGTAGATAAGCTGTGTCCACATCAAATTGAAAAACTTCTAAACCAAGAATAGTTGCAGTGGTTAAAGCAATTTTTACACTTTCAGTTCTGACTGTTGGTGAGTAAGTGTTTGTGTAGTCCTCAGGATAACGTTGAGCGAAACCCTGAGCTACCAGTCTGGCTTTGTATAAAGACTCACCATTCGGTTTCTTCTTGATTCTGTAGACCCATCGGGTGCCAATGACTTTCTTGTTTGCTGGAGGTTTTGCAGGTGTGAATACATTAAGTTTCTTCAAACTGTCCATTTCATCCTGCATTGCATCATACCATTTGTCTTGTTCTGAATCAGGAAGCTGTTTGATTTGTGTGAATGTCTCTGGAGGAAGAGTAACGTTGCAAATCAAAGGTAATGGTGTTTTTGTCAGTTGCCATGAATAACGTTGTGGAGGGATTCCTTTTGTGGCCCTCTTGGAGCGTCTAGGAACAACAGACCAGTCTTCTTCTTCTTCTTCATCATCATCCTCGTCCTCACGTTCGTCGCTAGCATCAGCATCCGCGGCTTGAGAAGACGGAACATCAGGTTGTGAAGAACTGGTAGAAGGAATATCTGCCTGCGAATTGTCATCAGGCTGCGTGGCATCTGGAACACCATCTCTAGGAAAATAAACTTCAGGATCATTGGAATGAATCCTGGACCAGTCAATGTCTTCCTCAAAATTAGCAGATTGTGAAATGACAATCACATGTTTAGTATCAATGAATTTGTACCATTTTGAATTATCATCAATACCCATAAATCTTAGTCTCTTTGGTCCTTGAGTTATAGGAGTGTTCACCATAGCATATGAACCAAAAATATGGAGGTTCTTGAGATTAGGCTTGTAGCCATACAGCATGTAGAAAGGAGTTTGATTGATTACACTGCTCCAAGTACGGTTGACAATGTAATTTGCATATTTGATTGCTTCACCCCAGTATGCGTTACTGAGATTGGCATCTTCTAGAAGACAACGCATCATGGTTTGTAGAACCCCTTGTCTTCTTTCTACGACTCCGTTATGAGCCGGTGTATATGGAGCAGATGTCTGATGAAGAATTCCATTCTTACGCATCCAGTCCTGGAAACGCTGAGACATGAATTCTGCACCACGGTCACTCTGGATTCTGGCGATGCGAACTTGGTATTGTGTAGAAACAAACGCTGCAAAGTCTTTAAAGATCTGAAAGGTCTCAGATTTCTCTCTCATAGGATATACAAATCCATATCTAGAATGATTATCTACAATTGTTAAAAAATACTTTCTGCCACCAAGTGTTGGTGGGAAAGGACCCACTATGTCAGTGTGTACCAAATCAAAAATGCGTGTTGACCGGCGTGTAGCGTGTTTGGGAATTGCAGCCGCCTTGGATTTAGCCTTTTTGCAAACCGCACAATCCAAAAACACCTTACACCCCTTTAGATCCAAACCTTTTGCGAACTCCGGCATCTTTCTAAGAACACGGAAACTGGCATGCCCCAATCTTCTGTGCCACTTGTGAATACACCTGGAATGCAAAGGTTTACCAGTTAGTGAATTCTCAACATTAACAGTTTCATGAGGACCCTCAGGCTTGCTCTGAGCAATCTGTTTCTGTTTTCTTTGTTTGTTGGCTTTAGGAGCCTTTGGCACAGTAACGTTTTCTCTCTCTGGGACAACTCTCTCTGGGTTCACGTTGTGCCTTTTTGGAGTTTGCATACTTGCCTGTGCTTGCCCTTTAGGCTTTGGCTTTAAGTAATAAACACCACCGATCAGCATGGTTTCAGCAACAATATCACCATCTTTAACTAAGTAACTTGCTTTTTCGAGGTGGTGAACCTGGAACTTTAACTCTCTAGACAAGTGACTTTGACTAAGCAAATTACTGGTTGCTGAAGGTATGTAATAAACATCAGGGATGTGTGTATCGAGTTCTTCAATGTAAACAGTTCCTTTTCCCATAACCTTGCAAGTGTGGTTGGTGAAGGAATACAGTTCTCGATACTCGGGCTCTGGTTCGCCCATCTCTGTGAAAAGTTCCCTTCTGTGGGTAACGTGCACAGCTGCTCCACTGTCTAAAGTCCACAAAAGACGTCTGTCGAACTTTGGATCAGGTTGTGGAACGTTGGTTATGGCCAGTGTTGCAAGCGGAGCTTGTGGGTCACGCCTTGGACCACGACGACCTTGTCTTCCGCCTCTACCTCTGCCTCTGGAATCTGTTCCTCTGGGCTGGTACGTGGCGGGAGCTGGAACTCGTTGGGGACAATCCCGGGTGTCATGTCCCACACGGTTGCAGGTGTAGCATTTTGGCATCCTTGGAGCGTAGCCTCTTCCTCGGAAGGGACGTCTGGCTGGAGCCTTTGGTGCTGGAGGCCGTTGCAGATGTGGGGTAGCTAACCTGATAGCTTCGTCTTCCACTAAAAGTCTGCAAACGTGGTTAACTGTGCGTTGAGCAATAGGCACGTAGTTAATCTTTGCAACAGCATCTTTCCATTCATAATTCAATGAGTTAATGATGATGCTAATCATTTGGATATCATCGATTACATGGCCATTTTGTCTCAATTCATTTCTCATTCTTTTCAGTTTGGTCAAATGTCCACCAATTCGTTCACCAGGTTTCAACTTCGAACCATGGAACTCAGACATGAGCAAACATGAGGATTCAATTGAAACGGGCCTGTAGCAATCTTCCAAAATAGCCCATATTTCTTGGGCAGTTGCATCAGGTGGAAAGATACCTTGGATCTCAATTTCCATTGACATGAGTAAAGTCGTGATAGCTCTGTTTTCGAGGTTTCTTATTGCAGGTGTCCAGGGTTGACGGGGAGGATCAAAAACCATGGAATATGTGCCTTCTCTTCGAAGCAAGAGCGCAATTTCACTGACCCAGGCTTTATAATTCTCTCCTGACTCCTTTAATTTGGACTCACCAGTCAAGGGGGTGACTGTGAATACCTGCTGAGGAACAATTTGTTGCTCTGGTTGCAAATCTGGTTGTTGAACCAGGGGATGCTGGGGTTGCATCATTGGCCTTTGCGTAGCAACATCAAATTGGCTTCCTCGAATTCGCCTTTGGCTTTGCCTTTTTCCATCTAGGGAGAATTCCACACCGCCAGGGGGTGTTGAAGACTTAACCTCTGGAGACAAAGTTTTGGCTTCTAAAGGACTCATAGACAGATCTCTGAAAATCTGGTCCAATTGCTTAATCTTTTGCTGTAATAATTTTTCTCCGCCAGCAGATGGCAGTGCAGCTTCCCTTTTTGGCTGCCTCTCCTTTCTATACGTATGCGGAAGTTCAGTCGACTCAAAGGGACCACGTGACCTCGGTGACGTGTACATGTCTCTTTGTTCTAATTGACCAATGAACTCTGTGGGGTGTGTCTTAGGCTGTTGTTTTGAAGAAGACAAGATGGCGTCCTCAGACTTTTTGGGAGTGGGGGAGCTTCTTCTACTTCGCCTTATCTCCTCAAAACACACTCTCGCCTCCCTAACATATCTTTCTAAACGTTCTATTTGATCAAGATAGCTTTGCATTTCTTGCTCACCATCTGGGGGAATTTCATAAACTTTGCTTTCTGCGTGGGAGGATTTTTCCTCTGCCGGCAGTTGCCGTTTAGACTTTTGCCGTTCATTAATTGTATCTTGATAATGAGGGACATTTACTGACCTCAGTCTGTAGATCTTGCCTTCTGTAACTCCTTCCCCCATTTCTGGCTCGGCACCTTGTTGCTCCTGGAATACGTTTTGATCTTGCTTCTCTGTGTCCGAGGGAGCCTCTTTGTCAGAGGAAGCTGATTCATCTGTGTTCGCCCCATCTTTCTTTTTCTTTCTCTTCTTCGACATGGCTAATTAGGCTTAGTCGGTTATCTTTAGATAGCATGAAGGGAAAATACAGCCATAAATTGTAGTCATCTCAGCTGGTATCATCAAAAAGCCAAACTCTGCATACCAAGTTGTCAGGGGAAAAAACACCCTGTTAGAGATCGATGAACCGTGGCTGATTCCCTTCCGCATATCTTTTGAGATATTTAGAAAAGAAATACTCTTTAAGAAAATATTCTAATTAATAAACAAACTTTAATAATAAAATAATAAAAGTAAATGAAAACAGAAAATAACTAATTGGTTACATTTTGATAATGAAAGCTACGTTTGCCAAAGTTGGCTGCCGAACAAAGAAGAGAGGAATTTTTGGAATGTGTAACGCGTGCGCAATAAATCACTTTCAGATAAGAACCTTTTTTTGTTTTATGACCTGCGCAATAAAGCTTTCTTAGTTTAACTCTTGAGTGTCAATTCAGGCAGTTCAGGCCTAGCAAACTTTTTAACATCGTGACATGACACACCTCTTGAGGACAGTCTTATATCTACAGCATCTCAGGTGGGAAACTTGGCAAGATCTGACAAACTAATTAAAGTGGGCTTGGAAATGATGGGAAAGAAAAGATGATTAAAAAAGGGTCTCTCCTTTTTAAGGAGGTAGTGAGGTAGAGATGGGCAGGTAAGTGAGTAGAAATCAGCACAAGGAAAATACTAAAGAAAAAAGCTGCTATCTCTTAGAGCTTTTCTCTTGTAAATATGAAGCAATGCTAATTAAGTTGATAGGTACTTCTAAATCTATCCTAGAGAAAATGGCAAACATTTTCCACTTATCGGAGAGTGAAATTAACATAAATGAGAGATTGTTTTCAGAATCATGGACATACTTTGAATGGCGCTATCAGTCTTAGAAGTCATCTTTGGATAGGGTCTCAAGCCTGCCACCTATTCAAACATATTTTACTGTGGGAAATGGGGAGAGGGGATTTTATGGAGCTTGGGAGATATGTAGCCAAAATAGCATTCCTTCTCAGAAAATCAAGGTCGCCTTTTCCCTGCACCTGGACGGATGTAGATGGGTGGAATCTTTCTTTGTGGCAATGACTTATTAGACCATGGGATGGACTTGTGGGTGTTAGGACAGGGTCTTGAACTTTCAACTGGGTGGGAAAACCTGGAAGCTTTCAGATTCGGGTTTTTCCAGATGTGCCAATATGACATCTCCAATAAATTGTAGCTTTGAGGAAATCCAAGCCTTGGAGTTTTTTTTCATTGGGGATGTTACTTGGAACCCTGACAGGCATTTTATATTCTGTAAACCTCCTTGAGTTGCCATGTGCGAATAGGTGGCAATATAAGTTCCATAAATAAATAAAAATAAATTTTCAAATCCTGAATCACAGAAAGCTTGCTTTATGAAGTGGCTCTCCGGGTTGCAGTAAACCATGATTTGCGGTCTTGGCTAGCTTGTTTACTTTCCTCCTACTTTTCAATTTCTTCATCACTTTCTTTTATAGCTTTCCCAAAGGCCCGCTTATGATATATTTGTAAAAAGATACTCTTAACTCTATTCCACTCCTAGTGAAATCCACCTTTTAACGCCTCTGTTATTAGGGACTCAAAGTAGTTATAAAACTGTTCTTGCTTTGTTGCCGATGTCATACACAATTATTATACAACTTGCTCTAGCTAGAAGGTAAGAAGTTGATTCAATAAAAGCACCAAATCACTCCAGAAGTAACATACTCATTTACCCTAAGCAAGTTGTTATTGCTTGTATCATGTGTCATTTAGGTTCTGTTTTTAATATAGTAGCTGCTGGAAGCCAGAAGGTTTATGGGGAGTTTCTTTTAATCGTTCCATAGATAGTGAGCACACTTCATTGGCTTTCTCTGCTGATGCTGTACGAAAGGCAGAAAAAGCCAAGAGTCTGTTACTAGTCAGAAAGCGAGTAGGAAGAGAGTAAGAAGAAAGAACAGGCATAAGAGAAGCAATGCCTGGGAAAATATCTGCTATAACAAGTGGAAGCTTTCTTTCTTTCTTTCTTTCTTTCTTTCTTTCTTTCTTTCTTTCTTTCTTTCTTTCTTTCTTTCTTTCTTTCTCTTTCTTTGCTTTCTAACATCACATTGCATGATTAGATTTATCTACTATTTATTTATTTATTTAGCAAATTTAAATAGCTGACCAACTCACACCTAGCTGACTCGGGTGGCTTACAAAATGTATAATGTTGTCCGCTGATAGGATGACATCAGAAACTAGCTGTACACTTGAAAAAAACCTCTTTGCATTGATTTGATATTCTGGGAGTTGTAGACTATTATTTCTAACAGGCTACTTTGGGCGGTGAGGCAATTGAGAGTAGAAATGGAGTTTTTTTTGCTTCCAGTGCAAAAAAATATCCTACCTATAACAACATAGTAAAAGGAAAGACAATTCCAAGAATGAGAAAAGATTACTATAGTTCATATCTATGGCAGCAGGTGCCTATGCTAGGTTTCTATCTTTCAATCTCCAAAGATGCTGAGGAATAACAAGATGTTTTTTTCCCTATCTCAGAACAATTCAACAGTGTAGCAGCCCTTTCAATTAGATCTCACAAAGATTCCAGAAGCAGCCTATTGATCACATGCATTCATTGATAATGTCCATTGCTTTTTTCTCCCTGATCCTCTCAGGTAATAAGAAAAACCTCTAGCTATGTCAGTTTACAGTTTATATACCGTATTTTTTGCATTATAAGACGCACCGGACCATAAAACACACATTAGCTTTAGAGAAGGAAAATAAGGGGAAAAAATCTGCCTCTGCCTCCATCCAGTATTCATCCGGCTAGTGTCCTTGCAGCAAACAGCCTGCCTCTTCCGTGTCTGCTGCCTCCGCTGGGGAAACGCTAGAGCCTTCTTTGCCAAGCAACTGATTGGCGGTTGGTTCGGCCTCCCAGAATACTGCCGATCAGCTGTTCTAAGCAGCGGGAATAGCCACTGCCGCCTATCACTGCTGCCTATCACCACTGCCTATTACCACTGTTTTCCGCTGCTTGCCATTGATTGGTGGCAAACGGCGAATGGCAACAGCAGTGATAGGCAGCACATATAGGTGGCTGTGATAGATGGCGGCAATTTCCGCTGCCTAGAACAGCTGATTGACGGTATTCTGGGAGGGCGATACAACCACCAATCAGCTGCTCGGCAGTGAAGGCTCCAGCGTTCTCCAGTGGTAGTGAAACATGGCAGCAGTGACAGGGGGAGTGGAGAATGCTGCCCCAAGCCCCTCCCCCCACCGCAATATTGGTTCTATATGATGCACAGACATTGCCATCCAATTTTTTTTTTGGTGGGGGGAGGAAGTGTGTCTTATAGTGCGAAAAATACAGTAGGTAAAACTAAGGTAGCAGGAAGTAAAGTAACTCCATCATATTTATAATGTCTTTTTCACAATGGGCATCAGAATACCAGCTCAATTTCTGTGTTTAAAAGCTATTGGACATGTAAAAAAATTTCATAACTGGTCTAATACTTAATACTTATTTAATCCAGAGATCACCAAAAGAAACATGGGTCTTTGGGATTGTCTGATTTCTTCATTAGGTAGGACACAAAGAAAGACAAGAGAAGAGGAGAGAGATGCAAAAGTCTCATGTCATGAAAATCATGATGGCTCATAAGGATCTCATAAAAATATTTCCTTTCAGCTTCGGCGCAATGCCAATTAAGCAAAATAGTTTTCCTTTTTTTTTCAAGTATGAAAATCATTGCCATACGGTTAGCTAAATCAAATATTTTGGAGGAGATGTTCCCATGAGCAAGACTAGGTAAATATTTGAAGAAATGCCAGGCATGATTGTTCATATCCTAGAGAACTCCTTTTATTGGTTGAAAAAAAAATACTCTTGACTTTAAAAGGACTCTGGCCAATTCTGTGCACCAATGGGAGGCTAAAATGGAGTGGAGCATTTTGCAGAGTTCAGAAGACATTATTTTTAATGTGAAAAGTCATACCTAGAGCAAAATTATGAAATGCATACAAATGTTCTGTTTGTAGTCTTATTTATCAGTGATGGGTTGTTCATTTATGAAATCATCACTGATGTTGTGATTATCAAATGAAATATATTTCACCATGGCCTTTATCAGTAAACCTAGCATGATAGGGGGAGAGTTTTATAGATTTCTTAAATGAAAACATAAAAATGTCATTGCTTGTGGGATGTTATTAAAGGATTGAAAATCAGCACTTGAAGTTTGCAATAATCTGAAAGCCATCGAAAAAGAAATGTTATCTATCCAAGTCTAGGTTTGCAAAGGGATTAGATTTAATTCAGATACGGGCATTTTGTTAAAAGCAAGTTGACCTGAAGTATAAAAAAACTTCTTTGACAATATTATGTTGGTGGGGAAAGACCTAATCATGTTCTTTATTTGTTATCAGTTGAACTTTAGCAAAAGTTCAGGAAAGTGAGACACAAAACCAAAGATAAATAGATGCGACTTTTCTTTAGTATCTTGTACTTATTTTTAAGTGCTTTTTTTTGAATTCTAAAAAAAAGTTCATCCCATATTCCAATCCTCTGACTGTATCCCCCCACATAAATAATGTTCAATTCATATATCCAAAGCAGCGCTATGCACAAACAGAGACATTAGCATGTTGTTGAAAAACTCCCAAATCTGCATAAGTATAAAAGCTGTGCTGGGCGAAAAACTCCCCTAAATTGAGTATCTTTTTTCCCAAACAGTCGAATAAAGACTATGCTAATTGTATATTTGAGGTTTTCGGATATTTGCTGGTTTATTAGAATACCAATTACCTAAAAGCAGCTTGCTTAGTATGGAATAATGGTAAGGAATAATGACTATTGGCAGAAAAATCCTAAACAGGAAGGCAGAGCAGATGGGGAATTAAATGATGGACAACCTGAACAGAAATTTCCTATGCTGCAACATCTCCCTGCAGATCCTGCTGGTATAAACTGAATGGAGATCAGACTCATTTTTTGATAGCCATGGCATCTCCAATAGAAGAATCCTGTAAAAAAACAAAACATAAAAGAGATTCATTTCTCGGGGCCTTGTAGAGGATTTTAGTTTCACATCAAGCCTTCCAGGGTTTTCCCTTCCTCCCCCCCTTTTAACAAATCTCTTTTCTGTCACTAGAAAGGAGGAGAGTGAGTAGGTGTGATGAATTACTCCATTTTAGAAATAAAATGAAAACCTTTTGACTGCATTTTTCAATTAAATCCATGAGCTGTACGGGAATGGAGGTGCACTTGAGCTTTCATTGCGTCTTCTCCTGTTCAATTAAGGGCCTCTGTGGGACCCTTCAACGTACTTGAGACAAGGCTTGGTTTCATCAAACCGAACCATTTCCCACTGAATTTGGGGACAGCCACCTCACCATTATTTATTCCTTTCCTGGGTAGAATGTAAATCCACTGTTCACTGATTAAAAACACTTCAACATTACAAAATAAAACAATTGACCTTAACATGCCAATTTGAATACAATCTACAACAAGGTTGCTGGTTTGAGGGAGAAGTTTTCCCCACTCCAAATAACATTGTGATGAGTGTTTGTGCAAGTTTCAAAGGGAACATGAAAACTTACACAAACTTATACAGAATAGCTAAGAGAGAGAGAAAAAGAAAAATGCAGAAAGAAAGGATAAATCGAAAGAAGATGCTTGATTTCTTTTGAAGCAAATACAAGTATGATTACAAAGTTTTGTCATTCTATGATTGCAAAATAAAAAAACCCTGCCTTTTTCCCATTATCCATTTTCCCCCTAATCATTAAAACCACAAGTCATAAGGGCACGTTTTCTGTTTCCTGCAAAAGGCCAAAAGGGATTTCCAGCCAGGTATAGGATGTCTATATGTATAAATTGGTATGTGTATACAATAATATGTATATGCTGAAATGTAGCCTATGACCCAATGCTGGACTTGATTCTCAGGATCAGAACAACTGCCCCCACTTAACTATTTTGTCCTTCAGAAGAAACATACCTATAATTTTCTTACAAAACACTCTTAGTAATTCTGGCTTTGTTATTACTTCTATGTAGCTACTCCCCGAATGCTTCTATTTTAAGAGTTTGGGTCTGTTGCCAATTGGGAATTGAGGGCGGTGGTCCACTCTTCTTGAAACAAGAATCTGGCACATGATGTCTCTATTCTTCAGAAAAATCACAACGGAGCTACAAAAAGCTTATTTCTATAAATTCCCTTTTAAAGCCAGAGGCTATGGCCATCTCCCATCCTCTGGAAAGTAATGCTACAATTGCACTGTGAACTGTACGGAGATATTTTTTTTTTGGACTGATCTTCTGCTCTGCTTCTTTGGAGAACTCTAGCCTTTAGGGTGGAGAAAAATGCTTTCCACTTTCTTTGCAACATGCATCATTAAAGATCTCTCTACTTACTCGCCTGTTTTCTAAAGTAAAAACCTCGCATTTTTACATTTCTTTATAGAAAATTATTCCCTTTTCATTTCTTCCTCCTTTTGGGTATTTTCTTCCATCCTAAAGGATCATTTGGCAAACCCAGCTTTTCTGTACTTTAGCCATTTTGTGCAAGTTAGACCTGAAAGGTTAAATTATTACAACATATCATCCTAAATGACCTTGTCTTTAAGACACCAAATATAGACTTTTAATTCAGCAGTAATGGAACTTCTTGTTGTTGTTGTTGTTGTGCCATATCCGTCATTGGACGCTGGCGATTATGTCGGCAATCCTATTTTTATCAACAGCCGCACGAAAAGTGCTGCCGAGTTTTGTCCAAACCAGTCCCTCAGGTTTTGAAGCCATGACGTTCTTCTTCTGCCTGGACCTCGTTTGCCTTTAATCTTTCCCTGGAGGTTTAAGTGAAGGATACTGTATTTTTCTGGGTGTTGCATCACATGTCCAAATTACTCTTTCACTTTTTAATAGCTTTGACGATTTCCCTTTGCTTTTCCAGGTGCCTTATAATGGAACACATGAATACAAATATTGACCTGCTGGAATAGGCCAAGACTGATCTTATTTTTTTCCTACCATGTCCCACCAGAGTCCAGCAATAAAGAGACATTTCCAACAAGCAAGAGATAGGAACATGTCCTTTCCTTTAAGATTCCTTGGCAACCTGTATCTGAAGGCAAGTTTGCCTCCAGGCTGACACAGGTCTTCCAGGTTGATAATTTAGCATACATTTGTCCTCCATGAATTTATCTAATCCCATTTTAAACCTATCCAAGTTACTAACCATCACTATATCATTTACTAACGAATGCCAAGAGTTAATTGTATTGGCATATGGAGAACTACTTTCCATTTGTCTACTTCTTTGTTTCCAGACAACTTTGTTGGGTGACCCTGTCCTAGGCTTTTCAGATAGGGAAAAAAACTTATCCTGCTGATTTAAAAAAAAAAGATTTTTAAAATCTTGACTGTATTGTTTTTTATAAAGAACTCAAGACAGTGAACATATCTAGTAGTCCTTCCACCTCTGATTTTCTCCACAGCAACAACCTGGGGTGAAAGAGTGACTGACCCGAAGCCATCCAGACCAGTGGTAGGATTCAATATTTTTTGCTACCAGTTCTGTGGGCTGGTATGGCTTGGTGGATGTGGCTTGGTGGGCGAGGCAGGAGAAGGATACTGTAAAATCTCCATTCTCTCCCCACCCCAGGGGAAGGTTACTGCAAAATCCCTGTTTCCTCCCGATCAGCTGGGACTCGGGATGCAGAGAATAGATGGGGATGGGGCCAGTCAAAGGTGGTATTTACTGGTTCTCCGAACTACTCAAAATTTCTGCTACCGGTTCTCCAGAACTGGTCAGAACCTGCTGAATACCACCACTGATCAAAACAGCATTTTATGCCTAAGGCAGACTAGAACTCACAGTCTCCTGGTTTCTAAAGTGAAGCCTTAATCACTAGACCAAACCGGTTCCCCACGCCATGCCATTTTGAGCAACTCAATCATTTGCATCCTCTTAGTCAGGTTTTTCTGACCTAAAATTTCCAAATGCTGAATGCTTTTGTGAGGAAAGTGTACAAATTCCTTAATCAATTTAATTGCCCAATTCTGCACATTTTCTAGATCTATTATATCCTTTTTCAAAGGAGGGGATCAGAACTGTACTCAATATTCTAGATGCAGATATGTCATAGGTTTGTTGAAGGGCATTACAATGTTGGCTTTTCCTCATGATATAATCTGTCTTATTCCCAGCTGCTGTTCACTGAGTCAACATCTTCATTAAGCTATCCTTTATGTCCCTAAGGCCTTCTTTCCATTTAGTTTCAGGCAGCTTGATCTCCTTAAATATGTATGTGAAGTTAGGATGTTTGTTTTAGGATGCATCCCCATATACTTAACTTAAACTGAACTGCGTAAGCCATTTGGTTGACCATCCACCAGTTTAAAGAACTCCTTCTGGAGTTCTTCACAATCAGTTTTGGCAAAGATAAGAAAGTCCTGCTGGATTTAACCAGCAGGTCCAATTAATCTAGTATTTTGCTCAAACAGTGACCAATTAGATGCTAGTGGACATCTTACAAGTAGGACTTAAATGCAGTAGCACTATTTCCCTTGTGTTGGTATTAGGGGGAGGGCTACTGCCCCCTGTGCTGAATTTAAAACAGGATTCAATTATCCAGAGGCCCAGTTTCATGACATAATAGCATCCCCATACTAAGCCAAGATTCCTTCCCTCTCTCCTTCCCTCCCTTCTTCACTAAAAACTTGCATAAAGTTATATAAATTTGCTTTTGTTTGAAGCTAGCAATTTGGCCCCTGGAAGCAAACTGTTTCACTTTGCCAAAGCCAAGACCATTCAGTCATCCAAAGATAGGTTTGGTTGGCTGATAGAGCACTTAATCCAGGGGTGTCAAAGTCATGTCATCATGGCAGCGTCATGTGATATATTGGGACTTTTCCCCATTTGCTAAACCGGGTGCAGGCGCGGCCAGTGCATGATGCATCCGGTCTACAGGCCAGAAATTTGACAGCCCTGACCTAATCAGTCAGTTAATCAAACTCCCTCAAACTCCATCTCAATTCCTACCTCTCCCGTCCCTGCTCAGCACTTTTGAGGCTAGAAATCTTCAAGATTTCAGCATCCACTGAAGCTGTCTAGTCAGGAAGATCTTTAGCGTGCATGGGCTAGAGTAGGGTGGTCAAAGCTTTCTAGCCTACAGGACTAATCACAAGACCAGGTTTTCCCCAGCAAGCCAACTTCAACACATGCTGTCCATTTCTCAAAGATGTTCATCCCAGAACTTCAACCAATACCAGAAGCGGTGGGAGAAGACCAAGAGGAGACAGTGCACAGAGTCGCTTTCCTCCGCTGTTACAAAACTTTTCATTTTGTGAAGCAACTTTGGCAAAGAGATTCTTTGTTCAAAGCTTCATCAGGTCCAAGCACTCCTGTGAGTTTTTGCACAGCCTTTCTAAATAAGCGCAAGTTGGTGCTTTCGACCTTAATGTCACGATAGCTCTTGTGGCCTTCAGAGGCTGAAAAGATGCCAATTACAAAAAAAGGTCTGCTTTCCATTTGGAAATAATTCCCAACATATTTTACTATCCACCTGTAATTTCATCACATTTTTGGGGGGGATCGTTTGCACATTTTAGCATGGTATTGAGCATGGTATAGAGCTGTGGTGGCACAGTGGTTAGAATGCAGTACTGCAGGCTACTTCTAATGCCTGCTGGCTGCCTGCAATTTGGCAGTTCGAATTTCACCAGGCTCAAGGTTGACTCAGCCTTCCATCCTTCTGAGGTGCATAAAATGAAGACCCAGATTGTTGGGGGCTGACCCTGTAAACCACTTAGAGGGGGGCTGTAAAGCATTATGAAGCAGTATATAAGTCTAAATGCTATTGCTATTGGTTGCAAGTGTAGCACAAGCAAAACCAGCCAACAGCTGATCACTGAGTCAGCAGATCAATCTGTGCTCACTCTTTTTGCTTCCAGCTGCCCAATTACTAGCTGCAGTGTCCACAAACATCCGGTACTTCATCAATTAACAGCCCTTCACCTTCCTGCACAAAAAGGAATGCAAATAAATTTCTAGCATTTCCCCATCTATCATATATGTTTGTCTGGCAACTTTCAAAACGTTCCTTACTCCCATAAACTGCTGTAAGGGTAGCTGAAAGGGAACATTGATTTAAACAACTGACAAATATATTGAGAAAGCCTCAAACGTTTTCTCTTCACCGTGGCACCAGATCAGCCTTGCAGAGCCAACTTGACAAATGCAGCAAACTCCACAACTGCCTATGGAAAGAGGTTCACTCAATTCCAATACCGATCTTGTTGCATGGAAACAGTCCATGAGAATAGCCAACCGGCAGAACTGGTGCTGGACTGAATGCAATGGATATGCATGTGCTCGGATAATCCTTTGATGAGGAAACAAATCCTCCATGCGTAGAGGGTGAATGTGCTGGTACCTCAACTTGATCTGGAGAAGGAAAAAAATGCAAGCAGGTTTTCCAGGCGTGGCCAAAAAAGTTTTAGAAGCTGTCGTGGCATCGTCAATGCTGGTTTGCAGGTGACACTGTGTGGTTGGCAGAAATGTATGCAGTTCCGCAGGCAAAGAAAAGCGGTGTCTGAAAAAAATGCAGTTGTCTGCCTTTGCAAAGGTGTCAATCTGGCAGCCCGCAGGCCGGATGCCCACCCCAGCTCCGCAAAGGTGAAAAACGTTGCAATATAACACCTGTGAGATTCTAAGGGCACCTGGCTCATGCAGAATCAAAGCCTTATTGGAATGCAGACAGATCCCAGTGGGTCACCAACAATGCTGCTCTCATTGCTAAAACTGCCATGTGTAGTATAATCATACTGATGATTCCCCTTTATCAATTCAGCCCTGATTTTGGCTTTCTTGCCACCAAAGCATACAGTATAAAAACACGTCCCCACCATGTGCACCTTACCACAATTTTAACAGTTGGAAGCAAAATGAGAAAGGCTAGGTTAATGTGGTCTCCAACATCTATCTTTTCTTCACAACCTTGTTCGATTTTTCAGTTACCCACTTTATCAGACAAATCAACCCCGTGTTCATTCTGAAGGCAGAGCTCTGATGTTTCCAAACGATCATTTAAATTCAGAGGAAGAAGGGTAGGGAGTTGGGGAAATCTGAGGTTGACAGTAGTAGAAATGATCACTTAGATCAACTGCTGGGCATTTTGGAGTTGTTAAGATATCTATCTGGAGAACATCAGGTTGAAAAAGCCACCTTAGATAAAAAGCAGTCAGTGGTGCATGTGTTTTGGTAGGCAACGATCCCCTTCACCAGAGGCCTCACATGTGCTAAATTGTAGTTTAGTTTGGACCAGTTTGAACTGGTATGTATACGTGTATGTATGTATGTATGTATGTATGTATGTATGTATGTATGTATGTACCGGTTCGGCTGAGTAGGTAGTAACTTGGCCAGCCACGTCCCTGAACTGGTTCTATCAGTGGCTCTGTATGCATGCACAGAAGCATTTTTTTTTACTACTGTGCATGCACGCACAGCGCGCGCTCCCAAAGCACAAACCTGAGCGAACCAGCATTAGAAGAAGCCGGGACCCACCCCTGATATATATATATATATATATCAGCACAAACACAACACAAATATAAAAAGGCAACATTAAAAATAAAAATATGGGTTTCTGCCTGCATGGTTTTCTGTGATGAGCCGAAGGACAGAAAGAGGGAGGAGTGAGCTCCCTCCCATATTTGGGCATACCAGGGGTTGTAACACAAAACCATATGTATATATATATATATATATATATATATATATATATATATATATATATATATATATGTGTGTGTGTGTGTGTGTGTGTGTGTGTGTGTGTGTGTGTGTGTGTGTGTGTGTGTGTGTGTGTGTGTGTGTGTGTGTGTGTGTGTGTGTATGTATATGTGTCTCTGTGTGTGTGTGTTTATTTATTTATTTATTTATTTATTTGTGTTACAACCCCTGGTATGCTCAAATATGGGAGGGAACTCACTGCCCCCCCTTTCTGTCTTTTTGCTCACTACAGGAGGTCATCCAGGCAGAAAACCATATTTTTAATGTTGCCTTTGTTGTATTTGTATTGTATTTGTGCTGATAAATAAATAAAGGGAGACTAGTATAGATCTATTTCAAGCTATTTAGCTCTCATCAGCTAGCCATACCCTTCAATTCAATTCCCAGTAAGGGTATGGCTAGCTGATGAGAGCTAAATAGCTTGAAATAGATCTTTACTTGTCTCCCTTTATTTATTTATCAGCACAAATACAACACACACACACACACACACACACACACACACACACACACACACACATATATATATATATATATATATATTCGTAGATTTTCACGGGTGTAGGTATGCTGGTTTTGTTGTATTCGGGTCTTCTCCCGTGTAAGGTTGAGATTGACTTTGCAACGTTTTGGCAGGATCTCACCTGCCATCTTCAAGCGTGGGCTTAAAAGTATATGTCAGGGGTTGTATATACATATTTGGGCATACCAGGAGTTGTAACACAAATACATACCTATTTCCCTGGCTTAGCTGATAAGGAGGAGAGCCTCCTCCTAATACAAACACACATGAGTTGGGCGCAGCAAGTTGGCTCTGGCAAGTAAGTTGGCTATGGCAAGTTGTCCCAATCCATCAGGAAGTGGTGGACAAAGCTCAAATTCATTGAGGATTTCCTTGCTTAGTCGTTTCTTGTTTTAGAAGATCTCTTGGCTTACTTCAAATTCTCTGAAGCCTGCTTGATAGAAAAGATAGCAACACAATCCCTTTACATCTATTCAGCAAGTACAACTCCTTATAGAACCACAAAAACTTTTGGGCTAAAACTACCCATTCATGTGGTAGAACCCAGAAAAGTACAATTTAGTACATTGGTTGAGATTCGATTTTCAGCCTCAGCAATACTCTTAACATTTCACAGTTCTCTGATCCGAATTCTCTAGCCAGACAGAATTGCTCCCTTGTAGAGACATCTCTCGGGTATGCCTCTGCACTGCCTACTGCAAAATCTCTTCTGCTAGTATTAATGTAGAACACGGATGTGTAAATTTATCTGGGTAAGAGCATATGGGCTACAAAAGAGAAATAATATAAGAGGAAGACTGGCTGTTTGCTACAGGGATGATATTGTCAGGAATGGTACAGTTGCCTTATCAGTGAGATGGGTGATATATAAATTTAATAAAGAAGAGAGAGAGGGGGGGAGAGGGAGAGAGAGAGAGAGAGATGGAGACATGCTTCTAAGCATTCACTCTCAATTTGCTTTATCATCCTTGGGCTGTCATCTTTTTATTATCAATAATTGATCTTACATTATCAGATCACTTAGTGATTGCATTTCAACACAATCCCAAATACCTTCCAGCATTTAATTAATCACCCCCCCTTTCCCCCCCTAGCAATCGCTACATTGTGAGTTTTAATGATAGGTTCTTGCTGCCGATGAATACATATTATCCTGGTTAGGGCTAATGAGAGCTGCTTGAGCAGAGCAAGAAGGAGCAATTCCCCCTGGATGTTGCTTTTTAAGTCAAGAATAATTGAGATGTTACATACATTTCCGACTGTGTCAAGTTTGCTGCATTTTCAGTATAGATTGAGAATATATTTTATTTATTTATTTATTATTCATATTTATAGACCGCCCCCTCTCCCGAAAGGGACTCGGGGCGGTGTACAGTCACTAAAATACGTTATAAAATACATACAAAACAGTTAAATAATTAAATACGTAGGTGGAGGAGGTTGCAAGACTGTACATAGAATAATAAATATTAAATATAGTATATAGTGTATTAAAAACTTTTTAAAACCCCAAACCCAATTAAAATGAATAAATCCCCGGGAGGTAGAACTAAGAAAGTGCCAGGCCAGCTGATTGAAATAGGTGAGTCTTTAACTTTTGCCGGAAGGAACGGAGGTCGGTGGTAGTTCGAATGTCAGGGGGGAGGTCATTCCAGAGGGTTGGGCCCATCACAGAGAAGGATCTACTCCTAGGTGTCGCCCGCTGGCATTGACTAGCAGACGGCACCAGGAGGAGCCCCTCTCTGTGTGAGCGGATAGGTCGCAGGGACGTGTGTGGTAGGATGCGATCCTGCAGGTAACTAGGTCCACTGCCATGGAGTGCTTTAAAGATGGTGATCAATACCTTGAAACGCACCCGAAAGGCCACAGGTAGCCAGTGCAGCTCGCGCAGGAGAGGTGTTACGTGGGAGTAACGTGTACTTCCCATAATAACCCGCGCGGCTGCGTTCTGAACTAGCTGCAGTCTCCGGACGCGTCCCAAGGGAAGCCCCATGTAGAGAGCATTGCAGTAGTCCAGGCGAGACGTCACCAGCGCATGAGTGACCGTGCGCAGGGCACTCCGGTCCAGTAGGGGGCGCAATTGGCGCACCAGGCGAACCTGGTGGAACGCCCCCCTTGCCACGGCTGCCACATGGTCCTCCATTGACAGCCGGGCATCAAGGAGGACGCCCAAATTGCGCGCCCGCTCCACAGGGGACAATTGTTCGCCCCCTATGGCCAGCGATGGAGTCAGCTGGCTGAACCGAGGCGCCGGTAACCACAGCCACTCGGTCTTGGAGGGGTTGAGTTTAAGTCTGTTGTCCCCCATCCAGACCCCGACGGCTTCCAAACACTGGGACATCACTTCGACAGCCTCGTTGGGGTGGTTTGGGGTTGAAATATACAGCTGAGTATCATCAGCGTAAAGATGGTACTCAACCCCAAAACCACGGATGATCTCACCCAGCGGCTTCACATATGCGTTGAACAGGAGAGGTGAGAGGACCGACCCCTGTGGCACCCCACAAGTGAGTGGCCTCAGGGACGATCTCTGCCCCCCTGTCAACACACATTGCTTCCGGTCGGAGAGGTAGGAGCCGAACCACCGCAAAACGGTGCCTCCGACTCCCATCCCCTCCAACCGGCGCAATAGGATACCATGGTCGATGGTATCAAAAGCCGCCGAGAGGTCTAATAGGACCAGGATAGAGGAGCAACCCCTATCTCTGGCCCTCCAGAGATCATCGACCAACGCGACCAAGGCTGTCTCAGTGCTGTGCCCGGGTCGGAAGCCGGACTGGCGTGGGTCTAGATAGTCGGATTCGTCTAGGTGTCGCGGGAGCTGCTGCGCCACCACATTCTCGACAACCTTCGCCAGAAAGGGGAGGTTGGAGACTGGATGATAGTTAGCTAGCTCCATTGGGTCGAGCGCAGGCCTCTTGAGCAAGGGTCTCACCACCGCCTCTTTCAAGGCGGTTGGTAAGTATCCCTCACTCAGTGAGGCGCTCACCAGGCCCAGGAGCCAGCCTCGTGTCACCTCCCAGGCTGCCAGTACCAGCCAGGAGGGGCACGGGTCCGTTAAACAAGTGGTGGGTCGCAGCCGTCCACGCAGCCTGTCCAAATCCTCGGGGGCAACAGAGTCAAACTCCTCCCAGAATGGTCCCTCAAGACTCGCTGTTGGCGGCTCGTCTGGTCCACTGACGGAGGTCCACCCGCTCCGGATCTGATCGATTTTGTCCTGAAGATATTCCCCAAACTCCTCTGCTCTACCCTGTAAGGGTGTCTCCCGCGCCCCCTGCGATAAGAGGGAGCGAGTCACCCTAAACAGGGCGGCAGGGCGGTTATCCGCGGACGCAATAAGAGCAGCACAATGTCTACGTTTGGCCGCTCTTATTGCCACAAGGTAAGTCCGCAAATAGGCTCTTACCTGTGTTCGGTCAGATTCGGAGCGCGAGGATCTCCACCTGCTCTCTAGACGTCTCCTGTGGCGCTTCATCACCCTGAGCTCCTCAGTGAGCCAAGGAGCCCGGGTGGGTCGATGCCGCAGGAGAGGTCGCAACGGCGCAACCCGGTCCAAGGCCCCAGTCGTCGCCATATTCCAGGCAGTCACTAGGTCCTCGGAACGGGAGCGGGACAAGGCTACAGGTATTGGCCCAAGCTCCGTCAGGAATCTATCAGATTCCATCAGGTGCCTGGGGCGGTACCAGTTTATAGAGTCTGGTTCCGCCTCCTCGCGGTGGGGGATAGCGCCAGGGAAGTCCAGCCGGAGGGATGAGTGGTCTGACCATGACAGGGGCGTGATAACTAAATCCCCTATTCCCAGATCACTCGTCCACTGTTCAGATACAAAAATGAGGTCCAGTGTGTGGCCCCCTTCGTGAGTGGGGCCCTGCACTAATTGGGTCAGGTCCATGGCCGTCATGGAAGCCATGAACTCCCGAGCCACCTCGGAAGCCGCTCCCGTTGACGGCAAGTTGAAGTCCCCCATGACCAGAAGTCTGGGAGTCTCAACTGCCGTCGCTGAGATTAGCTCGAGGAGCTCGGGCAGGGCTGCTGATGCATAGCGAGGAGCCAAGTATACAATCAGCAAGCCCCACTGCCTCCCTGGGCCCCAGTTCACACCAAGGGACTCACACCCGGGTATCTGAGGAACAGTGAACTCCCTCGGCTCTAAACATTCCCGCATAACCACCGCCACCCCACCACCCTTACCCAGGGCCCGAGGCTGATGGAATGCTCGAAAACCCGGTGGGCACATTTCCACGAGGGGTAAACCACCCTCGTGGCCCAACCAGGTCTCCGTTATCCCTGCAAGGTCTAGCTCCCCCTCTGAGATCAACTCATTAATGAGGGGGGCCTTGTTGATGACAGACCTTGCGTTGCAAAGCATCAGCCGCAGGCCCTGGCTCTGTAGCACCTGTCCACCTAGGCTGCAGGGGTTGGTACAAGCGACCGGGCGTAACCAGCAGCCACGGTCTCCCAACCGACCTTGGGATCTTATCCTGTCCTCGCATCCCCTCCTCCCCGCGACCGTTGTAATAGGACAACCCTCTGCTATCGTGACCTTTATATTCCCCCCCTCCACCGCATCCCCGTCCTTCCTGGACTCACCCGTCTGTCCGGCTCTGGCCGTCCTCCCGGTCTGATTAACCCTCCCCCCCACCCTGGGACCCCCTAAAAACAGTATAAAACATTTTACTAAAAAGCCCCTCAGCTTCCTCTTCTTCCACCTCTCGGGGTTCACGAACCCGTCATCAAGGCTGGCCCTTGAGAGAGCCAAGGGCCATACCTGCGAGAGAGGGGCCTCCCGCAGGCGAAACAGGTCTGTCCTCGAGTAAATTGGTAGGTTGTTGACCATCCCGATAAGGTAGGGGTGCAGATGATATAAAAGTTAATAGTTGAAAACCAGTGGGCTAGAGTCTCAATGGAGGGCAGAAGATTTTTTCAATGTCCAGGTGGTACTCAGAACTTGGAGAGAAAGGGGGGGGAGAGCAAGCCATGATTAGATGTCCCAGATGGTAGGGGGAAAGGCGAAGATGGTAAATGGTAAATGGTGGTAAAGGATAGATGATAGTTCCATTCATCTGTTCCATGGTGGATGTAGCCCCCCCGATGGAAGGGGGGGGGATTCTTGGCCCAACTGCTTGGCTCTCAATGTTAGTCTGCTCGAGCCAGCAGGGGCCCGGGAGGGGGGGGAGAGGGAGTAGCCAGAGACAAACAGCCAGGAATAACAAGATGACAAAATATCCCAGGGGGTTCTCTGGCTGCAACTTCCTCCATTCAGCCATCGTCGCAGCCATCTCCCCTTGTCTCTTCCAGCAGTCTCCGTCCACCTCCCAGTCCTTCTCACCTATCAGATGTTTCCTGTTTCTCTCCCTCAAGTTCTTCGATGTTTCAAGGATCTCTCCTGTGCCTCCAATGCTTCCAATGCCTCCGGAGCCTCTCACCCCCTTCCTCTCACTCTCCTTCAGCTTTTCCGGCTCTTTTCCAGCTCTTTTGAGGTTTTTCGGTGTTTCTCCTCTATTCCCTCGATTCCTGGTGTTTCTCAGCGTTTCTCGGCGTTTACAGCCGTTTACAGCCCTCCAGTCCTCTCCTCCTCCAGCCCTCCAGTCCTCTCCTCCCTCCGGTCTTCACCGACCACCCTGGCGGGCCAAAACAAGCCCAAAACATGCCTGGGTGGTCGGGCTATCAAACTCTCGGCTCCCTCAGATGATACGGGAGCCGGCAGCAACCCTTAACCGGGCGGGAGCTCCATGGTGTTCTCGGAGCTCAAGGGACGCCCGCCATCATCATTGGAAGCTCCTCCTCCTCCCTGCAGGTTTCCAGAATAGAAACAGCGGTGATTCTTATCTAGTTTCCTATACAAATTCCATCTATAGAATTCCCTCTTTTTGTCCTTCTGAAGATTTTCCACTCTGATCCATATTGCCCAATTGCCCTGTGGCCAGATTGGACAAGCAGTCCCATAAGCCCCATGATAGATGATAGATAGATAGATCATAGATGATAGGTAGATTCATATGTAGATGGTAGATAGATTACAGTGTATATCTGTGTGTGTGTGTGTGTGTGTGTGTGTGTGTGTGTGTATGTCAGTGTTGGGTTCCAGCCGGTATGGCCGTACCGGTAGTAGCCGGGAGCAGTGGCCACTGTACCGGTACAGTGGCTCATTTGGCTCACCCACCCATACCTGCTTATAACACGACCGGCCAATTGTGCATGCGCACCAGGGGTGGGTTCCTGCTAGTTCTAACCTCTTCTATAGAAGAGGTTCCACAAATCTACAGTGCCGTTTAGAACCGGTTCCAGCTCCCTCCGCCCGCCCGTCCACACATCATCAAGATGAAGAGCGAGCGGAGGAATTCTGGGAGTTGAAGTCCACAAGTCTTAAAGCTGTTAAGTTTGAACACCCCTGGGTTTTTTTTCTAAAGGGTTAGGGGTGCAAGGGTCTTGTAACTTGACAGCTTTAAGACTTGCGTGCTTCAAATGCCAGAGTTTCTGAGCCAACATTTTGGTTGCTAAGCAAGAGCGTTGTTAAGTGAGTTTCACCACATTTTACAGGTTGGCCACGCCTGCCCAGTCACATGGCCGGCAAGCCACTCCCACCTGGTCATATGACCGGCAAGCCATTCCTACCTAGTCACATGGCCAGCAAGCCACTCCCACAAAGGAGGCCACACCTACATAAGAGGTTCTAAAAGTTTTTGAAACCCACCACTGATGCGTGCACAGCGTGCGGCGCCTGCACAGCCTCCGCTGAGCTGCTGGGTGTCGCAGGATCGGTGGCATGCACATGCCTGTGCAGCGTGTGCACGACTAGGATGCAAGGCCCCGTGTGCAGCATAACGGTTGCAACGGGGTCCAGAACCCACCAATGGTGTGTGTGTGTGTGTCTATGTGTGTGTCTATGTATGTATGTATGTACGTATGTATGTATGTATGTATTTATGTATGTATGTATGTATGTATATACACACACACACATACACACACACATATATAATAGATAGATGATAGAAAGATAGATAGAGGATGATTGATATATAGATAGATTTCAGTTTTATAGCTGCCCAGCTCAACCAAGTGACTCTGGCGGCTTATAATTCTAAAACAATTAAAATAATTTTTACAAAAAGCATTAAAAGAATAAAAAAATCCACAAAATAAATAAATGCAAACAGCATTGCTTTAGTGTTACAGTCCATTTGTGCATGCTGTTGTTCACCTCTTTATAGGCAAACCCCCAAGAAACCCCCATTCATTACTCCTTCGCAGCAAAAGGGAAAGTTCACTCAATTGAGTCATTGGTCCTTAAGGTCCCTAATATGCACTCCTCATTTAGTGACCAAGTTCCGTTCTAACTCCTTATTCTCTCTCTCTCACACACGTACACATGTACACATACATTGGGAAGATGATTGTTTGTTGCCATCTAATTCAGATACAGTTACTTCATACAGCTGCACCAAGGTTATTCTCACTCCAGGGTGCACTGTTATATATTTGCACTTATTTGTTGGGAAATATTTTTGTTTTGTAACCATTTGTCATTGTGGCATTTGTGAATGGTCACTAACCAAGATAGCTGAGCAAGAAGTGGCTGCAAAACTCTTATTAGGATGCTATAATAGCCCGATATTGATAGCATTTTCCTTGTAAATTAAAAGTTGCTGATCTGAAAACTGACATATTTTCTCCTTTTAAATAATAATGATTATTTATATCTCTGATCTGCCTGCTTTTCTCTGGCCTTTAAAAAAAAACAAATCTAGTGAAGCAGCATTTCTTCATTTTTCTAATCACTTCCTTCATTTTTCTAATCACTTCAAGTAGAAGAGTTTCACCCCATTTCCCAAAAGATCCATTTCAAACCAGCAACCGATTTCTCTAAGGACAACTTTTGGCAGTACAGAAATTTTCTGTCCTTGAACCAATTCTAGATGCAGAAAAAGATAAAGCCTGCAGCCCAATAGCTCCTAGAACCAGTCCTTTCTTGGACTAGATCCGAGTAGCACTAGCACTTAAGACTTCTATACCACTTCACAGTGCTTTGCAGCCCTCTCTAAGCAGTCTACAGAGTCAGCGTATTGCCCTCCAACAATCTGGTTCCTCATTTTACCCACCTTGGAAGGATGGATTGAAATAGTCTCCACAGTTAGGGACCCTGAGGGAGCTTCCTCTGTACGATAAGGTGTTTTTTTTCTGTATTCTCCTTTCTATGTACCCACATGTTCCTCACTTGTACTAGGAACACCTATTCCACCATGCTGGCCTCACCTGAGTTTGATTCCATTATGTAGCCATAGAACAACTTTATATGAAACCCTTCTAAGAAACTTAATGCTACCAATTTTTTTGAGGCTTTAAAAGTGAGACTGGTGATATTTCATCCCTATTTCAAATCATTACTGCGTTTAGGTTCCACTGTTTCCTCCACATTGTTGGGGTTCTGACCAATGGCCTAATTAAATCATGAGCCTCAAGCCAAGCTTCAAACGAAATCCAGTTATTTATTAGGAGCTTCACGTTGACCAAGTGAAGCCAACCCTGACCTCACTTAATTTGCGCCTTGGCTTTGACCCTGTTCTCCCCCCTCTACCCAAGGTGTGTCATCAGTCACACTCCCTAATGAAGAAATTTTGTGGGTTGTAGAAGTCATTCCCTCTGGTCACTGTGGATCTCCGTGGAGATGACCTTCACGTTGCTGTCTGGAATGTGCTTTGTTTTGACTGAAATGCAAGTTCCTCGACGCAACTGAGAGGCTCGGTTCCCCATCCCCCTGCCTATGGAAACTCAAGAGCCCATCAGGAATGCTTTGCAAGTTGATGCACATTAGGCTAAAGATTCTTTCTAAGGTGGAGGCAAGGCTAAGAGACTAGAATGCTCTAAATTGCCATAAAATAATGATAGGTGGTAACTCTTGCTTTAAAGAAAAAGCAGGATATATTTTAAAAAACATATTTATTGTAAAATATGTTTAAATGTTTATTTGAAATATTTTTAAAACAATACTTACAGAACCTCTATGTCCAATTTAGGACTGCATACAAGTTCTGAACAAATTTCGTTCATTATTTCTTGCAAGTCAGTTACTGTATGTAGAATCCTACTCGCTTAGTCTCCTTTTAAATTATCATTCCTTTCTTAAACATCTCATTGCCCAATTGGACCTCCCCTATGTAATTAGATTGTTATCTCAGCTAATCAATATGTGTAGAACTCTCATGCACAGTGAAGGCCTAAAAATGTTCATAGTTGCCATGACATGGTATGTGATCTACCACCTGGTTTGGAAGAAGTCAACCTTAAGAGAAGATATGGCAAGGAATGTGAATAGGATTCCAACTAGCTTCCTTTGAAGTTTCATCAATCCCAAATACTTTAAAGTACCTTTAGAGTTCTATCAAGTCATCAATTCAAATGATCAATTACTTACAACTTCTTTGGAAACAGCATCCCATTAAGACTTTAACAGATTAACAGAGTTGGGAGGGATCTTGTAGGTCATCTAGTCCAAACCCCTGCCCAAGAAGAAGACTCTATATGATGGTATCAAATTCAAGGCCCGTGGGCTGAATCCAGCCTGCAGGATGCTTAGATCTGGCCTGCGGTGCTGCCCTGGAAATAGCAAAGGACCTGCCGTGGTGCCTCTGCCAGTGAAAACAGAGCTCAAGCGGCCTTCCCTAGCTCTGTTTTTGGCCACAATGTCCTCCTGCAGTCCTCTGCCAGTGAAAACAGAGCTCCATTTTTGCTGGCAAAGGGCTGCAGGGGGCTGTTGTGGCTGAAAACAAAGCCTCAACGAGTGACGTTGAGCTGGCCACGCCCACCCCAGCCAAGCCCCCCAGGCCCCCAAGGTCAGACACAACCTTGTTGTGCTCCTAATTAAATTGAGATTGACCCCCCTGCTCTACACCATTTCTGACAGATGGCCGTCCAATCTCTTCTTGGAAGCTTCCTTAGCTTATTTCTCCTTAGACTTCCTTAGATACATGTTCAATGTGTTATGAAATGAATAACATAGAGTAGATTTGCCCATTATAACAAATGGTTTCTAGATAAAATTTAAGATGCTGGTTTTAACTTATAAAGCTCTTTATGCTTTGGTGCTTGGACACCTACAGGACATCCTACTCCAATAAGTACCAGACAAATCTGATCAAACTTTAGCTACTGATCCCTGATGTTTTCCATACAACCACCAATCTTGTGGAACAGCTTCTCAGTGGAGATGGTGCTAGCCCACTCCTTGTTAACATTTTAGAAGCTTTTAAAGAAAGAATTGTTCTGGACCGCTTCCTCCTGATTTTAGAAGCCAACTCTATTTCCTATTTTTATTGTTTGCAGTTTTCTCCTTGGGTGATGTTACTATTTTATAATTGCATCATTGTGGATGTTTTATTTGGTTTCATATTCTGTGACAGTGGCCAAGAGTCTCTGGATTGTGGCAGGGTAGTTATGTGGAAAATGAGTACGAGTATTGTGGTGTTAATATTTTCACAAAAACAATGGGGATAATAAACACTGAAATACAATTAGACCTTAAAGTAGTGACGCTAACATAGTGGGAAGAATTAGATTAGATTTGAAAAAGCAGTTTGTATTACTTGTTGAAGGCTGCAATAATGTAATACAGGTTTGGCACTGAGAGATAAGCATTGGTTTTTATGGAATTACTTAAAACTTAAGTAAAACTAATATATATGCTGGGGAAAAAACATGATTTCCCCCCCAAGAAAGGTGAAGGAATAGTAATATAATTTGTGTTAGACTGATGGTTTTTGAGACATGTGTTTTCAGTGCCTAATAGACAGTTGGTGAATACATGTGACAACTCATATTTTATAGTCAATGCTCCATTTATTCATTGCTTCATCAATTTACAGAATTGATTATAAATGAGAGGCATGATGCTGATGTCTTTCAAAGAGTTTTAGAAAAGGATGGTCATCTTAACCCTGATCTAGAAGGCACAACTAGGGAGAGTTAGACTAACCTGAACCTTAACCCTAACCAGGGGTGAAATTCAGCAGGTTCTGACAGGTTCTGGAGAACCAGTAGCAGAAATTTTGAGTATTTCGGAAAACTGGCAAATACCACTTCTGGCTGGCCTCAGAGTGGGGTGGGAATGGGGATTTTGCAATATCTTTCCCCCAGGAGTGGGGAGGGAATGGAGATTTTGCACTATCCTTCCCATTGGGGTGGGGTGGGAAAGGAGATTTTGCAGTATCCTTCCCCTGCCACCCCCACCAACCCACGCCCACAGAACCGGTAGTAAAAACAATTGATTTTTCTTTGATTTTCCCCGATTGATAGAAAGAGACTGTTTTCCCCCACTTCTCCCACTTCTCATTTAGCATTTGGACAAATGTTGGAAGAAGTATGAAGTGCCAGTGATTTGCCAGTGACTGTGCAAGAGCTAATATTCTGCATACATGCAACCCAATGGTAGCATTTGTTCATGGTACAACTAGGATGGAAGCTGAACCTTAAGGAGAAACCAATGTCTCCTTTGGTGTAGCTCCTCATAGAGGTTGTTGGTTGAATTAGTCTTGCTAAAGTTGTCCCCTTGACTTCTTGCTGATGTTCTGATTATTTCAGACCGTGCTGTTCTTAAGTTGTTTTCAAGCTGTTTTAGGTGTGCATTTTTGGAGAGTGTTGCTGTCCAAAGTTCTTATTGTAAGGAGCTCTGCAACTATAATTGGTTGACTGTTCTATTGTAATTTCCATTTTTAAAATTTCTCCTCTTTGAGATTGTTAAAAGAATGAAAAGTTGTCCAAGTATGTGAGTGTGTATGTGCTGCATTGCCTTTTAAAAATAATATTGTAAATCAAAATAAAGGAATAAGTCATTGATATGGAAAAGCAGCCATACTATGAGTAGTTGATAGGAACTATAGTGCCCCACGTCTACAGAACCCAACATTTAGAATGAACGGCATGGATTATGAATTAGAAAATCTGCTATTCAGAGTATTTTGCCCCAAAGTTGCTTGGCTCCACCAAGGGTGGATGTTTCTTACCCATCCAAGTGTGTTCCTTTGTTGACTCTAATTACCCTCCTCCTACCTATAAAATGATTCCAGCTGCAACCTTCCCACTTCCTCAGTCATTTACTTCCTCTAGTGCACAGGTGCTGTTTTTCAAGGCTTCTTCTGATCATTTTAGCCAGGATTTGACAGCCTGTACTTTCTAAAAGAGTGACAGGAATTGTACATTCAAGCATACATACAAACCCTTTCGCACTGATTCTGCTTCCCTTCTCCTTCCCCACGATGGGAGTCACAGTTACCTTTCCCAATCTGGGATCTTTCAGATGTGTTGGACTACAAGGGCAATTGTCCCCCTCAGCTTTATGGAAAAGCTGTTCTGATGGACAATGAAGCCTTATCAGATTCGGAATAGTTATACAGCAGTTGAAATACAAAAGTGGATTTGGAATAATTGAATCTACTTTTCAGGAACCAAGAGGAAAAAGGAATTTGCTGTTAAAATTCTCAAGGAGGGCTGAAGCTGGCTTATAACCAATAGGAGAGGGAAAGTGAGAATGATAACTTAGAACTGAATTATTTCAAAGCATTTACTTTCAACTTCCTGACCAGAGAGGGATGAACAAATGGAGTCCACAGACTGTGAGTTGGTATCCTCTAAACAAGAAATTTGGGAAGTGAGGACAAGCAAAGCAGAATTTGTATTTCTAATAAAAAATAGACAGGAGAGGAGATATTTGTTAAAAAGACGGCTACAAAATTACAGCAATTGTAAAAACATATATACTATGCCACTAGGTTTATCTGTTTCATATTCCACAGAATAAATAAAAAAGCTACTTGGACCACCATCTATAAAAACAGAATGGCATTATGTTACCAAGTGTTTTTAAAACCTACTTTTTCAATAATTTTAGAAAAAACAAGATAGAAACTCAGCCGTGGGCTTTTCTAGCCAGATGTATAGATGTATAGATCTATCAACAATATGAGCTGATCCCCACCCTTATGTTCCTACAATGTTGCTGCCAGGTCTATAAAATTGTTCCAGGCCTTGAATTACTTTAAAGGAAGTTTCATGGCTTTGGGGAAAATCCAAATATCCTTTCAGATGATTTGGAAGTGCAATTCTCCAAATTCCTGGCTAGCATAGGTAATCATGAATCTCATACACATCTATCAGAAGGACAGCTGGTTTAAGAAAACTGTCTTAATGTTTTGGATGACTGTTATTTATTATCTTATGGAATAAACTACACTGGTGATCAATCAAGTTCAATATATGGAGAAAATATCTGGAATATACCTTTCAGTTATTCCATTCTGACCATGGATGTTATACTTACACTATGTTTTTCAATTCATACAGATGTTGTTAAAGAGTAAGAGGCTGGTTGATTGTGGCGGCTACAATTGTATAAATAAAGATGACTTGACAATGGAAACCAGATAATGGGATGACATATACATAATAAAGGTGTGTGTGTGCAGGAAATTATAACCAACTCACCAAATGACACAGATCGAGAGTGAAATATAGAGCTAGTGTCCTGATAGAAACAATTTTCTTGGGTAGAATTGTGAAGAAATGGTTAAGGCAAGGGTGAAATTCAGCAGGCTCTGATAGGTTCTGGAGAACTGGTAGCGTGAAATTTTGAGTAGTAGAGAACTGGCAGATTCCACCTCTAGCCGGCCCCAGAGTGGGGTGGGAATGAAGATTTTGCAGTATCCTTCCCCTCCCCTGCCCGCCAAGCCACCCCCACAGTTAAAATTAATAGTAGTTAAAATTTTTGAATTTCACCACTGGGTTAAGGTCATTCCGAGGGAATGACAAATAGTCTATGCTTAACTTTCCTCTTTAGAATAGATTGCCCAATTAGGACTAATACACAGTTTCACTTGGAATCTGAATCCTGGATGGGGAAAAAAAACCTAGGTTAAAATAAAAGTATTTCACAAAGAACTATAGAAGCAACCGTAAACGAGCAAACTGCATTCTACGATGACGATGGAGAAAGGAAAGAGAGTGCCGAGTTTGCAATTCTCTCTCTCTACCTCCCCACCCGCCCTGTGCTTATTGTTTGTATTTATTTATTTATTTTGAGGAGAAAATGCTTTTGCAGAACTCGAGCCCATTACCAGAATGAATGGATTCAATATCTGTGCAATGATGTGTTAAAAAAGGAAAGGAACATCATTACATGTCAAGAGATGTTATTAACACATTTTACTTCTTACTTGAATGAGACGGGCATTATCACACCAGGTAGCACACACAACCCACTTCGCTGCTTGCTGCTTTGACTTGGGGTAGGAGGGGAGGGTGGGGGTGGGCTGTCCCCAAGAAGCAACCGGCATTACCTGTCATAGGCCCGTGTGCATGCGTCCCGGGGCTCACACATGCTCAACCAGTCTTGCGGCAAAAATGGCAAAATGACTCGCTATGCAGAGAACCAGCTGGTTGTCAATTTAAACCAGCATTAAGAAATCCTGACTTTGTGCAAAGGCGAGCCATACATGTCTCCAGACTTTGCCCTCCACACAACACCCTCCTCCCGTTATTAATGGTGAATAATGGAGTAAATCTGAAGATCGGTTCCCAGAGAAAAATCTTTTGTTGGTTACCAATAGACACAGTAGAGATTCACACCCCTCTTATTACTTTCCAGGTGTGAATCATCCGTGGGAAATTGCTTATATCTGGACTTAAAGAAACTGGTTTTATTTCCCACCTGCCTGACAGGCCAAGGAAAGAAACAAACACCTGCAAGCTCTTTCGATTTTCAGAGGGGATAACATGGTGGCGCTCAACTATTATTCATGAACAAAGTATCTTTCCGAGGAGGTGGTAATATTATTACCGGGTTTTCTATATGGATGGTGTGATTCAATAGTTCATGCTTGGATTGGCAAGTGGAAACTAGGAATCGGAGCTGGCTGGCAGATTCCCCTTAGGCTCCTTACGCTATTTCCATAAGCAATAAAAGATGATAACTTTCTTCTTTATATAGCAACCACCGTTCCCCAAGCTGATGCTTTTCAGATGTGCTAAGACCACATCCGTCCTGTTTCAAGCAAACATAACCTCCGGATCTCTAGTCAAAAGCAGTGGTGAAATTCAATTTTTTTTTACTACCGGTTCTGTGGCCATGGCTTGGTGGGCATGGCAGGGGAAGGATACTGCAAAATCCCATTCTCTCCCCATTCCTGGGGGAAGGCTATTGCAAAATCTCCATTCCCACTCCACTCTGGGGCAAACCAGAGGTGGTATTTGCCGGTTCTCCGAACTACTCAAAATGTCCACTACCAGTTCTCCAGAATCTGTCAGAACCTGCTGAATTCTGCCCCTGGTCAAAAGGATCTGATTTAAATAATAGATAATAATTGTAACAGCAAGCACTTTCCTCATCAGAGCGGACTCTACCAATTAGATGGACTAATAGACTGAAATGATTTAAAGCAATTTCCTTCCTTTCTAGTGTCTGATGGCATAGTCCGGGGGTCTCGAAACATGGCAGCTTTAAGACTTCTGGACTTGAATTTCCAGCATGACCAGCTGAGGAATTCTGGAAGTTGAAGTCAGCAAGTCTTAAAGTTGCCACAGCTGGAGACCCCTGGCATAATCTTACTTATTCAGAAGTAAGCTGTACGAGGTTCAGTATCCAGAATATTTTTTACAGATTTCTATCTCAACCGCCACAATCTCTTTTGAGAAAACTGAGGTTTGTTTTCTTCCTTCCTTCCTTCCTTCCTTCCTTCCTTCCTTCCTTCCTTCCTTCCTTCCTTCCTTCCTCTTTCTTTCTTTCTTTCTTTCTTTCTTTCTTTCTTTCTTTCTCTCTCTTTCCTTCTTTCCTTTCTCTTTCTCTCCTTCCTTCCTTCTTTCCTTCCTTCTCTCCTCTTCCACTTCTTCTTCTTCCTCCTCCTCCTCCTCCTCCTCCTCCTCCTCCTCCTCCTCCTCCTCCTCCTCCTCCTCCTCTCTGTCTCTGTCTCTCACTGTCTGTCTGTCTGCCTGCCTCCCTGCCTGCCTGTCTCTCTTTCTATTCTATGAATTGGAAAACGCTATCCAAGCTTCAAAGGGACATTGCCCTTTGTCCACCAGCTCTATCCAAAGGTGAGGCCCCACTTCATTGGTGAGGAAGGTTTATCCTTCTTCTCCTATTTTTGAATCTTCTTCCTCAGAAGAATAAAATGGCTTCAGCAGGAAAAAGATGAACTTTTAAGGTGTATCTTGAATTGATTTGGGTCACTTTTTCATCAAGATTATTCCTTTTTCCCCCCCAGCAGCCAGAAATATCCAGGCTGTAAAGTACTTAGATTTATGGTGATATAAATTGAGAACTCCGAAGGGCAGTTCAGACATTCAGACTGAAAAGGAACAGAAAACCAGCCAGCAGCCAACAGCAGATCTGCTTGTGAAGCATGAGTGCGTTCATTCAGAGCAAATGACATTGCATGTGACCTGAAAATTCATGTGTACAAATACAAGAGCAATTTGTTTGATGCCTGCAATTCTTCCAACTCCACAGAATGGAGGGGTGATGACAATGAATATCAAATTTCTGAAGTACCGAACAATAAAAAGTGTGATAGTTTACATGCAACACTTCCTTGGAGCCATGCATATTTTTCTTATAATATCCTTTGGGGTAAAGCAAACCATATTTCGGGAGCATGTCCATAATTTATTATAAAAATGATGGTATGGATGAACTAGGAATATGCCACAATTTGGATTTTATGCACTTGCCAGGACTAAAATTACCCAGTAGAGAAACTTCAGATAGGAATTTAAACCAAAGCAACCTTCTATTTATTAAATGCAGTTGCTTGAGCTCATTACATGCACATACCAGTGACGTGCAGTCAGGTGAGGCAAGTGAGGCACAGCCTCACCGCTCTCATCATGAAAAGAAAAAAAATGTAAAAGGGAAAAGCTGAGCTAGTTGCTGCCTCACCGTGGATGACTCTGCTTAACTGTTTAAAAAAGGCTCTAAAAAAGCGCCCTCTACTATGAGACAGGAGAACTGCATGCCTCCTCTAGTCTGACTTTAGGCGTTTTATGATCACTCGAGCAGAGTTAAGCAAGCGTTAAAAGCCTAAAAATTCCTGACGTAGGTGAGGCACACAGTTCTCCTGCCTCATAGTAGAAGGCGCTTTTTTAGAGGCTTTTTTTAAACAGTTAAGCAGAGTCATCCACGGAAGCCAGGCAAAGAGCCATGCTGTAGCACACACACTTTTCCCCAGCCTCTTTCTTTTGGAAGGCTCAGATCGGCTCCCCTCCAGCTTCTCTGCCTCTCCTCTCACCCCAGCCTGCCAGCAGGAGGTGAGTGGGTGGGCTTTATTGCATTCCAGGCATTTTCTACCCAGACAGAAGGCTGCATTTGCAATGGTGGAGGTGTTTGGAGAAGGCAGCAGGGGAATGGGGGACATGGCAGTGGAGCTGCTTTCAAGCCACTGGAAAAGATATCCAATCCAACTTTTGTGTGTGTGTGTGTGTGTGTGTGTGTGTGTGTGTGTGTTTGTTTGAGAGTGAGTGAGAGAGGGAAGGAGGAGAGAGTCCAATCCAACTTGTGTGTGTGTGTGTGTGTGTGTGTCAGCGTTCCAAATATCATGCAGAATTAAATCATTGTCCAAGGCAAAGTAGTCCTTAAAACTCCAATTTAATAAGACAGGCATGTTGGCATTAAGCTGGTGAAATTTCAACTCTAAGGTACATCCGGTGAATTCCCCAAGTTAAAAGTTCATCATCTATCCCCACACCCCATAATTCATCACATGGTCCAATCTTCATCTTCCACTCTGGCATGTACACCCCTCTTCTTCCGGCCAGGTGTCGAGGTGCGGAGACAAAAGACGACCTTGAGCTTCTAAGAAATCCATAACAATACATTCCACAATCCTACTCCTTTCTATTCCCCCCTCCCAACTACTATACCAATGAAACAGCATAATATGTATGTTTTAATTATGTGGCAGGCCAAAGATCCTAAAAGGAACAGAATTACAGGCCTGACAGTGTGTGTGTTTGAGAGAGGGGGAGGAAGGGAGAGAGGGAGGAAGGAGGGGAAGGGAGAAGAAAAAGAAAATGAAAAAAGGAAACTTATTTCGCAAAGGAGAAAAACAAATGCTGTTGTTTTAAATTGGAACTGAGCATGCCTGGCTGTGGAATTCTGGGAGTTGAAGTCCAGAAGTCTAAAAATATTTGAAACCCACCACTGTGTCAGTGCCTCACCAGCCATAAATCTCACCGCACGTCACTGGATCTATTCCCCATAGTTACCAAACCCTAATATTAAGCTAGCCAGGAAAAACACAACACGACATGAAGATCTGAGATGCCCAATTGACAGAATACATCTTCAGAAACATGGATCTTTATTTTACCCCATTTCGTATAGTACAAACTCTTTGTTGTCTCCCAAATTTCTGCAAGAGGGAAGAAACCCACATCCTTCTGAACTTCAAGTAAGATATCCATTGCTCAGAATCTCATTCAGATGAAAAATTGCAGAGTAGCCTGTAGTCTGGCATCTCCCACTTGGTGCAACCATATCTAATTGCTACTTGTAATTTAGCTTGTCTAGCTAGCTGGCTAACTTTAACCAGATACACATGTGGGGTGCAACCTATGGCACAGTTATTATTACAATTTGGAGGCTGTGGATGTGAATGGTAAACTGGATCACATTCTATGAGTAAGCAGACTCATTCATCTACACTGATGATAATGAACCTGGAAAATGGAGGAAAGTAAAATCAGTTAAAGTTTGTTTTATTTATTTATTCAATTTGAGTGGCATAGTAGCCTAGAGGTGAAGATGCTCACCTCCCACTTGAAAGGTTGGAGAGTTCAATCTTAGGCAATGTTAAATGTTTCTTTATTGGGGCAAAGAAAATAATGTTTGCTGTGAACTCCACATAGGCATCAGGAAGGGCATCTGGTCAGTAAATGCTCATCTCCATTCAGTGAGCCTGATTCCACCCGAAATAAAGCAATTAAAGGGTCATAAAAAGAAATACATATTTATTAAATGTATGCACTGCAACAATGTGCACAAGATTTGGATCAACCTACAGTAGTTGCTCACAGTGAAAGATGGGAAATATTTCTAAGCACTCCCTTCCATATTATTCCACAAGGATATGGAGTAACTTTCATCTTCTAGAAACTTCGTGTACATTTGGCATATTAGGGCTTCTCCATCTACTAATAAATCTATACAATGTAGAAGTAACTAGTCTGGAAATAAATGACATAAATCCATTTATTATAGTTGGAAATAATTTCCTTTTCTGGCAGGAGAGATATATTGCCACTAATGTGATATAAGAATGATTTGATTATTTTAGCGGATCAAATATATCATTGTCTTGCAAAATGTTTCATTTTCAAATTGAAATTAAGTAGTTTTAACCATGACAACAAAACATCATCTGCATATATTTTATCTCTAAGGCAATTTTTGATGCTCTGTAATGCTTTATTTAATTGTTGTTTACATTATTGAAATGTATTGTAATCTACACAAGAGAGGATTTTTTCCGGCAAAATTGCAAAGATTAACATTTTGGGTAGAATCAACAAGTGGAGAAACATGCACAGAATTAGGAAATATAAAAAATGTGAACTACAGCATAGAGTTGACTTTTTGTGATTCATATATCTTTTAAAATAGAGCTGAGCAATTATGATATAGGCCAACAATATTTGGACATATTTAGCAATAGCAAAGCACTTAGATTTATATATCACTTCACAGCCCTCTCTATGTGGTTTACGGAGTCAGCATATTGCCCCCAACAATCTTGGTCCTCATTTTACCGACTCTGGGAAGATGCAAGGCTGCGTCAGCCTTGAGGCGGTAAGACTCGAACTGCCAAACGGCTGGCAATTGGCAGTCAGCAGAATTAGCCTGCAATACATAAGAGGAGGAAGGTGTATTATTTATGTTCACTTCCTTGGCTTATTTGTACCTGGCAGTGGTGGCTGAACACAACTGTGGAAACTGTTGATCAGCAGACATCACTTTTCTAAGAGTTTAACTATAAGAAGGAATAGGAGCCCAGGAAGCTGAGATGTCAGACTTACCAGGTAGATCAGACAAGAAACACAGCCAGGTAAGCTAACTCTACTTTATTATAAAGCTACATTGACTGAATCAAGTGAACGTACAATTTTCCCACTCTCCTATACAGACCAATAACATAGGATGAGTCTCTCCTGAGCCACTCTGCTCCACTTCCTTCGCCATCGTTGTGCCATCATGGCTCTGGAGGTTTAGGCTACAGTTTATTATTAGGATTACTATACTAATACAGTTCATTGATGTTTATATATTGGTTGCAAGAGGACTGAAAATGATTGACTTTTTGCAAAATATTCTGTAAGACCTAAGTTTTAACATTAATTCTTCCTTCCCCTATTATATTAGTATAGTCTTATGAAAGCAGCAGCTGGACAGGATTATAGCCTGCATTTATCCAGATCAAAACTTTTCACCATCCTGATAGCTAAGGAGTTTGATCTCAACACGCTCTCTATCTTCACTAGTTTATAGCTGTCATGCTATAATAGCACCCAAATAGAACACTCAAATTTTAGCCATCAGCACAGAACGTATGGTCAGGAACCGTGGGGAAAGCAGATTTTCCCCATTCCTAATGCCTTCCATATGTTTTGAAATCAGCAGTACAGTAATTTTCCCTCCTGTTTATCTCAGAATGCTGAGAACAGTCCTGGAATAATTATTCCCTCCAACAACAATTATTCCTTCCAACCCATCAACTGGAAAGTGCAGAAACAAAAATACAGAAAATTGAGCATTCTGCTCCTAAGCCCAAGCAGTTCCTAGATTTTTTTTTAAAAAAAAGCCTTCATCTCCACTCTATTCAGAAGAACAAAAAGCAAATTGCTAGCATTCACCATGTTTGCAGAACATGCCATGTTATTTGTCTTGGTACTTGGCAAAAATATTGAACTGGAAGTCTGTTGGGAAAATATGAAGGAAGCATTTCCTTGTCATCCTAACATCATTCTTCCTGCATAGAAAATCAATTAAAAGCTATGCAGCCTAGTTTTGCAGTTGAGTAGTTATGTGGTTATGGTTGCATGTTGGAGTGGAGAACATGAATGTTTGTATGTGTGGGAGAGAAACAATTCACTAAAACCCAAAGGTTGACAAGCAGGACACATGGAACACATAGAAGCTGGGGGAAAAATCAAAGGTGTTTTTCTTTTCTTTTACAAGGATTGTGAAATATAGTTTAGAATAGTATTTCTCAACCTTGGTAACTAGAAGATGTTGCACCAACTCTCATTTTTTCTTGTTATTGGGGAGATTTCTTTTATTTAGAAAAATGATAAACACATTCCCCTCATTTACATATATGCCTAATTTTGTCTGACTCCAATCTGCAATTTAACTGTTATTTTGTTTCCAATAATATATTATTCTACGCTTTTGCAGATCAAGTGACCATATTTGCTCCTTTCAATTGTTTTTAAAACCCAGTGTAGAGGTGGCATTCAGCAGGTTCTGACCAGTTCTGGAGAACTGGTAGCGGAAATTTTGAGTAGTTTGGAGAACTGGTAAATAACACCTCTGTCTGGCTCTGCCCCCACCTATTCTCTGCCTCCCGAGCCCCAGATAACCGGGAAGAAATGGAGATTTTACAGTATCCTTCACCTGGAGTGGGGTGGGAATCGAGATTTTACAGTATCCTATAAAATCTCAGTTTCTTGATGAATGATTTGACATACCACTGTGCACTCTCTTTATGACATTTTCTTCAAAAATGAAAGTGTCTACCTTTAGTTCTGCAGAGCCTTTTAACTAGTTGAAGAAATCTTTACTATAATTTGTTCTGTTTCTCCATTCCTAAATCTGTTTTCAGGTCCCATATTTCACTCATATTTGAATGCCCTTTTCAATATAAGGCAACATTTTATAAATCATTGATATTAAACATGCTGCAGTTGTCACTGGTCCTATTTTTATTTACACTTTCCAAAAATGTTTTAAGTCCTAGTTCTGCTTTGAAGTATTTCAACTGTTTAAAGAAATGGTCTATTACTATACCATTCCAGTGCAGGAGCAGTGATTCTTTACAAGGATGACTGAAAAGTCTCCTACTCAGATAGGATTTTTATCTCTATAAAAGGCAAGCAAGAGAAATAAATTTGCTTTCTTCCGTTTACTCTGTGCCTCTCCATCTTTCTCTCCATGAAAATCAGGATGCAGAGACAGACAGTAATAGCAGAAGCTACAGCAAAAGTGTGCCTTTCTTCTATGCCATATTTGAATTATAATGTGTTATTAAAGCATGTTTGATGTGGTGGTTAAGGCATCAGGCAAGAAACTGGGAGTTCTAGTCTCATCTCATCTATAGAGATATGTCTAAGCAGTTGCCTAGGAATCAACACTGACTCTCATTCACAGAGCCAATTATCAATTTCTTCTAAGAATCTAACTTTATTTTCATTCAATTTTATGCTCATTTATCCATTATTTATCTCTATAGCCCAATGCATGGCCTTGTAGGGATCACTTTTAGTATAGGAATCAACTGTTTTCATGAATAGATCTCACCATAGAATTTTATATAAGATACACCATTTGCCAACTTTGCCAGCTGTACGTGCCTATAGGAAGGTTTAAAACAAAACAAAACTCTTGGGTTCTTTATCCAAAATAGAAACGTTTGCCATTCTATCTTGCCATGTATGAAATTGCTTATCATTTGTCCAATAGGGCAGCACATTAAAAAGATACACAAGCTTTAAAAGGAACATCGTATTCATAACTATTATTCTACCACTTGGATTCACATTCTGTTTTTATCACTTGGCAAAGTCTTTTAAGATAGCTGACAAACTGAAGTATAATTACTTTGAAGCTATGCATTCAAGTTCTTTGTCAGTGTAATGTCTGAGTAACAAACCTGTTTGTTACACAAAATAATATGCAACATCTCTCTTAATTTTCTCTGAATCGGTGGAAAAAAATACTAAAGGTGACTTATTCTAACTTGTGGAAATTAACAAGGAGAACTGAGATTCTTTCAAAAGTGAATTAGTTCCTCTTTCAATACCTTAGAACCTTTCCAGTTATCTGATAATGGAAATAAAAGATCATCAAGGTATACACTTAGTCGGTATTGCTCTCCTCCAGATCAACTTTTTACATTTAATTTAATTTTGTTGTGTTTTAACCACTGTGCCAAAGTGTCTATAGCCATGGAGAGCTTAGATATTTGTGTTTCATACCATGTTGAAATGCAATAGGCTCTGAATTCAAATTATTTACTTTAGATGTTGTAGATTGCTGATATAACATGTCAAACAATTAAGAGATGTTTGGATCAAAATGATTGTTTTTTTTAAAGTTTATTTTAAATAACTCAGGGTCCTCAATCCAAAATCCTAGAGGAAGTCCTTATTTTTATTTAATTTGGGTGTGGAACTGTATGGCGTTTATAACAAAAGCGATACTCTATTTATCTGAGGTGAATCTTTGACCAATTTGCCTCAGCCACTCTGGAGAAGAAGTATTGTGATTTTCCAAAACTGTTTCAGTTTTGAGTTTTGGTTATTATGAAAAAAACTAAGTATCAAACAGTTTAAGCAGTATCACCTTTTACTATAAGTGTAAACAGTACAATAATCTCCTATCAACATATATTTAAATAGCATGCAATCTCTAACTTTTAATTCATCCTTAATTGCTAAAGATATTTTACAATGCAAACAAGTTGACAAAAATCCAGAATATATTTTGCGGATTTGTGCATAATATGTGAAACAATTGCTAATATTTTTGTCCCCTTTACCCTTTAATTTAACCTTCAATAATAGTTTCTTAAACTTGTTATTTAGTTATGAAAGATACACCTTTTGTGATAGCTGAAAATTCCGGTTGAAGTCAAAATTATTTCATGCTGTCCAACATTCATATATTTTACAACTATTACTTGTAAAAAAAAAGTGAATTATAATTTCTATGGTTCATAAATGGAGGCTGAGATAATTAAACCCCCCAGTCCAAACTATCTAACAAGGGTAATCTATCTTTTTATCTCTTATAATCTCCTTCCTTTCACAGGAAGTAGAGCTATCAAGAATAATAGCTACACCTCTGGACTGAGAAGAGCCATTGATCATAAAAATTGTTCAAATCCTATGGTGTTTTAACAAAAAATCCTTCCAATCTGTTTCATGAATTACCTGCAACATTATCTCATTTGAATTCATTTCTTTAACCTTGGAAGCGTTCCATCATGTTTAACCACATCTGCTAAGCCTTCTACATTCAAAATCATGATTTAAACCACCTCCTTCGCCCCTCCAACGTGTGTCTCATGATGGAGAAAGAATGAGCTTAGCTAATTTCCCCCCTGCTTTATTTTGTTCCATCTTGATGGCTGCAAGTTGATAATCAGGAAAGAAAAAAATCAATCCATCCCAATTAATTTCAGCCCTTCCTGGCCGTTTTCCCAGCGCTGCTGTTGCCTGAATCGTTCGTGGCGTTTGTCTCCATGAGCTAAAGCTGTGTGATGGGAGGAAATATTCGGTGTTGGGAAGAGTTAAATCTTTTTTGACAATTCAATCGTTCCCCTTGGGTCTCCACAAATGGCACCTGTTGTTGAAGTCAATAGAGCTTACAATTTAATTTCATCTGCCTGCAAACAATCTCTCTCATTAGGGGGTAAAATGATGATGGGATTCATTGAGCCGTGAGAGTTCACTTTCTACAGGGCACTACGTAAGTACAACCATCTTTTTCGACAAAGGGAGGCACAATTATTCTGGAAACGGATTGTAAGGAAGGCAAAATCTGCAGGAAAAAAAAAAGCACCGTAAAAAGTCGGGCTCTGCAATTTCACTACATTTGTTGTTGGATGCCAATTTGCAGTCTAATTATTGTGTTTAACAGGCTCTGGAAATGCAGCAGTCCAAATGACAGGTAAATGGCTTTTTTAAAAAAAATCCCACCCTACATTAGCAACAATCTTGTCAGTTCAGGTGGTGCAAATCTAAAGGCAGATTCTGCTCTCTGTTTTTTGGGGGTTCCATTTTTTAAGAGTGTGGGGTCCCCTTTTTTTCAAAGGGGGAGGGGGACAGATCTTCCTGAAACATTGCCATGCACAGCACCCCGATATTAAAGAAATGCTTTCCTTTATAATTTAGCAAATTAGTGAAGTCTGTCAATGCACCGACAAACTTGAAAGGGTGTGGAATCTGTTTTGGATCTTGCAACATTCAAGTAAGACCCAGAGAATTCTCACAGGATCTCAGGTGAGTGTTCGAGGGGATATTTATAGCTCAGAGTTGAAATGAGGGGACCTTGATGCTCTCTAAGCTTGGTTGTTTTCTTGCAGACATTTCATTACCCAACTAGGTAACATCATCAGTGGTAGAAGGGAGTGCGGTTTGTTTTCTGTGTACAAGCGGCTTGCCCCATCAGTGTTGGTGGGATGTACTTGGTAGTCCCTTGATTATGCTATTGTTTACTGTTTGTTTGATTGTTTGTCTGAGTTGGTAGTTGGTAGAGTGTTGAAATGTTTGGCTACTTTCAGGCCTTCTTTGAGATAAACAGACATTTTGAGATTGAGACCGTGGGCATATTGGAAGATTTGATGGTCTCTAGTCAAGCACAGCCACTTTTCTTTTTACAAACCGATTATGATTTCAGGGCTACTACTAATAACATTCAATACTCTCTTCATTCATTAATCCTGGACCATAAAGTGCAATCAGGACTTTGAAGATTCCAGCTTTGAATCCCACATCTGTCTTTTAAAAATAAGATCAAAAGAGGCCTTGTATTTCACACACCTCATTCTCTTTCTCCTTTGTTTTCCAGAGGAAAGAAGAAAAGCAATAGTATGGGGAGGAAAATGGGAGAAATCCAGGGGAGACATCATCTTCCACACTTGTCTAAACCTAGCAGTGCCAATGTCCTCACCAACACGAGAATCTCTTATGTCAGAATTGTTTTGGGGATATATTATCTTTGGAATCTTGACCAAGCAACACATTGTTTCTTTTTCAATTAATATTTAAATATGTAATATTTTAAAACCTGACAACTAGGGATTAATTTCTGGCCAGTTTTTTGCTACCTAGACCTGACTAAACTAATAATTAAGCAAAATTTAACTCAATCATGCCTTGATCATCTCCCATTTGGATTATTGCAATGAGCTCTACCTGGGGCTTTCCTTGAAGATTACCTGGCATAAACCACCTGGTGCAGGATGCAGCAGTGCACTTTGTGGTGGGTGTCACATTGCCACACTTCTCTTGTGAATTGTACCGGGATCCATTTTCTTTCCAGGGGCAATTCAGAGTCCTAGTTATCACTTTTAAAGACCCATGTGGTACAAGGCCCAGTTTTCTGCCTGCCTGCCTTTTCCATTTATTCATCCTACTACTGTAGTTAAATAGGGTGGGCACCAGAGATGGGTTGCTGTCAGTTTGGCCCGGATCGGGCGAACCGGTAGTGGCCATGGCGGGAGGCTCTGTGCTCTTTCTTTCTTCTCTCCCTTCCTCTCTCTTTCTGTTTCCCTCCCTCCCCCCTCTCTCTTCACCCTTTCTTTCCCACCTTCCTCCCTGGTTTTCTCTCTTTCTCTCCCTCCCCTTTCTCTTTCTCTCTCTATTTCTCTGTTTCTCTTTCTCTTTCCCTCCCCTCTTTTTCCCCTGTGGAGTCTTGGCTCACTCTCACCTCCCGGATGATTTTTACAGCTCCCAGTGAGGGAGACGGGGTCCCCTCCTCCTCCTGGAGCCCATGACGAAGGAGAAACCTGGCAAGAAGGGGCCAGGGCTGTTGCCACCACCTCTTCTTCACCATTTCTCTCCCCCACCCCTGCTCACCTGTCTCTTTAAATGGTGCCTCTTTGTCTCAAGGGCCCAAGCAGGACAAAGCAGTTGGGAAAGGATTGGGGGGGGGGGAATAAGGTAAGGAGAGAGGCAGAGGCATCTCGGCTTGCTCTCATCTCCTGAATGGCTTTTCCAGCAGAGGGTCTGTGTTGGGATGCCCTGCTTCCCTCCGCCCAGCTGGGCTTCACGGGTGCGCTGCTCCTGGGCTCGTCAGCCTCCGGACAGATATCAGATTCCCTCCAGCACCAGTTCAGGGGTTCCTTCACCCACCATGGGAGAGGAAGGGAAAGGCAGGGCATCCCAACACAGGAACCTCTGCTAGAAAAGCTATCCAGGATGTGAGAGTGAGCTGAGATGCCTCCGTTCTTCCTCCTTACTTTATTCCCCACCACCACCACCAATCCTTTCCCAATTGCTTTGTCCCGCTTGGACCCTTGAGAGGAGCCTGCCATGAGTACTTTCTACTGAGGACGGGCTCATTTCAGAGGAAGCATGCGTGAGGCGTGATGTAAGAGACAGTCGAGCTGGGCTGGGGGCGATGGCGTGTGCATGCCCAGAGAGAGGGCTCTACTTGCCACCACTGCCATGCGTGCCATAGGTTCGCCATCACGGATCTAGTGTAATAGTTATCTTAGAATGCATGTATTAAAGAATTAATTTAAAGCCTACAACTTTATATCTGAGTATTAGCAGTGGTGAAATTCAATTTTTTTTTACTACAGGTTCCATGATCATGTCCTGGTGCATGTGGTAGGGGAAGGATACTGCAAAATCTCCATTCCCATCCTACTCTGGGGCCAGCCAAAGGTGATTATTTGCCAGTTCTCCAAACTACTCAAAATGTCCGCTACTGGTTCTTCAGAAACCTGTCAGAACCGGCTGAATTTCACCCCTGAGTATTAGGCTGAATATTTCCCCTTTTGATGTAGCTATTCCTTGTTGCTTTCTTGCTTTAAATTATTATTTTATAATAGTTATATATTATTAGTAGTTGTTGTACAATATGTGTACACTATTTTGCTACTGAGTATTGTTGGCATTATGCATTTGGGAGCAAAAAGGTTCCATACTAGAGTTAATCTCATGATGAAAACTACAGATTATAATCTTCTGAATGAATAGCGCTTTCTTCTCCCTTTATAAGCATCTTGACTCTATTTAATTCATACAAACAGCAGGCTGGCACTGAACAAACTGGAAAACCAGCTGATATGAAGTGACAAACCTCTACATGATCTTGTAAGATGCCATTAGCTAGCTGGTCTGTTCTGCTGCTAGCAATTGTCGAAAGACATCAAAGTAAGTTGCCTTAACGACAGCTCATTTCTAATCAGCTCAGCAAATACACTTTAACGTGTCATTGTTTTCCCTTGATAAGATACCTATTGCTTTCTTTCCGATTACTGGCAACATGTTTACATCCAATCTATTTCTGCTGCATCCAAGAACAATGGGATGAAAACTGGAACTCAAGGGCATGCAAATCTCTCTAATTTGACTACTTTGATTTTTCCATGTTGTGATATATTTTTTTAAAAAAAGATGTGCATGTAATTTTCTTTAAAATCAATTTACATTGTCATGCAGTATCTTTTATGCAGTATCTATATTTCTATAGACAGCTTTTCTTCATTGCTTGTTCTTCAATGATGAGAACTTTACATTGCAACATTTGAAACAGTGCATAAATACTATTGTGTATAAAAGTGTTCCAGTTCAATTACAATTTGTGGCAGTGTGAATTGGGTAAATTTGCATAAAATTGCGAATCAAATGACCACATCTTGCTTAACTACGGCAATACAGATACATTTCTGGTGGCTTTCAAGTTGGGGTTAGATTTTTAACCAAAGGGAAGTAAACCTAGAAAAAAATGCCTTTATGTAAGGGATGTGGCTAAGCTAATATACAGTAGCTATCTTTAAACTTGCTTAAGTATCTTGTTTTTAAAAAATCAGATTGTTTGAAATATTTTGCATCTATTCCATTATATTCGCCCCACTAGGGTTCAATTTCTGACTGGATTAGAGGAGAGATGGTATTCAGCAGGTTCTGACCAGTTCTGGAGAACCAGTAGAGGAAATTTTGAGTAGTTTGGAGAACCGGTAAATACCACCTCTGACTGGCCCTGCTCCCATCTATTTTCTGCCGCCCGAGCCCCAGCTGATCAGGATGAAATGCGGATTTTGCCATAACCTTCCCCTGGAGAGGAGAGGGAATGGAGATTTTACAGTATCTTTCCCCTGCCATGCCCACCAAGCCATGCCCACTAAACCACACTACGCCTACCAAGCCAAGCCCACAAAACCGGTAGTAAAATTTTTTGAATCCCACCACTGGAATAGAGCCTTTTTCAACCAAAAGCGTAGTAAGTCTGGTTTTATAAACTGGATCATGACCCTGGTCTTCTCGCAGTCACAAGTCATGATTTATGCACCTTATTTCATATCATAAAAACTCACTTGCTGCAAAGCACCCAAAAAGCAAAGAGAATCTAGACATGGAATCTTCCTGCTTCCAATTCTTCCTATCACCATCTCAAGGATTGAGCATCTCTTAGATTGATGAGGATCTAAGGTTCTTAATAATATAAAAAATTAGGTTGGACATGGCTTGAACATGGGGGGTTTTGCAGCAAAATATGACCTATAGCTTGTCTTTCTACTATGGAACATCAGAGGTGGCATTCAGCAGGTTCTGACCAGTTCTGGAGAACCGGTAGCAGAAATTTTGAGTAGTTCGGAGAACCAGTAAATACCACCTCTGGCTGGCCCCGCCCCTATCTATTCTCTGCCTCCTGAGTCCCAGCTGATTGGGAAGAAATGGAGATTTTACAGTATCCTTCCCCTGCCATGCCCACCAAGCCATGCCATGCCCACCAAGCCACGCCCACAGAACCCACCACTATGGTACATCTAGCTATTTTCACATCCTTAGATCAGTCAGAATTTCAGCACAGTAATTTCACAAATAGACATAAATATATCAATGGTCTGCTTCAAAATTTTCACATGGCATTTCCAGTCAATGTAATCAACCACTCTGGTTGGTCGCATAGTCCAGCTTACCCCAAGTAAGAAAGATCTCCCCAGGTGGGTTCCTAGGACATCTCCTTTTAAGGTCCAAAAGAATCAGTGGCCGATAAGTCAGAATCTAATAGCTGAAGAGACTGTTCTGCTAGAACACTCCCATTTTAAGGTCATTTTAGAGAGATGGCATATATCAAGGAGACAAATAATGGCAGGAAGCAACTCAATAGATTGTTAATCACATCATTTGGCCAAGTCTGAAGAACTGGTGTTTCTGCTCAATAGAAGTTTGTCAAGGCCAATTTAGCTACAATGGTCCAGCAAACCTTGAATGGCCATTGATCATTCTTAATATTTTAAGACAAAAGACACTGCGCGTTTATTAACCAAGAGGGAAAGAGCAGATTGCTCAGGGAAATTACATGTCAAAGAAGAGTAAACATGCATCTTGAATAGCAATAAAGAGGACTGTCATTCCTTGTTTTCCTATAAAATGCTTGTTTGTATGAGGATGCTGTAGGCATCCATCAGTATACGGAGAATGCAACCACCATAGTTTTGTGTATGTAGGTAGTGTATCTATAATTGTTAGAGTGATTCAGAAGTGGGTTGCTCCCAGTTCACTCTGGATTGGGTGAACCAATAGTAGCGGTGGTGGGAAGCTCCGCCCACTGCCTGGACGCTTCTGCACATGCACAGAAGCATTGCACATGTGCAGAACCATTGTGAGCACCTGCGACCATCCCCAAACCAGTAGTAAAAAAATTGGCAACCCACCACTGGAATGATTATCATGAAGATACTGTCTGTTGTTATCAAGAACTATAGGTTCAACTTTAGATTCAACTATATAGGAGGAAGAGGAGAAGTTCAGACAAAGAATTTTTGTTGTGATTAAGTAAAACAAGCATCTTATCTGTTGTCATCTTGTATTAAAATAAAAATTTCTTTTGTTTAATCTGGACAAGTCTCTGCAGTTTTCTGGCAAGTATTTTCAGAAATGGTTCACCATTACCTCCTTCCTAGGGCTGAGAGAAAGTAATGGGCCCAAGGTCACCACTTGGCCTTGTGCCTAAGGGAGGACTAGAACTCTTGGTGTCCCAGTTTTATACCTGATGCCTAACCAATATACCCAAAGTGTCTGCCTGTTAAAATAAATATGTGCACTAAATATAACACTAAAGGCAATCAGCTTGGGACTGATCCTGTGCATGTTTTACCAATAGATGGCATTGTTGATAATGTTTATCCTTGTGTATAATAGAAAAGGACTGTTACAGCTGTAAGGTTTTTGATTTTTGAGAATCAAACCAGAATAGGTTGCTTTATATCAGTGTTTTGCTTTTTATATGTAGTTGATGGGATTGAATGTTGTGCAGCAGGAGAATAATATAATTATTCCTTCGATTTTATATGTTAGGGGTAAATCTAGGTAAGATTTGAGATGGCCTGCTTACTAATCCTGGACACCATATCTTCACACCGCAGCCTCCATCTCTGGTTCCTGCTGAAATAGGCTGGCATTGGACCAAAGAGTTCCAGCAGGAAACTAGTGTTTTCCAATGGAGAATAGGCCAGGCCTTTGTGTTTGAGACTATTCTGATTCACATGGAGGAAGAGCTGAGAACCTTCAGAGTTCCAACTGGCCTTCTGCAAGACCAGCCCTCAACTTGGCTATAGACCTTTGGGTCTCTGTGGCCATTTCTCCTCTGAGAGGGCAGATCTTCCCCCCAAAAGCCATGAGGTTGTACTTGTGCTTACTTGCTCCAGCAGGAATACTGGCTTCTTGGAAGACATGTGGCAAAGCTGATATTCCCACTACTGTGATCCCTGTCTTTGCCTCTGAGGTCAGGGGACAGCAGTGGTATTCTCCACAAGAAGAGATATCATGAGCAGGAGACCATGAAGATCCATGTCTGGAGAGGTTGAGGGAGAGAAGGAAGTAACTGGGAAAGGAAGAGCCAATTTCCTCTGCCTTCAACCTCTTGACAGAGACTGTCTACTACTTTCATTGTCAGCCTCTGAGACAGACCACACTTGGACACTAAAGTCACAAATATCAAAAGTGCTCTTATTATAGGACTAGCTGGACACTCATGCTTCGCTACAAAATGGTAAGGAGGCCCAAGCTGCTCATGAGTGAAGGAGTGGAACTGAGATAATGGCATGTGAGGCACCTGGCAGTTTGAACAGAGTTCTTTCCAGGTGGGGAGGGGGAGTAGAATGTCTAAACTCCCAGCCCACAAGGCCAGATGCATCACGCGCTGGCCACTCCCGTGCCTGGTTTATTGAAGGAGTAGCATCAGAGTGTGTTACTATAAGGCAACTGGCAGTTATATGAAATAATGATGATTGGATAGCCATTTTGAAAAATACTTTCTTAGCGAGCACCTAGAAACCAAAAGGAACATATGTGCCGAATTTCAGGTTTGTAGGCTTTGCAGTTCTGGAGATTTAGTGATGAGTGAGTGGTATTTGGCTTTTATATATATATATAGATTACAATGACAAAATCTTGCAATTCTGAACGGTCCTCTCCTTCTCTGTTTTTAAGGAGAGAACTAGGGCGAGTCAAGGATTTGCTTTCTCAAATTCCACTCTTTCTTTGGATTCAGATTTATCTGACCATTGTTTGCTTGTGGTCCTCCTTCCTGTTCCTCAGGGCCCACCACAAATCTACAGGAGAGGCTATTTTTCTGTCTTATTTTTGAGGCGTGGCATTGTGACACAGTAATTTCCCACTTACCTTTGGTCTCTAGGACAGAAGTGAAAACATATTGCTGGCCATGTGGAAAGAGCCCTAAGAGACACACCTAAGCATCTGTTCCTAATCATGATACTCATTTTTTTAAAAAAATGGCACTGTAAATGACATAATGCAAATCCCAGCCTTTCCTACTTGTTGCTTACAAACAGACGAATGACAACGCGTTCCCTTCTTCCTCTCCCTCCCTCCCTCCCTCCCCGTCCTCTTGTAATCACTTATGCTTCCACAAAGAAGAAAGACTGGCCTTGCAAAGCTGTTCAATATCCAGACGGAGCCGGAATGTCACAGCATCCCTTTAGGCATTGAAATCAGATGGTGGCAGAGGCCAGAGCTGTGTTGTATTGAGTTTTCTCTCTTAATAAGCTGCTACAGCTGCTGGAAGGAACTCCTGACAAATCCACCAGGACCCGAGGAGATGTTTGTGGATCCTAAAATTAGACTAAGGAGTTGAATTGTTCCTTTGCTTCTTTTTAAAGATGCGGCTTCAATCGATGCCTGAGTGGGTTACAATCTTCCCAGGTTAAAGGTGCCATAAATTCTACCAATTAGGGAGAATCAGCGCCTCTCTCTGAAGCTCCGTGTAATCAGGCAGGTGGAGGCTCCATGGTGCCACCGGAGGGAGAAAGAGACTGAGTCATCTGCCGCCTGCCCACCTGGGAACCTATCACAATACAGTGGCCTAAAAAAAGAAGCCTCTTTGCAGCAAGTCCTCATTTGTCAAGGGAGGGGGGAAGTCTCTGTGGGAAGAGGAAGAGCAACCCTGCCTAAAAGGAGCAAAAGGAAAGTGGATCAAGCAGGGTTTATGCTACCTAGGCAGCGTTTCCGGTAACTCATCAGAAGCGACAATATGCTGCTCTTTAGTTTAGCTTCTTTTGCAAATGCTACTGCAACTACTCAGTCTCTCAAGGTTCATCCATATTCATACTTAAAAGGCTTTTTAAAGGATCCCTTTCTACTTCTGCCTTCAGAAGTTCTTATTATGTATTGTCCCGTTAATGAAGGCAGTGCATATTTTCCCCCCCCACAAAAAGCTTTAAAATCTGGGAAGGTTCAGAATCTGTGATTTCAGAAAAAAAGCACGCTTCCCGAGGCATGAACAGTAAACATGCCACTTTCCCCTTGAGGGAGCCTGCAAATCTGCCAGGTGTTGAACTATACAATAACAGCTCTGCAGGTTTTTTTCCTGGTATGGTTTCCCCCTCCCCCAAACTTTATCTAAAAGCAAAGCACAGAAAAAAAATGAAAATGTCCCTATTTGCAAATCAGTGTGGGAAAATTGGGCTAAACTAGATGTTATGCAGGTGGATTAGGGACCCCAGTCTTCCATTTGCTGAATGGGAATAGCAGAAGAGGGAAGGTAGGTAGAGAGGAAGCAGAGACACTCACTGGGCAGAAGGTGAAAGCAGGCAAGCTGGCAGCTGTTGCTACACCACTGAAACTGCGAAGAAGTGGAATAATGCATGTAAAAAAAGCAATGCATGTATGGTTTTAGCCACAATTTTTTTGGGGTGGTCCTGGCAAGAAAATTGCTTTACTACTCCACCCTTTGAATACCAGAAGTTAGGTATTCAAATACCCCTAGAAAGTCTATCCATTCATATCTCATAGACCAGGAGTGGGGACCATGCTGGCTGAGGAATTGTGGGAGTTAAAGTTCATCAAGGGCCCATGGTTCCCCACCTCTGCTGTAGACAGATAGGAACATCTTTTTTCTTCTAGCTGCAATTGTGTTTCCTACTTCCTGACTTCCCGCTGCCTACGGTTGCTCAAGCATTAAATCAAATCTCAGGAAGTAGGATATGGTTGCCATGGGAAAGAAAGTTAAATCTAGAAAAAAGGAAGTCTATGGAGATTCTCAGACATCCAGGTCATGGTTGTCCCAGAGGTGCTTTTTTCAAGAGGCAACTGGACTTTCTGGTTTTTCTTTGAAGACGTTTCACTTCTCATCCAAGAAGCTTCTTCAGCTCTTCTCCAAGCTTCTTGGATGAGAAGGGAAACGTCTTCAAAGAAAAACAAGAAAGTCCAGTTTCCTCTTGAAAAAGCACCTTTGGAACAGACAAAAGAGAGTTCTCTTTTCTCAGCCCATATTCTTCCTTCCCTGATTCAACTTGCCTGTCCACAGAAGGGCAGGAAAAGCGCCATGCCACGTGGGACATCGCTTAAGCTGAGTGTCCTTATGTGTCTCTATCCCGAGATGAATCAAAAAGATTAGAGAAAGAAAATGCAGAAACACGAAGATTTCATTAGAATGTTCAGACAGTTGGGACCAGCAATTCCATTGCTAAGTGTTGAGATCACTTAGTGCAGGGGTGTCCAAACTTGGCAACTTTAAGACTTGTGGACTTCAACTCCCAGAATTCCCCAGCCAGCTGGCTGGGGAATTCTGGGAGTTGAAGTCCACAAGTCTTAAAGTTGCCAAGTTTGGACACCCCTGACTTAGTGAAACATCACATGACTACTCTGCTCAACAACAGCAATTCCTACTGCTATCATTAAGCAAACCCCATGCAGTCTTAGCCAAGCACCCTGATCCAAGCTATTCCATGCTTGGTCCTTCTCCGCTCCAAGCCTTGGTTCTTCAAATGGATGTGAAGTGGGGATTACCTGTGGTTTGAATGTATCTGTTCTTAAGTCTTGAAGCAAATGAATTTCCTATGATTTTATACCTCTAACGTCTGTAGAGTTCACGCTTTTCAAATTAAGGGTATTGGATGAAGTTCTGAACCAACTGGAGAACTTCTTTGAAGCAAGGGGCGGGGGGAAGAGACTAAATTTTTCAATGAGTAAAATAGAGAAAGTCAGATTCAAATGATCTGTGTAATAACAACAAAAAGAAACTGCACATTTGTGGGTTTTCTCTTATGCTTTAAAAGCTTTATTGGGACCCAGGGGTTGCAATAAAGTTGGAGAAATGAATAAAACTGCTATAAACTAGTAGGAGTTTGTGGAGTCCTTAGTGCTCTCTGAGCTTGTTTACTTGCAGACAATTAATTACCCAAGTTGGTATCAGTGTGAGTGAGTGTAGGGCTTGGTCCCTGTTCCTATTACCATAACTTGTCCTGCCTGATTTGGTATGGTTTTCTCCTTGGTAGTTCTTTTTCTGGGGTATTGTTTTCTGCTTGATGATTTGTTTGGTGTTAATCCCTGCTTATCTGGATGTTGGTTGATGCAGATAATGCGTCCTGGCCTTTTTGTTTCCTTCTTAGTTTTTTAATTGTCTTTTTTTGAACTGTTGGAAGCAATGTCCTTCTGGGTTCAGCTCCAAGTGGGAAAAAAGACACTGGAGACATGGAGGCTGCTTGGAAAGATGGTTTAATGGTGGACAGGACCACATGGCTTGAGTCCTGAACAGAAAAGGTGATCACATGCTTCAAGGTTGGGTGAAGAAGAAAGAGAGAGAGAAGGGCTGAAAGTTCCTGGCTTTATGCTCTCTTTCGGCCTCACCTCTCTGTTTCCTGTTCCTGTGTAAGAAATGTATTCTGATTGGTTGTCAGACTCCCATGGGGCCATGCAGTGGCAATTTTCTAGACTGTCTTTGAGTCCATGTTTGAGTTTCCAGATGCCATGTGGTGAGTGGGGTAAATGGCTAATACTATCATGCTTTAATCCCATCACCCTGGAGCTGATGGGGGGAAACTCTTTATTATGTAGAGTAGACTGGCTTGGGCATTTTAATGGGCCAATAAGGAAAGTGGGGGCTATTAAGAGTGAGTCTGTTTCCTGCCTAAAAATATGTTTCTCCATTTCTTATTCAGGGAAATATAATATTCAATATTTCCTAGGATATTTCATTTTTCTAGGAGAGGGGTGGGTGCCAATTTCCTACACAACAGTGTGTAAATACAGTGTGAAAATAAAAATGGCATGTAAATATCTGTAAGCACACCAATCTCAGAGTACTAAGGACTCCACAGTTTAACTGTAAGTTACATATATTGTTAGATCGGCGCCAATGCAGCGGGCGAGAGTTGCTAGTGATTTCAGCACTTTTTATTTCCAGCAAAATGTGACTGCGCTCTGCCGGCTGGGCTGCTGGAGCTCACCCTTTAAGGAGCTCCAGGCAGACCAGCCAGCCAATGACAGCAGTTTAAATTCCACATGGTTGGAACAGCCAATCTGCGGCGAGCATGACAATTTATGTAGATTCTAGCCAATCCACGGCGAGTATGAAAATTTATGTAGATTCTAGCCAATCGCAACAAGCATGAAAACTGATGTAGATTTCTGACGTCCATCTGTATGTAACATATATTATCTTCTTTTAGTAGGAGCCTCTTAGAAGAAGTAGGAAGGTGCAAAGCCCATATCTGGGTCCTTGGCACCTATCACTGGAAAGAATTGGAACATTAAGGTACCTAGATTTTAGGAATGTTGAAGGTAATTAGAACTGGAAATATTCCAAAAGGAGGGAAACTATCCCATAATTTTTATCGCATCAAATCAGGAGGGAAGAGACTAACTTTCACTAAGGTCCTGCACTTGCAGACAAGGCAAAATTTATTTTTATATACTTCCTTTTAAATTCCAGAACTATAGTTGAGGCCTCTCTGCCTTTGCCTTGCTGCACACATCCTTTGGCACACAAATAAAGGCTTTTGCACATCACTTGTACATAAGTAACCTTTACATTAGTCAGACAATATAAAACCAAGGCAAAGAAATCATAGAAACAATGGCAGAGGGAATCTCCTGATGAGATTTAGTGGTCAAAAGGTTGAGTTATTCACAGCAATCAGGGACATGGCTGGATACAACGCCAAATACTTATTGAGATATAGGCACTTAACAAAATGCCTTGAGGAATGTAAATAGAAGAATAGATACACCTGGCCAGGCAAAGGTCAGTCTTTGCTGAGCTCCATCGGAGAGGCTCAATCTCTTTGGTGGCAGGGAAAAGATTTAGTAAGACTGAGGCAGCATTGAAATGTCTTTGGAAAAGCAGGGAGGGAAATTGAAGGAGAGAGGAGTAAGAGGAAGAAATTATGGAAATAAAGTTGTCTGTTTCTAAAACCCATGATGGCCATGAGCAAAACAAGAGGAAATAAAACGGAGTCTTTTCTCTTAAAGCTGCAGTAGCAAAATGTAATAGATGGTGAAATATAAATATAAAATTGGCATAGTATGAATAAGGGAGATAAAAGAGGAAACATTCAAGTTAAGGAATTCAAGGTAAGGAGTCACTTTGGCCTAGTGGTGAAGGCACCAGGTTAGAAACTAGGAGATGGTGAGTTCTAGTCCCATTTTAGGCATGAAAAGTGACTGGATGACTTTGGACCAATCACTCTCTCTCAGCTCAACCCACATCACGGGGTTGTTTTTGTGGGGAAAATAGAAAGGACAAGAAGTATTTTCTATGTTCACCAGCTTCAGTTACTTATAAAGTAATAACGCGTGATCACACTCTAATAAAACAGATAAACTCTGCATTGGGAAAGGAATACTAATTTCAGGATTAACTAGTGGACCCTGTGATAAAAACAGAGCTATCTAGGAATTCCATTGTCTTGATGACGGACCAAAGCTCAGTGAGCTTTCCCAATTGAGGTCTCAGTTCACAAACTCACAACTATTCATCGCCCACCCACATCCACCACACTTCCCCAGCAGACAAATTGGCTGTTCTGGAATGTCCATAGAAGAGAAGTCCAGATTGCAAAAGGCCACAGAACCTCAGGATGGCCTTTGCAGATGTTACTGAAGCCCAAGGTGCAAATCCTCCCTCCCTAAGAGGCCTTCTGCTCTCTGTCATCTTTCCTCCGGAAGATAGTTCATTTTTAAGCCTAGGAGAGGCAGGGTTGTATCCAGTCGAGAAGCAGTATATTTCTTCGGACCTGCTGTTATAGTCTGTTGCCTTGATCAGCATCAAGGCAATCAAGAGAGCTCTGAGGGGGAAGAAGGAATGCATCTGTCAGAGAGAGAGAGAGAGAGAGAGAGAGAGAGAAGAGGAGAGGAGAGGAGAGATAGGGAGGGAGGTAGAGAGAGAGAGAAAGAGAGTCATCTGTCAACCCACAGATGAAGAGTCAACAGCCCTCAGATATGGAGGTGGCAGATGAGGAAGAGGAGGAACAGCTGGGCCCAGTGCCTGATGCATGGATGCGCAGAAGGCAGAGGAGAGGAGAGCAGTAGAAATCTGTTGGCTGATCCTTGGGACGGAAGAGTCACCCTTGCTAGCAAAGCCCCACCTGTCAGGTTCTGAAGGGATAATGAAACCAGCCAAACCCAGAAACGGTTTGAAATGCAGTTTGTATTTTTTTTTCAGCACAAACTGACCAACAAAGCACTAAGGCAATGAATAAATCATCAGAGCTGCTATCCTGTGCTTCCCACCACCTTTTATAGTTACATTGGTAATTAAGATAAGCCGCACCCCACGCATGTGCGCACCCATCACCTTGTGACCCAGAGCGAAACCACCCGGCAATAAATAATGGATTGTTAGCATGAATTTCTTCAGTTTGTGTAGGTGGGACGGTGAGTCTTGGCAGCTGGCCCAGTCTTCTCCCCTGAATGGCAGCTTCAGGCCTCGGAGCTGACATGCAGCCCCCTACCATGGAGACAGCATCTGGGGAGCTTCGAAATACAGTTAGTTAGGAATTGAAGGACCCCTTTCTCCTGGTTTTGTGGGATGTCTGCGGTGGAATCTTGCTACCAGGTGGGGTGCCCTACAGTCCTTGCTATGAACCCAAGATGCCTCTGATAGGGGATAACCTTTCCATAAAATAAGGTATTGTAACTGTCCCCTGTGTCACCTGGAATCTAGTATATCTTGCATTATATAGTGCTGTTCCCCATCTACAGTGACCAGGGCTGGCGGCCATAGTGGGTCTCCTCTGATATCAGAGGCCTGGATTGATCGGAGCAGGCTGCAGTGGAAGACTGGATGTGTTTTCCCCAGTAGAGGGGGGAGTTTTAGCTGCACTGTGACTGGGTTAATAACTCTCAAAATTGGGAAAGGCCCAATGAATTTGGGCCCATGTTTCTTACATGGCAATGGCAGACTGAGATAGTATACCCTCTGGCCTCCATGGAAAGGTCCTTGTGCCTTCCACCTTTTATCAGCACTCTTTTTATATGTGGCAAAAGAGTGACATAACACATCCCTCACCACTTTCCAAACTTTTTGCATTTGGGCTATCCACTCCTGCGAGGTCGTGTCATGGGGACGCACTTGAGGACACTCTGGAATTGGGATGAACTTCTGCCCTGTGGCCACATGGAATGGGGTAAACCCCATACTTTTTGCACTGCATTGTTATATGCAACTTCTGCAAAGAGTAGTTCAGCCCAATCAGTCTGTTGGTACTGGACATAATATCTCAAGTAGCACTCCACCAACGTGTTTGCCCACTCCGCTACACCATTTGTTGTGGGGTGGAAGGCTGTACTAAATCCCTGTGAAGACCCCACCATTGCCACAAACCTACGCCAGAACCGGGCAGTGAATTGCACTCCCCTGTCTGAAATTATCCTTTTGGGGATGCCATGGAGTCTATAGACATGGGTAATAAACATTTTGGCCAGCTTCCTAGCAGATGGAAGGCCAGTACATGCTATAAAATGAACCTACTTGGATAACAGGTCTATTATTGTCCAAATGACCTTGTTCCCTTGGCTGTCTGATAAATCCACAATTAAGTCCATGGCTATCTTTCCCAAGGCCGGATTGGATCTGCCACCTTCTGTAAAAGTCCAGGAGGCCATCCAGGCTGGGCCTTCATGGTGGTGCAAACAACACAACTCGTTATATATTCCTCTATGAACTTCTTCATGTGAGGCCACCAGAACCGGCATTTTACTAAATGCAGAGTCTTGAGGAATCCAAAATGTCCAGCCGAGCAAACGTTGTGGCAGTGCTGCAGCACGGCCACTTGTACCACACTTGGTACATATAACTTTGACCCCTTCCAGGCAAAGCCCTCCCACTGTGTTAATAAAGTTTTATTTTCCTGATACTACTGGTCCATTGGGAGTGCTGCTTTGATTGCTCTGGAAAGGTTCTTCCCCTGGGCATACAGTTTGGTGTTGATGGGGCTGGTTGAGTGGCTAACACCATAGGTTGTGAGGTCAGGATGATAGCCTGTATTAGATCCTCCCTTTTATTATGATACTGTGGTTTGCGGGAGAGGGCATCAACTAAGAAGTTCTTGCCCCCGGTATATATTTTAATTGGAATTTGAATCACCGAAAATACAAGGCACATCTAACTTGTTTCGGTGACAATCTTCGCAAGGTCTGGAGGGCCTCCAAGTTCTTGTGGTCCATCCAGACCTTGAAGGGTACCCCTCCCCCTTCTAGTAAATGCCACCACGTCAACAGGGCCCACTGGACCGCAAACATCTCCTTCTCCCAAATGGGCCAGTTGCGTTCGGTTCTTGTCAACTTCCTCGAGGTGTAGGCATATGGTTGTAGGACTCCTTCATTGTTCTTTTGTAAGAGGACTGCAACCACTGCCACATCACTGGCATCTGCCTGAACCACAAATGGCTTAGTGGGCTCTGGATGTTTCAATACCGGCTCTTGTATGAACAAGGACTTAAGATGCTCAAATGCGTGCTGACACGCTGTTGTCCACACAACTGGGCTTCCCGGTCAAGAGTTTGACTTGAGATGTTTTGTGCGTAAGAGGTTGGTTAGTGGAAGGGCCACTTGGGCAAAGGATGGGATGAACTGGTGATGGGATTGGCAAATCCTAAAAAACTCTGTAACTGCTTGCGGGTTTTAGGAGCCTGCCAGTCCAACACTGCCTTTACCTTTGCGGGGTCCATCTCCACCCCTTTAGGTGAAATACAGAACCCAAGATAATCCAATTGCATCCTGTCGAATTCACATTTAGACAATTTAATGTATAAATGTGCATCCAGCAGCTTTTTAAGCATTTGACGTACAAGGGTTACATGGTCCTCCATGGTCTTAGTATATATAAGGATATCGTCTAAATACATGAGTACCCCTTGATATAGGTGCTCATGCAGCACCTCTTTAATTAGCTGCATAAACATCACTGGGGCTCCTTGCATTCCGAAGGGCATAACCCGGAACTGGTAACTGCCCAGAGGACAATTGAAGGCTGTTTTCCATTCGTCACAAGCCCGAATGCGTACCCTATTGTACATCTCCCTGAGATCTAATTTTGTAAATATATGTCCCTCCGCTAACCTAGCCAGCGTGTCCTTCATTAAAGGAAGAGGATATAGATGTTCTACTTAGATGGCATTAAGGCCTCAGAAGTCAACACAGAGGTGAAGCCGCCATCCTTTTTCTCCCGGAACAGAACAGGGGCAGCTACCTTTGATCTAGCTGGCTGAATGAAGCCCCCTTTTAAGTTCTTTTCTATATATGCCCTCATCTCTGTTAGCTCCTGTGGAGTCATAGAATACATCCGGGGCTTTGGCAGTTTAGCCCCGGGGAGCAGTTCCATGGCACAATCTGTGGGGCGGTGAGGGGGCAAAGTATCACATTCTTGTTCGCTGCATACATCTCGTAAGTCTGCATATACCTGAGGGAATTGCTCCTCCCCCACTGTATGTACCAACGGCACAGTAGCTCGCAATCCTACTGGGCCCTGGGCCATGGTTTGCAACTCATGAGGAGGGGGATGAGGACCGAGGCCTATTCTGAGATGCCTCCTACCACCACCCCATCATATCGTGGATCCCCATTTGTCCAACCATGCCAGGCCTAGTACAATCTCCTCCGTAATGTTGGGAACCACTACAAACCGCAAGGCCTCCAGATGTAGCCCTATATGCAATACCACCTGATCAGTTATATGTGTGGCTGGTTGGCCCCCTAATAATGACCCATCTATCTGCTCGAAATGGATCTGCCTAGCCAACTTCCTGAGGCTCACCCCCAGACTATCAGCGACCTTGGTGTTCATTAAACAACGAGTGCACCCTGAATCGATCAGGGCTGTACATTGTCTTGCCTGGTTGCTTCCACCACTACAGGTTTCACAAACGGTTTGATAGGCTTGGTTATCATTGGGTTGGAACCCTCCCCCAGTCACTTCCACCAGTATTGAGCATATCACCTGATGGGCTGGAGTCAACTGGTACAGGAACTGGTTGACTTGTCCCATGTGACTTCTCCTGGCTGCCCCTCACGCTCTTCCTGGCCACCCCCTTTTTTTCCTTGGTGTGCTCACGGATGCTGTAGGACTGGTCTCATGGCAGACTGCTGGTCTATGCCCCGGCCTCCTTCACTGAAAACATGTTATGGGTAACCAGATGGGTGTCGTCAGTCCAGCTGCCATCAGGGATGGAGATTGCCCCATGGAAACTGCTGTGGGTTACAGGGGGTTTGGGGCAATTCTGATACGATGCATCTGTTGTAGTCTTTGTCCTCGCCTACCCCTCTCCCATCCTGACTTATCCTCGTGGAATTCTATAGCTAATTCCATGGTGGCCTGGAACCATGCAGTCAGTCTAGGTGGCAACCCTCTGTAGATGCAGGCTCAGTGTAGTGTTCGGTCAAGACCAGTCTTAAAGTGATGAATCACCAACCTCTCACATCCTCAGTTTGCTATTCAGACACCGGAACTCTCTGATGTATTCAGCTACTGGCTTCCCTTGGTGTCTTGTAGCCCGCAATTCTGCTTCTGCTTGCTGGATTCTGGTGGTATCTTCAAACCTCTCCCACAGTGCCATCAGGAACAGACCAATGTCCATGAGTTCCACAGCATGATCCCAATACAGATCAGCCACCCAGTCAGCAGCCTCTCCATCCATCACTGCCATCACGGCCATCACCATGTCCCACTGCGACGTATACATATGGCCATTATGATCCATGTGATTTAACACCTGGCCTAAGAAGAGAACCACTCGTCCCGAGCTACCGTCAAACGTAGCCTGTATTGCCGGTGGGTCCCAGCATCCCATCACTCCAGGCCCATAACCACCTGGAGACCCTCTCTGGGTAAGGAGAGGGTGAGGTGCATAGCTCTCTCACACCGCTCATCTCTCACAGGCGTCCTGTGCCTCATGGTGTAAATGTAGCCCAGGCTATTGATCTCCTACTCTTGTGTCCCCTTGGGCACCATTCTGTCTGGATTGGTTATGCTGAAGTGTCCAATGACTCTCCCTGCCTGTTGGGATCCATGTTCCAGGGACCCTCTCCAACCATTGCCACGTCCATTATCTCAGAAGTCCACTGCCCCAAACCTTTCCTGCAGCATCTGTAGAGTTGGACTGTCCACCGGGGTGGTGTAATGCCAATCGTCATCTGAGCTGCTCCTTTCATGCCATTGGGCAAAATGGGTTCCAAAAGAAGTGAGCTGGGGAGCATGGGGTTGTAAGCCTCTGTGGTCCTGAGCCACTGGCAAGCCCAGACACCAATCCCCTGCATGGGCTTGGCCCACACCGGCCTCTAGAGGTTCTGCTGTAGGCTTCCATGCCATCAAGTGGTCCTAAAACCTTACATCCAATGGTGCCTCTCCTGCTGGCCCTGACGCAGCCTCCAGCACAGTTGTATCAGTTGCCATAGCAGACTCCTCCAAGCCCACAGCCTCCAACTCAAGCACTGTACCTTCAGCCATGGTGAGAGCTCTGACAAACTGTCAGGTTCTGAAGGGATAATGAAACCAGCCAAACACAGAAACGGTTTGTAAATGCAGTCTGTATTCTTCCTTCAACACGAACTGACCAACAAAGCACTAAGGCAATGAATAAATTGTCAGAGCTGCCACCCTGTGCTTCCCACCACCTTTTATAGCTACATTGGTAATTAAGATAAATCGCACCCCGCACATGCACACACCCATCACCTTGTGACCCAGAGAGAAACCACCCAGCAATTAATCATGGATTGTTAGCATGAATTTCTTCAGTTTGTGGAGGTGGGATGGTGAGTCTTGGCAGCTGGCCCAGTCTTCTCCCCTGAATGGCAGCTCCAGGCCTAGGAGCTGACACCACCCTAGCTCTAAGGATAAAAGGCAGGGAGCAGAAAACTATTCATCTCCCTGCCGGACAGACTTGTTAGCCTGCGTTGAGAGAGAAACTTTTTGCCGGGGCTGCTGGTGTTCCCAGTTAAAGGAATCATTAATTTTTTTAAAAAAAAGTTTTATTGGTTTTTAGGGAATAAAAAAAGAAAGGGGTGATGGAAAGGGTTACAAATTTTGGCAGTTGCAACGTGCGGCAGGTGTCCCCTCCCCCCATACTCATAGTATACATTTAAACAAGGTTCAAAACTAAATAGCAATATTTAGTCAGCATATAAATTCAGTTAATAATTTCAATCAATTTATATCAAGCATATTTTCTTACTCATTTTTGTGATCTGAGTTTTCTTGGTATTGCCCCTTCTCCCCCCGCCAGCAGAGCTCCGGCCCCTCCCGTGTCCTGTGTGTCTGTTGTAGGATCATCTGGTTTATCTAGGAGTGCTTTGTTTTTTTCCATAAAGGCCTGTGCCTCTATGGTTGTGTTGATTCTAACTCTTGTATCCTCCCAGAATATTAGCATACCTTCAGGCACCAGCCATCTGAAACACACCCCCTTCTGGTAAAGTTTCTTCACTAATTGCGAATAGTTTTTCCTTTTCTCCCTCACTTTCTTGGGGATCTGTTTCAGGATGGTTATTTCCCTATCTTGGTATTTCAAAACTTGCCCCCTTTGTGCACTCAAGATTTCATCTCCTGTGGTTTTTCTGAGAAATTTAATGTGTACCTCCCTGGGAACATTGTGTGTTCTAGCATATGCTGAATTTACTCTATAAACCAGATCTAGTTCCCACCCCATCTGTTGCTTCTCTTTCTGAATGTATTCAGCCAAAATGCTTGTCATAATGTCCCTTATGTCTTCATCATCTGTCTCAACCACATTTTGAAATCTAAGATAAAAGGACATTCTTTCAAATTCTATTTTCATCTGTTGGATCTCAAGTTCTTTGTTCCCCTTCTGCACCCCTTCCATCTCCCCCCTCATCTCAGCCGTCCCCCCCCTCCAAAAGATCCAGTCTCTGTGAATTTTTACTGGTCTGGTCCTGGTTCTCTTTAAGTTCTTCTTTCATCTCTTTTAATTGTCTTTTTATCTCCTCTTGTCCCTCTAAGATTTGTTGAAACATTTGTTGGAAATCAGTCTCAATAGTTTTAGGCTGCATCAGAGATGTTATCGTTGGTTGTGTACTGGGACTAGATGTTGTAGATGTCGGGGCAGAGGCAGCAAAGCCGGGCTTTCCAGGATGTGGTTTTTTACGTGACATTGTATGAGCAATAAAGAGTTCAAAGTCAATACGGAGAAAGATCAATCAGAGAGGTAGAACCGCCAAGAGAGTTCAAGAGACTAAAGGTCCAGGCAGAAGGAGATTTTTCCGGTCACACTTTCTGGCAATAGAGTAATAAATCTTTCACTCCGGGGAGTCCAAGAAATCCAAATCAACAAGAGATTTGTCTGAGTAGCATGGAGACAAAGACCGGAAGCCTGAAGTTCTATAGGTGGAGTCAATTTTCACTGTTTATAAAGACAACGGAAGTGTGCCATCTTGCCCTGCCAGCTTCGGGGTTAGGAGGGATAACAAAAGTTTTCAAAGTTTCCAGAGTTTTCAGATCATCACTTCATTTATAGGGTTATAGTCCGAAATTCACCTTTGCTATGAGCGTGGCGTCATTAGTTGGCTCTCCCCCTGCCTCCTCCCCTAGGGCTGAGAGCAAAAACAGTTTACAGCCGCCTGTCCGAGGGGGTGTGTGAAATCCCCCTCCCTCCAGCCGCGCTTCTCCGAACCAGGTTGAAAAAGAGTTTTAAATAGCTGGCAATTTCTTTACAAGCAAGCAAAGGGAATGGAGAGAAGTTTCCGCCTCACCGCACCACAGCGGCATCCTTCTGATCGCTCATTCTTCCAGCTGCCTCATCACGAAGATGCCGGAGCGCCTCCCCATCATGCTTCCCGATGCCTAGGGCGATGCGGCCCCCCCGGCCGCCACCGACTCAGGGGATCCCCCGCGGTGCCGCCCCTTCAGCAGAAGCCTCTACGGGGCATCCTGTGCCCCCCAAGGAGTGAGGGGCCCACCGGGAAAGCGCGGGGTGAGCAGAGCCTGCCCGTCGCGATCAGCAGCCGGAACCGGAAGTCCAGGAATTATTAATTTAAATGCAGAGGATTTGTCATGTTTGGGGAGCTGGGTCAGAACACCTGTTCAGAGTTACCTGGATTGTTTGCAGAGAAAGCTGCAACCATCAGGCTGCTGCTTGCTCTTTCCCAGTTGTGTTGTTTCTTGATTTATATTGTATTAACATTCTGGGACTACCTTTATTCTAGTTTGTCTTTTTTCAGACATTTTGAAGGCTATTTTTGGCAGAAAGCAGGGTGATAAGTTCAATAAGTAAATAACACAGTTTCCAAAAACAATTGCCATCCATCCATCCACCAGCCAAGAATAGCTCCTTTCAAATTGTGCTATGCCTGCAGTTGCTTACAATCATTTTGCTCTGCAATTAGTGGCCAAACAATCCTAAATTAGCAATTCACCAGCAATTTCAAGGGTTTAATCTTCAATGGTTTACATCTCGACTGATGCTGGATTCATAGAGCTCATTAACTGCCATTTGATCTTACATGCAAATGAGCTTCTAATACATTTCTTTTAGAGTCATTGAAAATAATGATGCCTATATGCTAGTAGCCTTACACCATAAATGTGTGTTTGTAATGTCAAGACCAAGAAGAAAATCTTAAAAATATTTTTCCAGTATTTTTTTTTCAGTCACACACAAGATACCTTGTGTTCCTTTAAAGACACCCACATATTTCTTCAAAGTCAGACTGATCTATTCCTCAAGCTGCAGAAAGATAACAAGAATTGTCAAAGATCTGAGGAGAATAATATTGTGCAAAAAATATTTTGGAAATCTCACCATTTTAATTGCAACTCTCCTGGAAATGCAACAGTTCCTATATAGACATTATATAAAAGACATTCTTTGGCTAGACATTGTTTGGTTATTACAGAAGGGGAATAAATCCATATGCATGATGTGTGGATATTTCCAAGCACTTTTCAAAATCAAACCAATGAATGAATGAATTGTATACATTCAGTCAATTAAGGATAGGATATATATGACATAACTACTAGAAGCACATACCAATGGCAGAGAAAACAATAGCAATGCCACTTGACAGTGTTTTACAGCCCTCTCTAAGCATTTTACAGAGTCAGCCTATTGCCTCCAACAATCTGGGTCCTCATTTTACCCACCTCGGAAGGATGGAAGGATGAGTCAACCCTGCGCCACTCAGAATGGAACTCCTGGAGTGATCCAATAGGTCTTGTACTTAAAAGTTCTTTTCAAAGTGGATTGCTAGGGCAATGGATGTTGATGGGTGTCGCCATAGCAATGATGTACAGTAGATAGTTCCTGAATGATGTGTCAACTGTGCGGATGTGTCAACTCTTAGCAAACCACAAAGTTAGATGTGTATCTTCAGACTTGCAAGATTCTGTTAAGGTAGTCTTACAGTAAAGTAGAATTACTGTATTTTTCAGAGTATAAGACACACGGGAATATAAGATGCACCAGGGCATGCATAGGGTTTGGAAGGCTTGTAGAGTGCTCCTGGGGGTTGGGGACCCCTGAAAAATGAGCAAAAAACGGCCCTTTTTCACTTGTTTTTGCCCTCCCCAGCCCCCAGGAGCACTTTGCAGGCCTCCCAAACCCTCTGCACATCTATTTTTGTGAAGGGGGTGGTTTTGGGAGACCAAAAATGCTGTATTCAGTGTATAAGATGCACCCAGATTTTCACCCTCTTTTTTGGGGGGAAAAGGGGCGTCTTATACTCCAAAAACTATGGTAGCTCATCTAGTTGTGTTTCTGATCTGGTTTACCTGGGACAGCCAGCATCAATCTTGGAAGTCTGAAAATACAGACTTCCCACTGTCATTTCTTTACTCTGACTGAGGGAAAGAAAGCCACTAGGGGCTTCTGCCTCTCTTCTCTGATTGTTTCCTAGAGGGCAACTCTTCTCCTCTTTCCCCAAGGTATCCACAGAGTCCATCACACCTGGGAACCTGGTGACAAAGCATGCCATGCCTGGCTAGCCCATTATACTGTACTTCACCATCTACGGCAGTGGTAAAATCTACTTACCTTCGCTACCAGTTTCCAAATGTGAGCACATGTGCCACCTCCACGCATGCGCAGGACCTTCCACACATCTGCAGAGCATCAAAAGCAGATGTGATGATGTCTGGGCAGGTGGGCAGAGCCTGCTGCACCTGCAAAAGTAAGTAGAACAATGGGGGGGGGGAATCCGCTGTGCCACACGATTTAGATTAGCTAGAAAGCAGGATTTCCTGCACAATATAAATTGTGCATCACAGCTGATTGTTGGAAATACCGGTTCGCCCAAAGCGGTAGCATTTTATTTTACTACCGGTTTGGGTGAACTGATAGCATTTTTTACTATTAGTTTGGTTGAACCGGTCCGAACCTGTAGTATTTCACCCCTGATCTATGGCCTATTGCTCTTTGAGTCAGTGGCAGAAGACAGAACTTCTCCACCTGCCTCCTCCACTGGCTCTGCCTCATTTTCACATTCTTCAGCAGGGCCTGGTGAGCTCCCTTTGGCAAATGAGACTCTGGTGTCTTGCCATGCTCACCAGATGATCCCAGGACTGTGTTCTGACCCAGAACCCCCAAATCTTGGGCCAGTGGCAGGAGGAAGAAGATGGTGCAGGTCTGCATGGGTTGGGAAGGGCTAGCAGTGGAGTGCAGGGTGGGCAGAAAAACAGAGAAGGGAGGGTGGACCAGGCACGTGGCATGGAGTGACTTGGAGCAGAGACAGTTTGCTCAGTTTGCAGGAGACGAATGAGGTCCTGGCTTTTTTTTTTTGTATATATTTTTATTTATAAGCATTTTTGAATACAGGGTATGAATACGGGGTATGTCAGTTACACAAAGACCAGAATTAAAAAAAAATCATGATAGATATTAACATATGAACTCATAACAGTCAATATAATATGATAACACTTGTATTAAATATAATTGCAATAGTACAACTAAATAGTTTAAATTGGGTTTTCTTCTATCTCAGCCTATTTGTATTTTGTAAATTATCATACTTATAGTTGAAAACCATCTCTATTTTAATACAGACATTCATAGTCTTTTTTCCCTCTAATTCCTACCCATTGTCTCTAGCCAGTCATAAAAACTGTTCCATATCTGGTAATATTCTGAGTCTTCCTTATCTTTAATTTTAAAAGTTAACCTATCCATTTCAGCACATTCTAAGATTTTCTGAACTACTTCCTCATCTGGCGGAGTGTTTTCATTTTTCCAGTATTTGGCAAATATAATCCTTGCTGCTGTCAGTATATGTAAAACTAAATATGTGGTCCCTTTATCATAAACCTTTGGTATTATTCCCAATAGATATAATTCCGGCTTCGAATCTATGCTCTGTTTAGTTATCTCTTCCAGCAATTGTATAATTTCTCCCAATATTTTCTTCCAAGGAGGTCTTTGCTTAACAAAAACTCTGCAGACCTGGTAGCTTGAGGCTACCAGAACTGCTATTCCTAAGGGGCATAGTCCCACTATGTTTTGCTTAATGACTGCTTTGCTTAGTGACTGAAATCCTAGTCCCAACCAGCTTTGTAACCCAAGGACCGCCTGTAGCAATCAAAATCACTGGCTAGAGACTTTGCATAGTTGAGCATTGCCAAATAAATACTTGAATCGTGAACATTGTTTCATTTCTGTGAACACATCCAACTGCATACAATTACTCCCCCCTCCTGAGTAATTAAAGAAAAGGATTTTTTGCCCCCAAATTCAATATTTCCCATTTGTAATTAATTTCTTGAAATCCCTTCTGTAATCATTCCATTTTAAATGAGCATTTGCATTAGCATAAAACCTAAATTGTTTAATTAGGTGATAATCTATTCAAATAACAGATGAATACATTTTGGGGGAGGGATAACTTTATAATCTTTATGGGAAACAAACACCTTTTGAGATGTACATTTGAGGAAAAGGATTTGGGAAAGAGGTCTATGGTGTTAACAGAGCTAGCAATGAAGAGAGCAGATAGAAGAGGGCTAGGATGTCATGGAGGATTCTGGGGAGGGCAAAAGCTTTGGGGAGGAAAGCTGCAGGCATTAAGGGAGGTCAGGATAGTTATGCTTTATGTTGCACTTCCAAAAAGGCAAAGAAACCAAATGCTCCAGAAAGAGAATCAGGTGTGTCTGCCAACTGAGCTTTGAAGAAGAGGAATGGGCCAGGAGAATTACTGCAACAGAACACAACAGCATCTCTCCCAGAAAGAACATTGGTGGCGACAGAGAGACCAAACTTCAGTAGAACTTGACTGGGTGATTTGACGGGGAAGGGGAGCATCAAAAGAGCCACCAAATTCAGACTGGTGCCAGCAACAGAGATACTGAGCCAAATGGGAAATGGATAGTTGATGATGCCGTCCAGGAACAATACCCAATAGGGAAGAAGGTGAAGAAGAGTTTCAACAGCCATTTAGCCCATGCCAAGCCAAGCCAAGCCAAGCCAAGCCAACTCAGCCCAGCCAACTCAGCCCAGCCCAGCCCAGCCCAACCCAACCCAACTCAGCCCAGCTCATCCCAGTCCATCTGAGGTCTCTACCTTTACCTCCTTCTCTCTACATCACCTCGGTTAGTAAGCAAGAGAGTAAATTGGTTTCAGGATCCATGAGTCCAAAATATCAGAAGATTAAATCTAGTGACTGACCCAGATTGGATCCTGCAAATATGCATATCCTGGAGACATGTATATTTGCCTTCAGTTGTGAGAGTAAGTTGATTTATTCATTTATTGATTGGGGTTTATAATAGACCCAAAGAAATTTCAGCATGTGATCTAGAACCTGGAGACATTCCAGATATGATAGAGGTTGGGGAGTCTCGGTTTCCATAGGATATGGGGGGGAAAGAACAAGAAAATAAATTTGTGATATTTAAGCACTGCCTAGCATTTTTGTCTTAATATTGGGCAAGGTAAAATGACCCTTCCTATCTATCGCTCTTCTGTTATATCTTTTTAGCCTTTCAAGAATCCCAGTAAACATCTTATATAAAACCTGAAAGGCATCAAGAGATAACCAAGAATATTTTTGGAATCAAATCACCTGAAGAACAGTCAAGAATATGGCTGCAGGATTTTTAAGCACATCCAGCTTTGTGTATAAAGTTCTGGAAAATGCTAGGTAGATTTTTTTTTTTAGCCGATGCATCTCTGCTACTTTCTGAACATCCTTCAACAAAAATAAGTGATGACTAGGGACTCATATTATGCTACATATGTATATACTTCATACATATGTATGATATGAAAATGATATCCCAGATGATATGATAGTCTTGAAAAGGTTTTTTGTTGTAGCTTTAGTTGAGAGAGCACTGGGTAAAAGAGCTGTGATTAGATATTCTTAAGATCATTGAAGACTTTATATAATCTTGGCCTACGGCATGTGTTAGTTTTTGAGAAGAACCAGTATTTGCTGTAGATCACACACAGTGAAAAGCACCAAGAACAATATTTAAAAGGGCTCATCCAAATCCACCCAACCACGTTTCAGATTTGAGGTATTTCTAAGTTTAGGAGCATTTATTTTTAAATTCGGTTTGGAGACATCCAAAATTGTATGGACGCTGAGAAGAAGTGGAGTGGAAGTGGAATGTTGCCAAGGCAATATTGCCAGGGTCTTTCTCTTCTATTTTGGTGGTAGAAATTAATGTCTGGGAGATCTTATTCAAACCTTTTGCATTCTTTACCGTACTCCACATGGCAGCTTGTATAAAATACACACACACAACACACAACACACACACATGCAGGGACATATACATGCTCAGTCATTACATAGAGGAGAATTTCAGTCTTGTTTGCTGTTTCCTTTCTGAAATTGGCATAATACTTCATTTTTAACATGAATGTATCACAAAGGAAAGCAGGCGGAACAAGAATGGAGGCTTTCCTTTCTTTCCTCCTTCCCTCTTCCCTTCCCTTCCCTTTTTCCTTCCCTTCTTTTGATCCTCTAGGACAGTGGTTCCCAAACTTTTTCAGTCCACTGCCCCCTTGGTGCTACAAACTGATTCTCAGTGTCCTCCACCCAGTGGAGTGTGGGTGTGGCTTGGTGGGCATGGCTGGGGGAGTCATGTGACTGGGCGGTTTGCACAACGGAAGGAAGTAACAGTAAAATTCAAAACTGTAACAATTAATTGCATATTTAATCAAAATCCAATTTAAAAACCTTTGTAGTTAATGTTAATTCAACAAAATTGTTGAACATGATGCAGTGATACCAGGTTTTCAAAGTCTGATAGTCATTTAGCAAGAACCTTAGTAACTAGTAACATAGTAAACTTAGTAAAATTTAGTAACTACTTCACTGTTCAGTAAATTCTTAATGTGATGGATGGGCTTGATAAAGTGATACCAGTTTCCCAATGTCTGGTTTTAAGTCACTTAGCACTTAAATCACCATGTTTAGTAATATGGACTCGATTTCTTTGCTTGGAGAGAAGTTGGATGACCACACTGAAGCCACGTTCCACCAAATACGATGTTGGAAATGCAACAAGGAGCTTCTTAACCACTGTCCATAGTGCAGGATAGCGATCAGAAATTTCTTTCTGTAACCAAAACTCTTGGTACGATTTCATGAACTTTGGCTTCAGCTCAATGTCACCAACATTGAACTGAGGAGAAATTTCCTGACAGTGAGAACAATTAATCAGTGGAACAGCTTGCCTCCAGAAGTTGTGAATGCCCCAACACTGGAAGTCTTTAAGAAGATGTTGGATAGCTATTTGTCTGAAACGGTATAGGGTTTCCTGCCTAGGCAGGGGGTTGGACTAGAAGACCTCCAAGGTCCCTTCCAACTTTACTATTGTATTGTATTGTAACATTTGCTTGAATTATTTGATGAGATTATTGCACGGTACCTAAGGATTCCCGATATGGAAAGTGAGAATGGGAACATTTTAACAGATCTATATGTTCTTAGGTTATAATTTTCACCAAAGAACCATGGGGATGTAAAGGGAAATATAGACAATGGAGTCCAATCCCCTTCCTCAACAATTTGGAAGCAAAGAATAACTCTAGCAAAATGTAGCATTTCCACTTTGGGGAATCATCTTCTTCTTCTCCTTCTTCTCCTTCTCCTCCTCCTCCTCCTCCTCCTCCTCCTCCTCCTCCTCCTCCTCCTCCTCCTCCTCCTCCTCCTCCTCCTCCTCCTCCTCCTCCTCATTATTATTATTATTATTATTATTATTATTATTATTATTATTATTATTTTATTTTTCCCAATACAACTCATGCAAAGGGTCATCCACAACTACATTACATTTTCCACACTCATATTTGTGATTCCTTATAACTTCTTTAAGCTAAACATTTTTAGTACAAATCAATGCATTGACATATATATCACTAATGCAGTTTCCTATCTCTTCCATTGACATAATTAACACCTTATGTATTGAATACAAGTATATCAAGTATAGGTTAAACATGAATTGAAAAACATCTAATTCAAATGTATAAGCTGTGCATTTATTATATAATCACAGGCAAACATTGCACTTATGCCTAAATCCTCTACCCACGCACATTATAAGACAGATAAAACTATCTTAGCTGGCTGTTGTAAATATTACTCTGCTAATTCAACAAGAAATGCTACTGCGTGAATCCTTAATGCAGAACACAGCTAAAAGTGATTTTAGCAATTTTCTTCCCAAATTAATTCAAAATGTATATCCAAATGTTCCTCTATTTTTTCCCTAAGCACTAGGGAGGATTATATTCAAAACCAGACACATTTGCTGTGTGTGTGTGTGTGTGTGTGTGTGTTTGCTTCTGATCTCCAGAAAGAATTTCACCTGTTTTTCAAATTTTTGTCCCATTTGCATCTCTCTTAGGATTCAGCAGCCGCGCAAGGATACCTGGATTGCTTATAGCGCAGGGCTGCATGGCCGCTTGCAAGCATGGGCACGGGGGTGGGGACGGCGGTGGTAGCTTACCTCCTAGGCGCTGGCCGCACTGTGCAAACTACCACCTGTCGCCCCGGGGAGGGGAGGTCTGGCCGCCAGCAAAGGGCTTCTGCTGAGGCGCCCCATGCAGGCAAAATAGCAAGCGAGTGAAGGAGGATCAGGCAGGGCACCGAGGCCCCTTCACCTCCCTTCGCTCCTACTTTGTCTTGATGAGGTCGCTGCAACTGCTGGGCGCAGACGGACGGAGGTTGCCACAGCGGCCCAGGCGGGCGAGCGATGGAGGATCAGGCAGCTCGCTTGCTCGTCCGGGCTGCCCCGCCACTCTGGTACCTCCGTCCATCCGCGCCCGGCATCTGCAGTGACCTCATCAAGACAAAGTGGGAGCGAAGGGAGGCGAAGGGGCCCTCCCTTTGATTGCTCGCTCCCCCCACCGGTCCGCACTATGCTAGCCCTGCCCACCGCTCACTGATTGGCTGGCTCACGAATCACCCCGCCCGCCTCTAAGAGCCCTATCTATAGAAAGCCAAGCAGAAAAAAAGGTAACTGGGTTTAGATAGGGCTCTTAGAGGCAGGCAGGGCAATTGGTGAGCCAGCCAATCAGTGAGGGGTGGACAGGGCTAGCATAGTGCGGATGGGTGGGGGGAGCGAGCAATCAAGCAGCTTCCAGATGGGCGGGGGTGAGTGAGCGAACTGTTTCCTAATGGCTCGCTAGAGGAGACCACCTTCAGCACTCCTCTGCCGCCTCCCATGCCTCTTAGCGCCCCCTGTCACCCCCATTGCCTCTTAGCGCCCCCCCAAGCCATCCCACCACCCCCAGAAGGTGGTACCACCCACTTTGGGAACCACTGCTGTAGGACCCCCAACCATGAGATTATTTTATGTTTTCCATTTTTTTTTAAAAAAAAAGTGTTTTCCAATGGTCTTAGGCGACCCCTGTGAATGGATCGTTCGACCCCCAAAGGGGTCCTGACCCACAGGTTGAGAACCACTGCTCTAGGACAAACCTTCCAGATAATATTCTTCCCTTCCCTTCCCTTTTCCCTTCCCTTCTTTTGATCCTCTGGAACAAACCTTCCAGATATAATATCCTTTTAAAAAAAGTTTATTTTTAACTACAGAGAATCCCTACCAGATCCTGTAAATATGTAACTCAAGAATTAAATTAGCCAGCAGCTATCTTAAGCAAATAACCTACAAGGAAAATTGTGTTTTCAACCTGGCCAGCTGATGGCTGGTTTTCTCCAGCCTTAAGAGAGAAATTAAGGAGAGGACCGTGCATTACTCTCTCATTTCAAATCCTCTGGAGCAGATAAACATTATCATGAAACTGGCCAAGGATGAAATTTAAATAAGTAGTGATTGGAAATGATGACAGCAAGAATTCCCGACCCACAAAAACAGACAAATTAGTTTAATTAACTGCAAATCTTGGAGTACAAAGATATGGGGGAGTTATTTAGTTTGTGCAAAGGATTCTCAATATTCCTGTAAAGAGATTAGGCAAAAAACACTGCCGTATAATTACTCTTTTTCAAAAAAAGAAGGAGGAAAAAATAAGTTAGAATTACCCATTTTTTCTCATTTTGAGCTTCTGTCACTTTATAATTCCACAGCAGTTTACAGAGTTATTCCATTTGTCTTATGCTGGCTAGCAGTGGTAAATCTTTCTCTGATGAACTTCTTTAGAAAAAAAATTCTGCTTGCGGCAAAACCTCATACACGACAGACAGACATTGTGAATCTTTCCCTAAACTTGCATTGGGCATAACCCAGTGGTGAATATTCAGCCAGTTCTATCCGGTTTGGGTGAACCAAAGTGGCGGGTGAACCAAAGCGGACATTATCACATCCCTTTTTTGATGCTCTGCGCATGTGCAGAAGGACTTGCGCATATGCAGTGATGCATGTGAGCAAAGCAACCATGCGCACGAGCTCACTCACATAGCGAGGGTAAGTGAATACTACCAGTCTTTGAGATTTCTTCTGTGCAAAATGAATGCTGTGTATAGACATCGTAACACAGATGAAACACATAAAAAGAGCATTTCTTACTGTATTTGCTAAAACTTTACTGTACACCTGTAAAATTTAAACCCTGTTGTTCCTTGCAAGACTCTTCCAGTTAGGCTTTTATTAACTTGATGTCACCTTTTGCTTTTTCAGGATTTCCTGAAATATACTCAGAAAGTTGCTAGTTTTGTTCTGCTTCTTTCTGGTGTAGCGATGAAGGTCATATCGGAAAGGTTGAAACTGAAGGGTGAAAAGAACATTTGGCCCATGTTCTGCATTACTGAGGGATGTAAGTAGAAGAGATGAGGAATGTGTAATTTTCCGGGTTGCTAAATTACAATTCTCAGTATTCTTCATCCCTAGGGTTGCTGGGACTGCTACAAGTTACTGTTCACCAATGTCTAGAGAGTCACAAATTTCCCATCACTGGTTCGTTTACATAGCATCCAGTAAGCATGATCCCTATAGTAAAAATGATAAACAGGAATCGCCTATGTCAGCGATGGCAAAACTTTTTTGGCTCACGTGCCATAAGGGGGGGGAGTGCATGCATGGGGTCATGCATGGGCGTGCCACACCCATAATGCAATGCGTGACCCCCCAGTGCGCATGCGTGCATGAGAGGCGCTCCCCCCATTTTTTGCATGCTTTTGTTGCCCTCCTCAGATTCCAGAGGCTTTATAGGAGCTCGGGGAGGGCAAAAACAGCCTCCCCTGCAACCCCAGAGGTGCTCCGGATGCTTCAGGGACCTCTTAAACCGGCCCTATGAGAAAACCAGAAGTTCCGTTTTAAGGCCTCTGGAGGCTTCAGGGACCTTCAGAAGGCTTCCCTGAAGCTTCCGGAGGGCTTAAACCAACCCTACGAGCAAACCGGAAGTCCATTCCCCAACTTCCAGTTTGCCTATAGAGCCGGTTTTTTGCTCCTGAAGCCTCTGGGGGGGCCTCCGGGGGAGGGGGGAAGCTCTTTTCGCCCTCCCCAGGCTCCTATAAAGCCTCTGGAGACAGGGGAGGGTGAAAAATGGCTTTAAAAAAGGCTGAACTCAGCTGGCTAGTGTGCGCATGCGCGCTGGCCAGCTAACAGGGCAACGTGTCACGTGCCCTGACAAATGGCATGCATGCCATAGTTTCGCCATCCCGGGCCTATGTAATATCCAGTTCTCCATAGTTATCCTCACAGAGTAATAATACCATGTTTTCCCGAAAATAAGACAGGGTATTATTTTCTTTTGACCCCCCAAATAAGCACTTGGTCTTATTTTCGGGGAGGTCTTGTTATTTTGAGGTGCAGGAGGTGGCGAGCATGGTCACCTCATGGCTGCTGCTCTGTTGCAATATTTTCGGGGAGGGCTTATTTTCAGAGGAGGGCTTATTTTAGTGCATGCGCTCAAAAGCCTGATTGGGCTTATTATCCACGGAGGTCTTATTTTGGGGGAAACCGGGGAAACCATGTTTATTATAATAAAGGAGGCTGTTTGGTTTTATTATATTTTATTCATTTCAGGCTGAAATAAAAGGAAATATTAAGTATTAAAACAATTGCAAATTCTTTCCAGTACCGAAAGACATGGATAGTGCAAGCTAAGGAACATGGAACTTCAGTACCATGTATGCAATAATGCATAGATAATCCTCAATTTACAACAGTTCATTTAGTGACCATTTGGAATTACAACGGCCCTGAAAAAAAGTGACTAATGACCATTTTTCATAAAGTTACAATCGTTGCAGCCTCCCTATGGTCATGGGACCAAAATTCGGACACTTGGCAATTGGTTCATATTTATGACGGTTGCAGCATCCCAGGGTCATGTATTCCCTTTTGGTGACCTCTTGACAAGCAAAGTCAATGGGTAAGTCAGGTTCACTTAACAGCTGGATTACTAACTTAACAGTGATACACTGAACAGTTGTGGCAAGAAAGGTTGTAAAATGGGGCAAAATTGACTGAACAAATGTCTCATTTAGCAACAGAAATTTGGAGCTCAATTGTGGTCGCAGGTTGAGGGCTAACCTGTGTTCTGTAGATTCACAGAATGGAGACACCATGCATTCATACTTTCAGCTCATTTTTGAGCCTAATTCTCTTCACCTGCAGATTGGAGGAGCACTCAAGCCGATGGCAGCTTGGTGTCAACATTTTATAACCCAAACATGTTTTTATATTTATTGCCCTTAATAGGGACAGTGATTTCAATTTTGCATTTCTGGAACAGAAAGTCATTTCTGCTCTCATTTGATATAACTGGCTATAAATGTTTAGGAATGTATGGACTTGGCTCTAAATTATGCATTGTGATATTTTGATGCAGCAGCATTATCCACCTGTATAAACACAAAAAGATTTCACTTTTATTTTCTCGTGGAATTTCCTGTAACATATATGTTTGGTTTGTAGCTTTTGGGGCACAATTGGGAAAGCTGCATTTGAATCTTCTAGACCAGTGTTGGCAAACCTTTTCCCGCACCAAGTGCTGAAATGGGAGGGTGCGTGCATGCATGCCAGAAACTGGAACACCAGGTGGCTGCAGCGGGAATGCTGGAAACCTTCTGGTTTCTGGTGCATGCATGCTCTCCGGCCACCTGGTCTTCCAGTTTCTGGCAACCATGTGCATGCACAGACCAGCTGGCAGGTGCGCATGCGCATACTGGAAACCAGAATAGCAGCTGCCTAGTGCTGAAAAGGTTTGCCAACATTGGTCTAGAAGACTCAACTGGAAGACCAGGTGGCTGGTTTGCATGCATGCACCAGAACCCGGAAGAGCAGCCACTCAGCATGCACATGTTTCCAGTTTCTGGCACTCCTGCATGTGTGAAGACCAGCTGGCTGGCACCCCGGAACCCAGAAGAGCTCGCGTGCCTGGAGAGATGGTTCTGCGTGCCACTTCCGGCATGCCATAGGTTCGCCATCACAGTTCTAGACTTGAGAAGTACCAACTAGCTTAAAAAAAATTGGACCTTGAACAAAATTATCTCATGTTGTTCATTATATTGCAATAAGCATTTGTAATTGTAAATGTTATTCTGCAATTCCGTATTGTCCTAAAGTTGAAGTTAAAAATTCTGTATTAGAACTTTAGAAATATTTTTAAAGAAAAGTTTACTGTTTTAAAATTTAGAAAAAAATGTTTTTTTCTTTTAGGTTAAAAAAATCTGAAAGAATATAGTGAATTTTGTTAATATAAATTATGACAGTCTGTAAATATTAACGAGCAAACAGAAATATGTATTATTTCCCACAGCAAGCAAAAGCCTAGATGGTTAAATTGATTCCTAAATCCAAAGAAAAGTATATATATAATTTTGTTTCTATTTGGAAATCGCTTCCGGATTTTGTGCTTGTGATGGAAATAAAATGAAACTTTGATTTTGTTTTTGCCTTTTGTTTCTGGCTTAACCTGGGGGCTAAAATTTCCATTTTACACCTACCAGGATGAAACTCTAGTGTGAAAGAAATCTTTTCATCCAGCAGCAAAATCTTCTGCCCTAGCAGCTGTAAAAAGTTGCTCCTTGTTTATTCCATCAGACTTGATCAAGATATCTTCAAAAAAAAAAAAAAAAAAAGAGCTAGTGGTTAAGGTTAAAAAGAAGGCCATAAATTCTAGCCCTGCCTTAGCCATAAAAGTCAGCTGGGTGACCTTGGGCCACTCTCTCTCTCTCACCCCAATCCTCTTTACGGGATTCCTGTTGTGGGAAAAATAGGAAGAGGGAATAGTGTCAGATACATTCCACCATCTTGAGTTATTTGTAAAAATAATAAAGGCAGCATACATACATACATACATACATACATACATACATACATACATACATACATACATACATACATACATACATATGTTGTTGTTAGTTGCGAAATTGTGTCTGACTCATCACAATCACATAGACAACTTTCCTCCTGGCCTTCCTGGCCTCTATCATCCTCTGGAGTACATTCAAGCCTACTGCTTCGGTGACTCCGTCCAGCCTCCTCATTCTCTGTCGTCCCCTTCCTCTTTTGTCCTCCATCTTTCCCAGCATTAGGCTCTTCTCCAGTGAGTCCTTCTTTCTCATTAGGTGGCCAAAGTACTTGAGTTTTATCTTCAGGATCTGGCCTTCTAAAGAGCAGTCACGGTTGAGCTCCTCTAGGACTGACTGGTTTGATTGCCTTGCAGTGCAGGAATCTTCTCCAGCACCATTGCTCAAAGGCCTCAATTCTTTGGCGCTTAGCATTTCTTATGGTCCAACTTTCACAGCCACACATTGTAACTGGGAAAACCATAGCCTTGACGATATGCACTGTTAGATACTTGCTGTAACTTCAGTGGTTTCCACCAAGGTCCTCTGTTCTGGCAGGAACAGAGGTTTAATCCTATTGGTCGAAGGGTCTGACAGCTCCCTATAAAAGGGCTGCTGTCAGACTCAACCTTCGCTGGATTGTTCTCACTTGTTGTACTTAATAAAGAGCTGTTGTTACCGTTAAGCCTGTGTGTGCCTATCCATTACCCAATCTAACATGCACTTTTGTTGGCAGGGTGATGCCATTGGTTTTTAGTATGTTGTCTAATATGTATGTTGTCTAGTTTAGTATGTTGCTATTAACTTTCTTCCCCAGGAGCAAGTGTCTTTTAATTTCTTGGCAGCATCTGCGGTGATCTTGGAGCCCAGGAAAATAAAATCAGGCATTACCTCCATTTCTTCCCCATCTATTTGCCAGGAATTGAGAGGGCCATATGCTATGATCTTTGTTTTCTTAATGTTGAGTTTCAAGCCCACTTTTGCACTCTCCTCCTTCGCATGCATCAAGAGGCTCTTTAGTTCCTCCTTCACTTTCTGCCATTAAAGTGGTATCATCTGCATATCTGATATTTCTCCCAGCAATCTTAATTACAACTTTTGATTCATCTAGCCCTGCCTTTCTCGTGATGTGCTCTGCATGTAAGTTAAATAGGCAGAGTGACATACATATATATGTACAAATAAATAATACCGTCAGGCTATTATAGAAAGAGCAATTGACAGAACTACACTGGGTTGGATCTTGGAAGTTATAAAATGCTGTTGATGTACTTGATGGGGGTAGCCTGCCCACCTCCAGTGAGATGGCTGCTAATGACAACTTTTCTAGGGGGAAAAAGGTGATTCCTATGATGCAATCACAACCTGTTTTGTCAATAGGTTTGCTTTCAAAGGCCTCAACTCACTGCACAAGCCTGCTTTTGTGAGTTTTAGGATAACCCACATCCCAACAAAAACCATGGCCATACTGTTGGGTTACATTCGTTTAAATGCCCCATTGAGTGTTGATCTCTCCCTTCTCCCTCCCCCAGACTCCCTCCAGCAGGTTATGTTAATGTCATATTGGGTCAGAATACGACAGCGACGGCAATGAGGGCTTTGGACTTCAATAAGGCATTTGAACTCTTTTATTTTTTCAACCGACTGTTGATTATTAAAATGTTGCAAGTCCCATTGCGGGATGGTCTCATTGTGCTGAACTGCTGAAGGCCAAATTGGACTTATCTAATGGTGGGTAACAAAAAAAGAAGACGAAAGAATCCACTGTAGCCGTTTCTCTTACTTGGTCCCACTTCCATTTGTTTTCACACTGTGAGAAAGAAACGATGCAAGAAGCTCGAAGAAACCTGGCTTGAGGCTGATGCTGCTGTTTTACGTCCGTGTGGGGGGATACGCTGAAGCCTTCCGGATGATGTGGAGCTCCCCAGTGTCCAGATGCTGCTCAAGCAGAGTGCGCCAGCTGTCTTCCCAACTGGTGATCGAGGATCTCCCGGATAAAGGCAATCGGATGCAAATCTGCCGTGAAAATGAAAAGCTGGCCGTGTGCAGCCGCCTTTCTCCAATTACTTTCTCAGCTGATGGGGGGGCTGAGGCTTCCAGCCGGGATCAGGAAAAATGCACCGGGGAAGCCCTGTTGCCAACCAAAGCCACCCCAAGGAGAGCTTTCCTCCCCCTTCTAGGCTAATTGAACAGCATCTTCATGGTCTAGAAAATGTGCAGCATCCCCCTATTTTTTTTTAAAAATGAGAACAAGTGGCAAATCAGGATGAGATTTTATGCTTTGATTAGAAGGGAAATAGAGGTTCCTCGCTGTCTATTTATTTGAAAAGTTTTATTATTTTGGCTTGTGTCGATGTACTGACCTATGCATTAACTTTTCTTTTACAGTTGTAGCATCTATGCGATATCTGACATGTGATGAAACTCCTACATATGAGCTGGAATACACCAAAGTTTGCAATATTTTTAAATCTTCCAAAGACAAATATACTGTGTCAGTTTCTCGAATATTTGAGAAGCTTTGTCTTTTTCTCCCCAAGAGGCAGGCAGATAGTCTTCTCAAGTTTGCTATAATCTGAAGCCTGATGAATCGCATGTCAGCTTTCATGAAGCATGTAGCATGCAGTCTGCTACACGTATTAGACTGCAAATCCATAATCCCCTGCCTATTCTGATGAATCCTGGGATTTATAGTCTAACACTGTGGTTCCCAGCTTTGAGATGTGTGGATTTCAATTTGTAATTTTAAAATGAGTGGGTGACTTTTACATCAATACAAAGAAACATTTCTAGCATACTTAGCAATGATCTTGTTGTCTGGGGAATTCTGGGAGCTAAAGTCCACACACCCCGAAATTTGCCACGGGCTAACATATTTGAAGGATCCCTAGCTGGAAGAAGGTTGGTTTAGGTCAGGGGTGTCAAATTTGTGGCTCGTGGGCCGGATGCTGGCCATGACCATGCCTGGTTTAGCGAAGGGGGGGGGGGGGGAAATGTCACGATATGTCATGTGACACTGCAGTGACGATGCGAGTTTGACACCCTTGGCTTAGGTTTTCAACTTTCTTAATTTCTAAAGTGGAAGCAACTAGCAGCAGCATATATTTATACTACAATCTGTTTAGTTAGAAGTATGGAGGTTTATTTCATGTAAGTGTACAGGATCACGATGAAATCTGACATTTCTGAAGTTTTTATGAGTTGATTTTGAGGAGAAAAAAACCACAGTGCCAGGGCTCTGCTGCAGCCAACGAACACGGAGGAGGTATTTGCAGCCAAGTCACTGAGAAATGAGGAAAGTTGCTTGGTTTAGCCATAGCCAGAGGTGGTATTCAGCCAGTTTGGACTGGTTCGCCCGAACCGATAGTGGAAATCATGGGTGGGCCTGCCCACACTCCTGGCTCTATGCCATTCTATTTAGGCGCATTTTCAACCCAAAGCACATGCGCGGAAGGGCAAGCGCATGAGTGAATGAGTGGATGCAGCACATGCGAGCGAAGCGCGCATGCACGCATGCTCACATTTGCAAACCGGTAGGGAAAGTAAGTGAATACCACCCTGGCCATAGCATTTGGCCATCTAGATCAATGCTCATGTACCGACTGAAGTTCTTTCAGGTAAAAGTCTTTTTCAGCCATCCCTGTAGATGCCAGGGAAGTGGAGAACATCCCTCCATCCTTGAATAATGGGTCTTCTACTATTTGTCCCTAACTGAGCATCATGGCTCAGATGATGTTGCAAAATTGTATGCCTTTGCTACTATCAACATAGTGAGAATCAAAATGTAGGCCAGCATGTTGTGTTTGTATTCTTCTTTTAAGGAACAGGCCAAAACCATCATCCCAAAATTTGGAGGAGGAAAAGTTGAGAAGAAGCCTAAATCTTTTTGCATTTTTTTAATTAAAAAAACCCTCTCTGAATGCCTTGCTAAAATAATATGCCAAATTTGCTAGCAAAATTCTATCCCAAGGAATCCATAGGGCTGCTTTGGAAACCAAACTGCCAAAGAAATAATAATGGGGCTCTTTGAAAAAGGATGTGTACACATAAGCATAAAAAACAGAAAAAAGAAATACACAGTCATACAGTATTATATTCAAATGTAAGACCTTTTCCACACCGCACTCCATTTTTCGGTACAAAAGGGTGCACCTGAGTGTCACAGTGAAGTGACACTCCCTTTCTCTCTCCGTCTCTTTCCCTCCCTCCCTCCCTCCCCATTCTGGTTTATGACCCAGATTTCCTCTTCTTCTTCTCTCTTTGGCATTACAACAGCTGGAGAAGCTGCCCTTTGTGAATGGCCTATCTGTTCCCCAAATGGCTGCTTACCCATAATGAAGGACATCCAAAAGGACCCAAATGATTTAAATGAGCTTCTATCGTAAATTGAGGCAGGAAGACCTAGGATTCAACCCCGAAAGAACAACCATGAAGATTAAGCCAGCCCTTGCTAGTGTGTTCACTATTTTCATCCTTATAAATGTCAGAAGCGTAACCTTAATTAATACTGAATTGCTATCAGCACTGTGCAAAGGGTCAAGTGGCATTTTAAAGGTTTTGACATTAACCAGCTTCCAGTCTTTGTGGATCTCATTCATGTCCTCATTCTACTATTGCATTCACCATTGATCCTTGTGGCCTTAACTTATTCTCCTGGTTGTTTGTTTCCAGTTTTAGCTCGGTGCCTTTTTGAAGAGGTTTCCTTCTGGTCCGTGATAACATCAACATACACTAGTTATGATTTGGTAGGAAATAGAAGTCAAGGGAATCTATTGCTTCGTATAGTATGATGTGGGAGCATAGACCCTCAATATGAGCTATTGGGGTGACAATCTGTCCCACTTCTCAGTGCAACTACGGTATTTATATATTTCATTCAACTTTATAATTCTGTGTTTTAGATAATGGGACACTGAAAAATAATGCAGACATCAGGAATGTATAAGTGGAAACAGATTTATGATAATAGATTCTGAAAGAGAACTGGGCATGTTACCCAAGTCAAAGTTATGTATAGCCTCAAATGTATAGCCTCAATTTAACAGACCCCACATTTAGCAGACTTCAAATACAACAGACCAAATTTTTGTCTGGGTATCCCCTGAAATAATGAACAAATTTGCAGTAGTTAAGTTTATGTTATACTAGACAACCTGCCACCCATTGGATCATTGTTTCAGAGAGATTTCCTTACCAGATTCATCAATGCTCTGAGCAGTGCCAGGACTTCTAATGTGCTGGAAAAGTCCTTAAAACATCAGAGTGATATTCAAAGATGTATATGCCTTGAAAGTAGCCCAGATTGAACTGCATAGCAATTGACTGCAGGAAGTCTTTGATGACATTTTTATTATTATTTATTTATTTTTATTCTACCTATATTATTATTTTTTTTACAAATAATTTAATGCAGCAAGCATACCTAATATCCTACTCCTATTTCCCCCACAAAAACAGCTCTGTGAGATTGGTTAATCCAAGAGAGAATGACTGGCCCAAGGTCACCCAGCTGGCTTTCATGGCTAAACTGGGATTTGAATTCAGTCTCTCGATTACTAGCTTGGTGCCTTAACCATTATTCCAAATGGGCTCTCTCATCTTACATACACTACTCCAGATAGAGCGAGAAAGATCACCAGTAGCCCCGATGATGTCTGCTCCAGCTTATCTAGGACTGAAGAGAAGGCAGAAAATGACCAAGTCTTGGCCAGATTGTTTTCCTCCTTTCCTTCAGTTGTTGGGGGACCAACTACCGTATTTTTTGGAGCATAAAACATCCCAATGTATAAGACGCACCTAGCTTTTGGGGAGGAAAAGAAGGGGGAAAAATCAGTTTCTGCCTCCCAGCAATTTGCCTCCTTGCAACAAACAGAAAACAGTACAGACAATATTCACTGTTTGTAGTGTTACATTTCAGGCTATACTTGTACCGATGCTGTTAAAATTGATATGCTTTCTGGAAGTATAGTTATTCTCTGCTATTTAAAAGAAGATACTGTACAATAACACTGGGCCTCTTCAGATCAAGCATTTATTTTAAAAAGCTTCTTCATTTTGTTAAGCTGTCTAGAACAATAATAAAGCAGTCTTTAAAAAATAAGTCTAATAATTTGAACATTCTATAGGCATTTAGAGTTATTGACTTACCTTCTTGCAGCAAAGGGAAAACAGCCTGATTAGCACAAGAAAAAAAATATCTGCTTCTGCCTCCCAGCAATTTGCCTCGTGGAGCACGTTTCACTTTCAGTTTAAGTGTGCCTCCCAATCATCAGCTATTTCAGGCTGCAGGGATTGCTATAGCCTATTGCAGCCTCTGCAAGCCCCATTTTCCCCATTTTCTGCAAGGAAGTAAATTGCTGGGAGGCAGAGGCCAAAGGGTGAGGGATGGTGGGCGGGTGGGGCTACTACATTCAGTGTATAAGATGCACCCAAATTTTCACCCTCTTTTAGAGGGGGAAAAGGTGTGTCTTATACTCCAAAAAATACGGTAGCTCTCGAACTAACTAGACTAGTGGTCCCCAACCTTTTTTGGGCCATGCCCCACCTAAGCATCTCTAAAATCCTGATGCCTCCCCCCCATGACATATAATTCTTACTTTAATCAAAGAGTAAACTCTACTCGCGTGGAGGAAGCCTAAAAGACCATTAACTTGGCTTAAACAAGGTTCAAATTGCTCTCATTAAAAATCAAATGGGAACCACTTGAAAAAATCACATTGGGAACCACTGAACTAGACTCATCTACAGGGATATGAGAAGAAAATCCAAGATGGTGGTTGGGTCTGTAACGTTGAAACCCTGCCTGTTTTAAGGCCTGTCGTACATAAAGAGAGCAGGGTCTCAATCATATAGTTCTTTTCACCATCTTGTCTTTTTCTCTCATGGGCCTGAAGATGATCCTGAAACTAGCCTCTTCCGCTTACGAAAAGCTGGGAAGAAAGTCTGAAGTGTTGTGTTCCTTCCCCTAAAGCAGGGGTGTCAAACTCATGGTCCACGGGCCGGATGAGTCACATGCTGGCCCTGCCCACCCCCCATTTTAACAAAGGAGAAAAAGTCACAATACATCATGTGACGACATTCGTTCCGACACTCCTGGGCTAAAGGAATGGAGCTACAATGTCCACCCAAAAAATATTATTTACATAAAACAAAACAAGGCAAACACATAGCAAACTAGTTTTGTCAAGGCTTCACAAAGCTACAGTTGAGAAAGATAAATCAGCACAGCTTCTCAGCATTGTAAGAACATCAAAGTCCAGAGCTCATTCCAAATGTAGATGTGCCCCAGTGGTGGGTTGCAGGCGCTATGCCCTGGTACGGGCATACCGGTGCCTGCCAGAGCACAACGTATCGTTCCAGTATGGTGCTCCTAGGGGCCCACCTGCCCGCCCGAGCTCCATACCTGTTTTTAAACTCTTCGGGACTTCCGCGCACGTGCACGGCACATACAGCATCTGCGCAGCACTCTGCCGAACATCTGGAGTGTTGCGGAGGCATCGCTGGAGGATAAGATGTGTATGTGCGTGCCCTGCATGTGTTCATGTAGAGGATGCCAAGCCCCGTTGCAACCATACTGGCTGCAACGGGATCCGGAACCCACCACTGATATGCCCTTCCTAATTGCCACTGGAAAATGCAATTTTCACTGTTACGTTGTCTTCCAGCATATGCACTAACTGGATCTCTAGAAACTTAGTGCATTTTATAATGCTGGTAAACAGTGGAAGGCAGGGGTGGTATACACTTCCCTTCCCTACCTTCCCTCACATTTGCAAATGTGAGTGTGTGAGCCTGCCCACCTCCACACAGCCTTCTACGCCTGCACCTTTGGCGAAAAAAGAGGCTAAATAAGATGCCATAGAGCTGGGCGTGGGTGGACATGGCCACCGGCGATTTTTGCAAATGGTTCGGGCAAACTGGGGCGAACCAGTAGAATACCACCTCTGGTGAAAGGCAACCACTAATTTAGCTTTTGCATTCCTTAACAGAACACTATTAAGCCCATCACGCACACTTGTGCAAACCACTGGCATTTTTTTTTAAAAAAACGAATCAATTTACCACCATACTGAAAGACACCTTGCTAAGTTCCTCTACATCTTACTGGCACTGCAAGCACCAGCACTGCCCCCACTCTACAAATTGCGCATTAGCCTATTCAGGAGTCCATCCATTTCTATTTTCAGAACTTGCACTAGCTAGCTTCAGACCTTGTTTAGTCTAGTGGTTAATGCAGAAGTGGGGAATGATTGTTCTTTTATGATGTGTGGGCGTGATTCACTTAACAACTGTGGCAAGATAGTTCGTAAAACGGAGCAAAACTCATTTAACAACTGTCTTGCTTACCAACAGAAATTTTGGGCTCAGTTGTGGTTATAAGTTGAGAACCACCTGTACATGACATCTTCCTTAGATGTGTGCCTGCATATTCTTCCTTTCCTCTCCTCTCGAGTGGTGGGACTCCATTGTGCAGCTTTCTTTTTTAAAAAAAAAATGCCATATGACCGAAGAAGCAAACCTGTTGCATATGCCACCCAAAGTTCAACTTCTTTGCAAGTCATGCAGTGTTCCCTTCCCAGAATACCCCTAAGACACACAAAGATGATGCTCATGGGATCATATCACTGGCTTTCAGCCTAAACTGGTCAGCAGCCCCACTGCTGTTCACAGCAGCTTCTGCTCTCTTCCCAGAATGCATCAGAAGTAGGTAGATGAACTCTACTTCAGGGGATTTCTTGCACGCCAAGAGTTGCTTCAATTAGACTGTTGCTCATTTCGATTGGAATGCCAGCTGACTTTGGCTACAGGTTTTTTCCTTCAGTCCTATTGCATTTTTTTTTAAAAAAAGAAAGCTGCACAATGGAGTCCCACCACACAAAACACACAAATACATATACAGGATGGGAGGGGAGGAGTGGGAGGGAGGGAGGGAGAGGGCTGGGAGGGAAGGAGGGAGGGAGAGACAGAGAGACAGAGAGCAAGAGCGAGAGAGCGAGACAGCGAGTGAGCGAGCGAGCGAGAGAATATGCAGGCAAAATATCTAAGGAAGATGTCCTGTACAGGTAGTTCCCGACGTATGACCACAATTGAGCCCAAAATTTATGTTGGCAAGCAAGACAACTGTTAAATGAGTTTTGCCCCATTTTGCAAACTGTCTTGTCACAGTTCTTAAATGAATCACACCATCAGTAAGTTAAAAAAACAGTTGTTAAGTGAATTTGGCTTCCCCGTTGACTCTGCTTGTCAGAAGGGCACAAAAGGGGATCACATAAGTATGTGACCCTGCATCGGTCATAAATAAGAGTCAGTTGCCAAGCACCTGCATTTTGATCATGTTTCCAGGGAATGCTGCACCGGTTGTACGTATAAAAATACTCATAAGTCACTTTTTTCAGTGGTGTTGTAACTTTGAATGATCACTAAAGAAATGGTTCTAAGTCAAGAACTTCCTGTAATAGTAGAATATCTTTTCCTAGGAACAAATCCAGAGGTGGTATTCAGCAGGTCCTGACCCGTTCTGGAAAACCGGTAGCAGAAATTTTGAGTAGGTCGGAGAACCAGTAAATACCACCTCTGACTGGCCCCGCCTCCATCTATTCTTTCCCTCCCAAGTCCCAGCTGATCAGGAGGAAATGGGGATTTTGCAGTAACCTTCCCCTGCCACGCCCACTAAGCCATTCCACGCCCGCCAAGCCACACCCACAGAACCAGTAGTAAAAAAAAGTGAATCCCACCACCGGACAAATCCAATTGCATTTGGCAGGTCTTGCTTCAGAGTAACCTTTCTGAAAACCTCTCTTAATTCTTGCAGCAAGAACTCATTCAAAAGGCCCCTGGTACCTTGAAGGCAGAAACACAAGAAACTCCAGGACTTGAAGAATCTTCTCACAGGACATCTGGACATCTAAAAGTTTCTACTGGAAGTATAGGGAGAATGACAAAAAAAGAGAGTTGCATAAAGGCTTTCTTTAATCTTGCATCATAATTAGGTTTAGAAGAGGGCACTTCCCCACTGATCTGCCCTTACAGAAACCTGTCTCCTCTTAACCATCAAACACTCAAACTATTGCAGTAGGTGGGAATTCTTAAAGCATAAATGGGGTTTGGATTCAAATACCCTGAGGAAACATCTCTTTACATCAACCAGCTTCGCATCTGCTTTGTGTAGAAGATGTAACATTTTATTTTTATTCAAGGGCAAACCAACCTTAAAAGTGCAGAATTATAGCTAAGATGGATACAGGTACAGTATTGATAACTGCTGTTATCAGTAAAACTACCTTCAGTAAGAAATCAATATCTACTTGTATACTTAAAAACAAAGAAAAATCAAAGAAAAATGTGCTCTCACAAACCATGCTTATGACTTGTCCTGACTTGATTACCCTAAATTTAACATCTTTACTTGTCACAGTGACCAAAATTCGGTCCTCAACACGTATCAGACATATGTAAATCATTCCAGTGACTGAAACAACAGCTTGTTAATTTGAGCTACTCAAAGTCTACCTTTTTCAGATCAAAGTTCAACAATAACATCTGCCCACTTCCCAGAACACATCAGTACAGTACAGTATCAAATTTAAGACCACAGCAGGGAGGACCTATTTAAATGGCTTCCACTGGCATCATTATCTGACTGAAATGTTCACTATGGTGGATCTTGTTCAACTAAACCAATGAGATAATTAAGGGGGATAAATTCAGAATGCTGTAGAGAAGATTGTTGTGGACACACATCATTCAGAAGACATTTGGGATATATATTTCTTTTCCTACTAGCTAAAAAGTAAATTGTGGAAATTGACAGTAGTCCAATTAAGACAGGAGTGTCCAATCTTAACAACTTCGAAACCTGTGGATATCAACTCCCATAATGTGAATTCCACCAAGCATGGCTGGCTGGGGAATTCTGGGAGTTGAAATTCCACAGGTCTTAATCTTGCCAAAGTTGGATGCCCTGCATTGAGAGGCTTTGGTGCCCCCCCTCCCCAAAAATCTGTCATACATTATGAAAGCAACTTCATAAACATAATAAATTCCCTTTTCTTTTATGCAAACACATTATGGTAGGAGAGCAAATAGCACTTTCCTTTCAATCACTTCCTTATACCACAAATATATATTTTTAGGCAGGACAGAAAGATTTAGGATCATTTCCTCACTCTAAACAACTCTGTCATTGTGTATATCTGGTTAGTTCACAATAATAGGCCACATTTGAACCTGGTTTGGTCAAATAATAGGAAGAAAAGTGTTAGATCTGGGCAACGAGAGAACAGACTACGGACACGAAGTGACTTAACAGCTCTTTATTAGTAGTAGTAGTGATCCAGCTTGCTCTGTGGCTGGAGGGTTCCCCTTTTATAGGACTCGGGTACGCCTCTCGACCAATCAGAGCGATACCTGTTTCCCGCTGTAGCAGCGGACCAGAGAGGAGACTTCCTACGATATATGCTAATATCTAACACCCCTCCCCTCTTAGATGGAACATTGCGGTTGGTTATGTAGTCCTTAAGGTATGTTGGAGTTTGCCTTACTCGAGTGGAGCGTCGCAGTTCGGGTTGGTCAGGAGTGGTTGCAGGATCGGCTGCTTTCTCAGTTTCCAGTTCGGGGGTTTTCATGCTTTCGTTGCTCGGGTGTTCGGGGGTCTGCTTGCTCACGTTGCTTGGGGGTTGTTCCGTTTCGTGCTCGGCCTCTTGTTCTGACCTGGGCTCGCAGGTGTCATAGTTCTCTGTGTTGGGGCTCTCGAGTGGCTGACCTTGCATTGGTAGGTAGCTCTCGTCCTCGGTTCGTAGGTCTGAGTGTGCTAGGCGACCCCGAAGTTGATCGATGTGCCTTTTCCAGTTACGCCCATCTTCCAGTTCTAACAGATACGATCGTGGACCCGTGATGCCAATGACCCTTGCCGGCATCCACAATGTTCCCCCTGCAAAGTTGTGGGCGTATACTGAATCCCCTATGCTAAAGTTCCGAATTTTGCTTGTGGAGTCTGGGGGTGCTGTGGCAGAGTAATTTGGGTGAAGACGGTCCAGGTGAGACCGTAGACGGCGGCCCATGAGTAGCTCAGCGGGGCTCCTACCCGTCGTTGCGCTGGGGGTAATGTGTTGGATTAATAGGTAATGGTCAATGCGTGTTTGCCAATCACCTGGACCCATCCTAGCGAGGGCCTCTTTTGCGGATCGCACCATTCTCTCCGCCTGTCCGTTTGATGCCGGATGGAATGGCGCGACGAGGGCATGCCGAATGCCCTGACCTGCTAAGTAAGTTTCGAATTGCATGGCCGTGAACTGGGGCCCGTTATCGGAGACCAGGAGGTCGGGCAGGCCATGAGTGGCGAAAAGTCGCCGTAGAACCTTAATGACTGCCTCTGCCGTGGTTGAAGTCATTAGGACTACTTCTAGCCATTTGGAGTATGCATCCACAACTACAAGGAACGTCTGACCTTGAACTGGCCCTGCGAAGTCGATGTGTATTCTCGACCAGGGTGCTTTAGGCTTTTCCCATTCTGTGGCGGGCGCTTCCGGGGGTGCTGGTCTCGATTCTTGGCATGGATCGCAAGTGGCCACCCACTCCTCTATCTCTTTATCCATGTTTGGCCACCAAACGTAACTTCTCGCTAACGCCTTCATCCTAACGATTCCCGGGTGCCCAACATGTAATGCATCTAACACATTTCTACGTAACGCATAAGGAATAACAACTCGATCCCCCCACAATAAACAACCTTGTAACACTGAGAGTTCGTCCCGTTTCGACCAAAACACTTTGAATTCCGGGCCCACGTTTCCCTTCGGCCACCCCCTCCAAACCCAAGAACTTGCTTTATTAAACTGTCTTTAGAGGAGAACCTTGCAACGTCGCAGGAAGAAACCGGTCCAGAGTCCAAGCAGTCAATGAGCAACACCGGTACTTCAGGAGTGGGGTCTGGCAAAAGGTCCGGTAGTGGGCAACGGCTGAGTGCGTCTGCGTGTCCTAGAGTGGAGCCCGGTCGATGAATTCACTTGTAGGAGTACGCAGCCAGGAAAACAGTCCACCTGGTCATGCGTGGAGAAAGGGAGACCGGAGTGGGGCGGTTTCCCGCCAAAAGTCCCAACAGCGGTTTGTGATCTGTAATTAGTTCAAAATCGCGGCCGTAGAGGTATTCATGGAAACGTTTTACTCCAGCTACAGCAGCTAACGCTTCCCTGTCCATCTGGCTGTAGTTCCTCTCGGCCGATGAAAGAGTTCTAGAGTAGAAAGCGATGGGTGCTTCTTTTCCATCTGGCATCCTGTGGCTAAGGACTGCGCCAACTCCAAAGGGTGATGCGTCGCAGGTCAATACCAGCGGTAGTGTCTGGCTGTATTGGACTAACAGCGAGTCAGTGGTGAGCAGGCCCTTTACCCCAGCAAAAGCTGCTGCTTCGGATCGTCCCCATCTCCATGGTGCGTTCCTCTGGAGTAGTCGATGTAGTGGCTCAGCAACGGTCGCCTTCTGTCTCAGAAAAACGCTGTAGAAGTTAAGTAGTCCGAGGAAGGCCTGCAACTCGGTCTGATTTCGTGGTGTGGGGGCGTCCTGGATCGCCTTAATTTTCTTTGAAGTGGGGTGTATTCCCTGACCATCGATTCTATAACCCAGGAATTCTATGCTAGGCACGTTAATTTGGCATTTTTCTTTTTTAAGGCGGAGACCCTTCTCTCTGATTCTGGCCAAAACAGTTCTGACTCTTTTATTTAATTGCTCCTTGTTTGCAGTGGACACTAAGATGTCGTCGAAATAGGGGACGACTCCCGGTATCCCTTGCAAAAGTCGTTCCATGACGCTCTGGAACAAACCTGGAGCAATGCTCACGCCAAATTGTAGCCGGTTGCATTTGAATGCTCCTCTATGCGTCACTATGGTTTGGGCCTCCGCTGTGGCGCTATCTACGGGCAACTGCTGGTAAGCTTGTGCCATGTCTAATTTAGCAAATATCTTTCCTGGCCCCAACGAGTGCAATAAGTGCTGTACTACTGGCACAGGATATGCGCTTTGTTGTAGTGCGACATTAATTGTGCATTTATAGTCCACGCAGATGCGGACTGACCCATCTGACTTAACGGGGGTCACAATGGGAGTTTCCCAACGCGCGTGATCCACCGGCTCAAGGATTCCTTGCTCCACTAACTTATCTATCTCCTTATCTATTTTTGGGCGGAGTGCAAAAGGCACTCGTCTCGGTTTAAGTTGGATTGGCGCCACTTTGGGGTCTAAATTGAATGAAATTGGTTTACCCACATACTTACCAAGACCGGGGCTGAACACATCCTCGAACTCCTTAAATATCTGCTCAGCGCTGCTGTTCTCCACGGCGTTGATTCCGGTGACTTCTAACCCCAAGGCTTCAAACCAGTCTAGTCCTAGAAGGTTCTGTAACGGTGCGCTGGCGATGGTCACGGGCAGCTGGGCTACGATGTCCTTGAAACGGATCTGGAATGTGCCTTGGCCCACGATGGGGACTCGGTTCCCCTGGTAGTCTCGAAGCAGGATGTCTGGAACACGTAGTTGGCTCTTTTTGAGGCTAGGGATAGCCTGTTTCATGGATGCCCATGAAATGATCATCAGGGACGATCCTGTGTCAACTTCCAGCTCGCAAGGTGAGCCCTCCAAGAGGACTGTGACTTTCAGCTTTTTAGGCCGCTTGGTGCGGACCTGACTTATTGTGGTGAGATACGTTCGCAACTCCTCTCTCTGGGTCAACTCTATCTCAGCATCTGTATCCTGAAAATACTCTCGTTGAGCGTCTTGATAGAATGCTCTTTCAGCTCTTTGTGTGTAATCTCTCTGGGAATACGCTCGCTCAGCTCTTTGGTGATTTTCTCTCTGGGTAAACACTTGTGGATTTCTTTCTGTGCGCCCTTTTTGGTTTCGCCAAGCCCCTGGGTTGGGCTTCTGTTGGCGGTACATAGGTGGCTGCCGTGAGGCAGGGGCTTCGCTCCGGCACACTCGTGCGATGTGCTCAAGTTTGTTGCAGTGCGAACAAACAACGTTCCTGAACCTACAGGTAGACCGGGGGTGATTCCCTCCGCAGCTTGCGCATGGCGGCAAACGGAATCCGGGTCTCCCCCCTGGCCTCAAGTGACTGCTCCGCATCAGGTGACTGTCCTCGAACTCGGGATCCTCGTAGTCGGGGTTTGTGTCCTCGTAGTGAACTCTGGTTTGCCTGGGTGCTGGCTGGCTTACGCTGAAACCGCGTTGTATGGTTACAGATGATTTCTCCGCTGACTCTGATGCCCTTGCTTCATTTAGAGCTATCTGTAGGGTTAAATTTGGGTTTGCCAACAGCTTCTTTTGTAGTGAAATGTCTCTTAACCCACAGACAAATTGTGCCAGGATATGCTCGTCCAGATCCCTGAACTCGCAGTGAGTTGCTGCTTTACACAAGGCTGCAACATACTGGTTGATTGATTCTCCCGCCTTCTGGTTCCGCGTGTTGAATTCCTGGCGGCAAACGTGGCGGGAAGGTTTTGGCACGTAATGAGTCTGTAGAGCCTGTTGCAACGCCGCCCATGATACTGCTTGTATCGGAGTAGGCGCGGTGAGGTCTCTGGCCGTGTTGAAGACTTCTTTTCCACAATAGCCGAGGAAGATGTTTTTCTTCCGGGCGTCGGTTATCCCCGTGTATTCATTCGCTTCGAGAAAACACTCGAAACGAATCATGAAGGCTTCCCATTCGTCGTTCGCTGGGTCGAATGGAGCGGGGGGAGTGTGCATCGCCATCTTCTCTTGTTTGAATTTGCCGCGCTGCGGTGTCCTGAGATGGCTGCCGGAATTTCTGCCGAATCCCTAGGCTGGATCAAATCCGGAGATTCTGAAGTAGCGTTCTTCGTCCTATCTGCCTCTCGATCCCATCCTCGTCGCCAATGTTAGATCTGGGCAACGAGAGAACAGACTACGGACACGAAGTGACTTAACAGCTCTTTATTAGTAGTAGTAGTGATCCAGCTTGCTCTGTGGCCGGAGGGTTCCCCTTTTATAGGACTCGGGTACGCCTCTCGACCAATCAGAGCGATACCTGTTTCCCGCTGTAGCAGCGGACCAGAGAGGAGACTTCCTACGATATATGCTAATATCTAACAAAAAGCATGTTCCAAAATTGGGCATAATGAGAAACCGTGGTTCCTTCAAAACATGATCTTGTTTAAACTTCTGTCTTTCTTGAACAAAAGAAAAAAAAAAAAGGGGGGGGGGAAGGAAAACAGAACAATGACATGAAAACTGAAAATTCAGGCCTGTTCTTTTTGTTTTCTGTGTATAAAACAAACGGGAGCTAAGGTGGGCGGGGAGGGGAACAACAAAGACATTAGAACATGTGAAATTCTATTACTGATGCTAATATTTCATACTTTGTTCAATTACAGTTAGCAAAGATACGTGTTTCCTCGCCAAGCAAACAAGATGACACTGGAAACCTCCCCCCCCCTTAATTGTTTTTTTAATCAGAAAAATTTCAAGAAGCATCCGTTTCCACTTTTGTCTAGGTTCGTCACTATTAAATAAATAATAAGCAGCTTTGAGCTTCTTGGGATAGCATTAATGCATTAATTGCTTAGTTTAACACTGCATATTTATGACTCCGCTCCATCGGCGCCTGCATCAGACTGCAGAATTAGCTGATATCAGCTGCCCAAAGCCCCCGTTTATTTAAATTGCTCGTTTTTGTTTCCTTCTGAAAAGGATTGGCACCAAATGAAAGTGACTGCAGGAAGTTGCCTGCCCTTGTGGAGGGATTTCTTTATTTTATTTTGGGAAGGCCATTCCATAGCCATTCTTGATTTAAAGCCATAAGAGAAAAGCAATTAGAAGTTTGTGCTCCTAATTATGTTCTAATTAGAAAGTTTAATGGAAGTATCTAAATGAAGATGTATGAGGCCTAAAATGAAAGAACTGATGACCAAGTAGCTAGTTAAAAAAGAAAGAAAGATAATCCTTAATATTTTATGCTAGTGTGGTAAGAAACCAGACCTTCAAAAAAGAAGATGTGGCAATTTTCCAAATGAACCTCTTCTGAGGAATAATTCTCAAATTCTGACTGTGTTTCTAACCTGCATCAGTATATGCCATGCCCTATCCTAAGTGTCAATACTTCCATTAGGAAAACATTTACTATAAAGTCCAATAAAAAGATAATACTAATAACAATAACAATAAAAGCCACCATCACCTCTACACAATGGAGCATTTGTTAGTCAGACATAACTGCTTGAAGGCAGAATATCATTTCTGGCATATGAATAATATAATCCAGTTTGACAAATCTTATCTTCCAGTTCAGCACCAGTTTATATTTCTCTAACAGCTTTTATATCCCATTTCTGATATGAAATTCTTCTTCCTTTCATGAGCCGTGCCACAATTTAGCTCTCACAGTTGGGTGCTGTTATTGCCTATGTGAAATTATTATTGGAGTCAATTAGCTTTCGACTGGCTACGACTCTGTGAATGTTGCCCCGAAGTGAAGGAGGTAATAAGTTATTTCCAGGAATCTGCCTAAAATCTGTGAGGCTGATTTACATATCAGATGTTCTGCTGTTGGGTTTGGCTCTGATGAGGTGAAAAGGTAATGGCTGAATGCGGAATGATACGGAAGCAGTGTTTTCAGATCTTGGAATCTTCAGAAAAGTGTATCTCATAGAAAAACAAGGTCATTGCATCAATACAGTTAGCCTTTTCACAATAGACTATTCTGACATTGATTGTGTTCCACAAGGGACAATGGAAAGGATTGGGAATAGTTATACAGGACAAAAGAAGAAGAAGAGACCAACTAACTGTCTTTAACTATCTCAAAAGCTGCCATGCAGAAGACAGAACAGCTGTTACTCTCTAAGGTTTCAAGGAGAAATGCAATTACTAATACTGTAGGAAAGCAGATTTTGGCTAAACGGTATAGACATTTTCAAATGGATAAGGCTGTTTGACATTTCCTAGAGTCCTGGCCATGAGAAATAAATCTACACTACAAAATTCAAGGCTACCTTCTTTTTCTAAAACCCTATAATTCTTCATATTGCTCTATTTAGAAAAGTAAGTGAAATAAATCAATAAAAATAAAATGCATTAACATTGAAGAACTATATTAAAATCATTGTTTCTTATATTTCTGCCCTTTATGTTTCCTGTTGTTGTGTGTGTGGGGGGAAGGGGAGGGCGGGTGGTGAAAAGCCCACTTAAATAAGCCTCCAGAGAGTGATACAAGCAGGCATCTCTTATTGGCATGCAGAACTAGAGAGATCACTGGGCTCCTGGCCAAAAGAACGCCAAAGAGCTTCAAACTCATCAAGGTTACAGACTTTATACTGTACAAAATGTTGCATGGGAATGGTAAAAAAAACCCTCAACCCACAGTGTAAATCATACTGTGACTTTTATAACCAGAACATAATATCTGAGAATACTGAGAATATGGGGTGACCTTACTAAGGCCATCAAAGCACTTTTCCATTATAGGGGCAGATATTGGGCTTAACACTTGCCATGATTACACATGGTAGTTGACATAATAACATTGGTTGTGCCCATATACTGCTTCCTTTCACTTCAAAAGTAAGTCAATGGTCTGATTTGTATTAACCAGAATAATCAATCAGAATAGAGCTGGAAGGGACCTTGGAAGTCTTCTAGTCCAACCCCCTGCTCAAGCAGGAGACCTTACAACTTCTGAAGGCAAGCTGTTCCAAATGGTTAATTGCCTTCACTGTTAGGAAATTTCTCCCTAGTTCCAGGTTGTTTTTCTCCTTGACTAGTTGCCATCCATTGTTCCTTTTCTTGCCTGCAGGTAAATAGGCCTGTCGAAAATTCAGATTTTTACATTTTTTCCCTGAAAGATAACAAGGTGATGGGCAAGGTTAGAGAGAGGGAGACCATGAGTTCTAGTTTTATCTTGCCCATGAAAGCCAGATGGGTTGTTAAACCAGCAGGATCCCACCACTGCTCACAAGTAAACAAGTATCTGTCTTCAAATACCCACATTGGTATTCCAACATAGATCTCTTCAACATTTATATTTTATTGTGTTTTTTCTGATCTAGATGAAATGTTGATACATACATACATACATACACACACACACACACACACACACACACACACACACATTGCTAGTCCATGTGTGAAATGTCATATGCTAAATAAATAAATAAGTATGTTTTCCTCAGATGCAGAAGAAGCATTGCTTTAATCTTACACAATTCTTAGGGTGATGATCTGGAAATCTATTCTGGGCCTTCTGGGGGGCAATCAATTTGATCTGGAAACAATATTCATTTAAAAAACAGTCGCAATTCCTCATCCTCTGAATCACACAATTGCAACATTGCAGGGTTGTGGAGACCAGACCCTTCTGAAATTATTTCCTTGACACAGATCCAGATGCAATGTAGTCAATTCAAACACAGCATTACTAACCATAGAAAACTGCAAAGATATACTGAAATCACAAATGATGCAATCACAGGCATTAGCAATAGCAATAGCACTTAGACTTATATACCGCTTCACAGTGCTTTTACAGCCCTCTCTAAGCGGTTTACGGAGTCAGCATATTGCCTCCAACACTCTGGATTCTCATTTTACCCTCCTCAGAAGGAGTCAACCTTGAGTTTGGTGATATTTGAACTGCCAAACTGCAGCTAGCAGTCAGCTGAAGTAGCCTGTAGTACTGCACTCTAACCACTGCGCCACCTCAGCTCCTATTGTCCTTACAAGCAATTAGGGGGTTAGAATGAGGAGGGGAGAGTTGGAGGTGAACAACAGGAAAGAGGACTACAGTGAGCAACAGGGAAGCTGAAAAGAAATATGAGAGCAATTCGAATGAAATTTTAAATTATTGGTGATAAAGAGGAACCCAAATATGAGCGGTAACTGTATAGTCAAGAAATAGTTTTGAGATTACCTTATATTCAGCAGTGGGGTGGATTACTTGTGTATTAGGAATCCCACTTCGCCTTCCTGCTTTGTAAATTTTGTCTTTTTAAAGCAGAAAATTAGACTCAAAAGTATCAGATTGTATTTTGGCAGCCATTTTGTGAATGTCCACCTCCATTGTATCTACCTTGTAATGACAATGGTGATGCTTTATCAATATTCAAATTTTGCACTAGCTCTTAAGTATGCTCCTTATCACAATACTACTTGTGTAATAGTACCATTCAGATGTGAACTTTATTTCCTGCCTTCATTATTTTTTACATATAATTCAAGGTGGTGAACCTATCCCAGGGGTGTCCAAACTTGGGAACTTTAAGACTTGTGGACTTCAACTCCCAGAATTCCCCAGCCAGCATGGCTGTCTGGGGAATTCTGGGAGTTGAAGTCCACAAGTCTTAAAGTTCCCAAGTTTGGACATCCCTGACCTATCCAAAACACTTTCCTCCTTCTATTTTCCCACACAACAACCTTGTGAGGTAGATTGAGCTGAGAGAGAGTGACTGGCCGAATGTCACCCATCTGGCTTTCAAGGTAAGAGTAGAACTCATGGTCTCCCTGCCTCTTACCTGGCCCATCACCTTGTTATCTTTCAGGAAAAAAAATGTACAAATCTGAATTTTTGACAGGCCAGAGACCAAGATGATTTCTGAGTCTGTCTGGGGAATGATGGGTGAATGGTATTTAACAATATATCCTCCCAATGTGCTAAATTTGTGTATGTGGACTTATAGAGTATTTTTATGCTCTTCTGACTTGGCACGCCACCTAAAGTCATTGATTTGGCAGCTGATAAGTCTAAATAAAAAATAATCATTGAAGTCCTTTACATATCCGTATTTCCCCCCCTCGCTCACATGAAAAACTTTTGCACAAAAGAAACTCTTTTTAATGCTCTGGCAGTTTGTTCCGCAGCTTGTATCGCTGTGGGCACCACTTCAAATCCTCTTTAATGCTTCCAATTACTTAATTTGTTCTGCTTTGATTGGCCACTAAATAAATTCAGACAGGCCCATCTATACAAGAGCTGAATAGTTTGTGCCATCAATCAAGGGTTTGTGGGGGGGGAGGTTGTGTGTTTCCATTTTATGGGATACTCCCTACTGGTCACTACTTGGTAGCTCCATCCATGACTGCACACATATTGGACGGTGGATTAAACTAGTTAACAGTCTAGATAGATTATCAACATTAACACAACTGGTTTTTTTTTCTCTCCTCAAGCACTGAGCAGAATCAAAGTCATTCATTATACAAAACAATTAAGCTCATTCTTTCAGCTTCAACTTTGCTAGTTTTTTTTCCTCCTTCTTTCTTCTAGTAGAAAAAAAAGGTGATTTTTAATTGAAGCATTTGTCTTTCCCCAAGAGGGTAATATCAACACAGAACACTGGTCATTACTGGTTCCAGCATTTTTTTACCCATATAGTTCTAGTAAAATAGTCATTGTGGCTAAATGTGGGAAATTCCTACAGAGAAGATATTATATAATAACTTTTTCGTTTAAACCTTTGCTAACAGCTTCCATCATTTAAGAATCCCAGTTAAAAAGAAGACCACCATAAAACGTAACAAACGCAACAGCAATATCAAGGTAGAAGCAAAGCGGTTATAAAAACCAATAGTAAGGACACTGCAACAAAACACCCAATAGCACTGTCTGAAGTGCAACAGCATACAAACAATGTGATATTCTTATTTATTACAAGAGCCTACTGTCATTTTCCCCCTACAATCTCCCAATCTTCTCAAAACCTTCTCTAAGGTAGAAGAGCCCTTGGGGAGAAGGCATTAACCATGCCCTCTAAGTTTCATTGATGGAACAATTTGCTCAGTTAAATGACTGGTTCAGTTTCACCCAGTATTATTGAAATTAAATACAATAATTCATCACTGAATACATGTTTTTTATAAAAATGCCTCAACTTCTCATGTCTGGGAGTAGCATGACTAATCTTAACTTTCAATATGCTCTCTCTCTCTCTCTCTCTCTCTCTCTCTCTCTCTCTCTCTCTCTCTCTCCCTCCCTCCCTCCCTCCCTCCCTCCCTCCCTCCCTCTCTCACTCACTCACTCTCTCCCTCCCTCCCTCCCTCCCTCCCTCTCTCTCTCTCTCTCTCTCTCTCTCACACACACACACACACACTGTATCTAGTCCATTGGTGGGTTCCTACAGATTTGGACTGGTTCAGTCCTGGCACGCCCATGAACCGGTTCTCCCAGCAGCGCCATAGGCATCACCATCTTGTTTTTTGCTTCTGCACATGCGCAGAGCAATTTTAGTTCTACTGCGCATGCGTGCGGGGCACATGCCTGAGCGAACCGGCAGTAGTCTGTGCTGGAACCCACCCCTGATCTAGTCCCTTTCTCAGTCCTCCTTTCTTGCTTATGTAATTCAAGTTGCAAATGCTTGTTAACAAAGAGTTAAAATCTCTTGCACACAATATACGTTCCTCTTTATTCTGTATGGGGCAATTATAACCTTGGAGAACAAGATATTATTATATACAGTATGTCCTTTTCCTCTTAACAATCAACAAAAGAGATAAACTTGCATGCTCAGTTATTCTGTAATTTCTTAAGATCATCTTAGGGTGATGTTTTTGAAGGACTTGGAAATATATTTAAATAGAATTGACTAATCGCTTAAAATATTAGGTGATATGCTTTAATCAATTGGAATTCCTTTTAATTACCCGTCACATTTTAGATGTTCTTGGCCTTTCATAAAAATCACCTGCTGGATTTCTTTTACAGATTTGCTGCTCCTATTCACATATCTTTGCAAGTGTCTTTACATTAGTTGGACCCAGGAGATTCTTTGCAACATAATCCAACAGACTAGAGTGCTGGCTTGTTCTTCATCAATCTTCTTGCTTTTATTCTATCTTCTTCTTCTTTTTTTGAAACTCCCCAAGGCAAGCTAATGTCTTGCTTTTTGCAGAAAAAATAATTGCAACCAGCCTCCCTTCCATACAAGACCTGCATATTGCGTGTGTCAGAGGAGGGCTGAGAAGATACCTGCAGACCCCTCACATCCTGGACGCAAACTATTTCAACTCCTTTCCTTGAGATGGCACTATATCGCATTGTATGCTAAGACAACTAGACACAGTTTTTCCTTTGTGCCATTATGCTGCTGAACACCTAATTTTCACAGTTGACAACCTATAGGGACTACTAAGTTCTGTCTAATGTGTATGTATATTAACCCAAAGGATGTGGCTGTAGTATTATTTATCCATTTTATTACTTATTTCCTCCTTCTATTGGTTGAACATTTTTAGTATTATTATTATTTCTATGTTTTGCAAGTATACTGAGGGTTTCTGTGCAGGAGACAAATTCCTTGTGTCTGACCATACTTGGCCAAATAAAATATTTTTTTTAATAAAGTTTTTTATTTTTTGTTCTCTATATATACATTCACATATTTATTATTCTTTTTTTTTACATTCATAATTCTAATACATTTGTCATTCCATTTATAGAATTGTAATATTCCATTTGGGTTGTTTTGTTTACCATCCCTCACCTATTTTGACACCACGTTCTTCTTTTCTTTTCTCCCTCCCTCCCTTCTCTATTTCCTTCCTTCCTCTTTTCCCTTCCTTCTTCCCTTACCTCTCCCCTCCCCCTCTCTTCCTCTCCCCCTTCCTACCCTCTCTCCTTCTCTCCTTCTCCCTTTCATCTTCCTTTCCTCCTCACTATCTTCCTTCCCTCCTCTTCTTCTCATCTTCTCTCCTCTCTTCCTTTCTCTCCCTCTCTCCCTTCTCTACTTTCTTCTTTCCTCCTCTCCTTTCCCTTCCTTCTTCCCTTACCTCTCCCCTACTTCTCTCTACCACTTCCCCTTCTTCCCCTCTCTCCTTTTCTCTTCCCCCCTTCCATCTTCCTCTCCTCACCTTTTCCCTTCTCTCCTTTTCCTCTCTTCCTCTCTTTCTTCCTTTTTCTATTGCTGCAGGTGTCTCTTCCAGCTCTTAATTTCTATTTTCGTGGGGTGGTATTTCCACAAACCCAAAAATCTTTGTATATCATTTCTTGTTATTTTTTTAAAAAAGAATATTTTTATTTTTTTGATCAGAGAAAAACAGACAACAAATAACACATAGAACCTTCCTCAATCTCGTACAGCATGTCATTTGGTTGTAAAGTTTTTGTGCATTACTTCCATAGTCTTCACTTTCAAATGTATGCAAGATCACAAATTATCAACTCATTTCAAACAAATTCGCATATCATCAATCCAGTATATTATATAAACATTATTATAATTATTAAACATTCATTTGACTATAAATTGCTTTTACATCCTTTTGTATGAAATATCCTAAATTTGAAGTAAAACTATATAATAGCATTCCATTCAATAACATTTCATCTTTCTAACATATTCTAAATAAAAATTGATTATATTTAATAACAAATACTTTTAAGTCTCCTCTTGTAGTCCTCATTTGCAGTTTGTATAAAATTTCATATCCTCAAACTAGTACCAATATATGTATTATTATCAATATTATTCATTTATATGACTATATATAATATTCTAAATTTAACTAAGTTTGACTTAATTTTTATTATAAACTTTCACTACGTCAACCTGTATCTTTCCAGTAATAGTGCAGTTTTATATCTCGTGTCATTTGTGGAATTAATATTCTGGTTGTTTTCTTAGTGAATCTTTTATGGACTTCTTTTTGCAGCTTGTTGCTCATTGTATATCTTATGAGCACTTGAAACCCTCCATCTGTTCCTTTCATCAACTTATCTTTGGTTATCACTGATGTTTCAGTCAAGATTTTTCTCCTTACTTCCATCAAATTTTCTCTTTCTTCTTCTTCTGTACTTTGAGGTCTGAGGTAGAGTTCCAGTCCACCTACCTCACCTTTCCATAGTCCACTCTTACTATTTCCAACCACGCTCAGTATGCTGTCAGTATCCACAATTTTCTTATCTCTTTGTTCCTTTTTTCCTTCAATTTTTGGAACTCTGTCCTCAACTTTCTTTTTTTTATAAATATTATCAATTTTTCCATCTCTTTTTGATGTTCTTTGTTCTGCGTCATCCATTCTCATCTCAATTTTCTCTGTTATTATTAATATCTTTTGAATTTTAAACACAATCTTTTGCAATATTACTGTTTCTTTTTCATGTTGTGCCATCCTTCCAACTTATAAACACTGCCACTATACCATTCAAGACTTTTATTGTATTCCAAACAAGTTCATTATAATCTTTCAAGTCAAAATTTTGCCTTCACTGCAAAAACTCCGAAACAGCAACTGTATAAACAAACCGTGCTCTTTCCACTATCACTCTCAATAAACAAACTGAAAGGAACTCCAATGATCAAACAGCGGAAAAAAGATACAATGATTCAGCCTCCAGCCTTAAAGTGGCAATGTTAACCTTTTTCTCTTTGCTGTTACAGCCCTTTTTAAATAGCAGACTTACAGAGAAAAATTCTTAATAAAAAAACAATCCAATCAAACGTTGTAGAAAAGCAAGAAATTTTTAATCCACAAATATATATAGAAAAAGTAAAAAATAAAAAGTAGAAGAAGAAAAACTGAGCCTTCCAATTTAAAAAATAGGAAACATTTGCAGAACTTCCATTCGTAAAAAGAGAATTTTTTAAAAAAGAATAACATACTAAGTTTAATGTTGCTTAATTTCACTGCTTGTTTTCTTTTGTCTTCAATTTTAATTTAGGTTTAATTTTCTTTGGGTGGTCTCTTTTCTAATAATAAAATTTCCTCACCAATCCGACACATTATTCTCTTCCATTTTATTTCCGTTCTGGAGCTGTCCCAACTTCAGCAGCTTCAGGGCTGGGTTTCTGTCATCAGGAAAAAGAGCTTCTCCTGGATCAATCAGAGACTTTGTGGTATCTCTGAGATCAGCAGGACATACTCTTCTCTATTACTGTCTCTTCGGGACGGTTTAGGTCCAAAAGGACCACCCAGTGGCAGAAATATCAACTGTGATCTTGGAGCTCCAAGATTGCACGTCGTGTCGTCACGACCTCAGCTCTCTCTCTTCCCTTGGCCAAATAAAATATTGTGTTGCGTGCATTGGGTTGGGTTGGGTTGGGTTGGGTTGGGTTGGGTTCTATTCTATTCTATTCTATTCTATTCTATTCTATTCTATTCTACTGTGCCCTCCATAATGTGTAGTCACTTCTGAGTAAAATTCTAAATAAAGCTCAGGTTTTCCATTCCCTGGGAGGAAATAGAACTCCTCATTCATCTGGATCATCAATGTTCAGTTGAAAGATTTCCTATTTAGATTAAGAATAGTTCAGAACAGCTTTTTCCTGTTTATCCAAATGTTCCCCTTGCCATTCTTCACTACAACATCTAAGCTAGGGTAATGTTTGGGTTCCTTTCACTAGGTGAGTCTGGTCAGCCATTTCTTTGGGAAATTTTGAACTGAACAGTGTTGAGAGCCTAAATAGTCCCTAAAACCTTCTCTTTTGCTAAATTTCTAATTTCTTCTACTCCAGAGCTGTTCTTTGCACATCACATTTTTACCTACATTTCCTGTTGGATATGAACCACTTCCAGTTACTATTGGTCCTTTTTGATCTCAAATCGGTCACTTGTAGAGGCCTGATGGACAGGTCCAGTATTTAACCTCTAGACTATATGCTGGTTTGTTTTTCAATTATATCTGACACTAGTGTATAAGGAAACTAAGGCTAATACTATACTGGTAACATTTTTTACATGTTTTCTTGATTATCCTTACTGAATCTAGTGGAAAATATATTGCTTTAGAAATATTTTTCAAAGGAAAAAACTGGGCGAGATGCTCATGACTGGGCTGCATTGAATTTCATGATGAGATGGCCAAGATGTGCGATGGCCAGTCTTGCATTGTATGATCTTCTCTCCAGTGTTGGTGAGTTCCCATTCTTCAAGTAAATTGAAGAAGATATCATCAATGAATGTCGTACACGGGACTTTTTTGAATCAGGAAATGTGGTCAGACAGATAAAAAAGCAGAGATTGTGCATTAGCCTATTCAGGAGTCCATCCACTTCTATTTTCAGAACTTGCCCTAGCTAGCTTCAGAGCATGTTTGGTCTAGTGTGGTTAACACAAGAGTGGGGAATGATGGTCCTTTTATGATGTGGACATAATTCACTTAACAACTGTGGCAAGATAGTTTGTAAAATGGGGCAAAACTCATTTAACAACTGTCTTACTTAGCAACAGAAATGTTGGGCTCAATTGTGGTCATAAGTCTACTTAAGGACTACTTCCTTAAATGTGTTGCCTGCATATTCCAACCCCGTCTTCCTCTCTTCTCTCTCTTCTCTCTGTGTGTCTGTATGTGGGTTGCGTATTTTGGGTGGTGTGAGTCCATTGCGGAACTTTAAAAAAAAACATGTGACTGAAGAAGAAAATCTGTAGTCAAAAGTCCACTGGCATCCTGAGCGAAATCGGATTGGATTCTCTCTGACCAGCCAGCAATATGATCAGTGGTGGGTTCTTACCAGTTCGGCTGAACCAGTAGTGGTTTGGCGGCCTGGGTCGTTGGAACCGGCATCGGTGCTGCCACCTTGTTTTTTAGTTCTGTGCATGCGCAGAACAATTTTAATTGCACTGTGCATGTGCACAAAGCATGCAAAGTATGCATACAAGTGAACCGGCAGTAGTGTCTGCCAGAACCCACCACTGGATATGATCCCATGAACATCATCTGTGCATGCCTCAGGACATTCTGGGAAGAGAACAGAAGTCACCATGACTTGCAGTGAAGTTGAACTTTGGATGGCATATTCAACTGGGCAAGACTACTGTTACTGATTTTATGTTCAATGTCTGCATTGTACACTTTAGAAAAAGCATCACTACTGAGCTCAAGGAAAGCAGAGACAAGTTTTATTTGCGTATCTATAAGCTTAAAAAAATCTAGATAGTTACTTCTAGCCCTAGGGATCATAAAAAATCTTAGACACCTTCCTGGTAGCTTTTCTTTGTATTTTTTTAAATAAATGGCTGCTATGTTCCCCCATTTCTTTTAAAGGCCAAATTTTCCAAAACCAGGCTGTTCTCAGATGCCTTTATGTGATTTATACCCTACCTTTACATTGAACAACTGGTGTAAGATAATGTTTTCCCCCTATTTCTCTTTGTGAAGACGGTTGGCATCTGAGAACAGACATTGAAAGTAAAATCAGTAACAGTACTCTTGCCTGGTTGAATATGCCATCCAAAGTTCAACTTCATGCAAGTCATGGTGACTTCTGTTCCCTTTCCAGAATGCCCTTAGGCATACACAGCTGATCTTCATGGGATCATATTGCTGGCTTTCAGCCTAAATTGGTCAGAGAGAATCCAACCCCACTTCTCCTCCCAGCAGCGTCTGCTCTCTTCCCAGAATGCACCAGGGGTATGCAGATGAGCTCTTTTCCCTCACATCAGACTTCATCACTTTACTGGCTTTCTTGGACACCAAGAATTGCTTGTTGCAATTTCATACATGGGACTTTTTTGAATCAGGAAATGTGTTCAGACAGAGGAAAAAAAGCAGCGATTTATGTTTATTTTTCAACAGCAATCAAAGCCCATCAAAACAAAAACCCCAAACCTAGATTATCTTGAAACTGAGATGGAGAAACCAAAGCCACTTTCAACGGAGAAAGAAAATATTGGGTAACTTGGGAGAACTTGGCACTACAATAATTCAAACATTTGAGAAAAGCAGATTGTGGTGAATTCTTTCAAGTGGTGCCTGTTTCCCATAGACAGTGCATCAGCTGTTAGGGCAGAAATGCACTTATTCCTTTGAATGCAGATTCTGATCCTGTGTTTGGGAAATGAATGCTTACTAAAAGCTTGAATTTGAAGTGAAACTTTTTATACTATGAGGCTAGAATGTATCCTGTACATTCTTACATCAACATTTCTCTCCCCCGCCCCCGCTTTTGTGAAAGATTAAGATCCCAGCAGCTTTAGGAAAAACATTAATCTGTTGGCAATTTCTCAGAACTACTGTGACTTAGTGTGCTAGGACTGCCTTGTTGAAATGATCCATCTATTTTTTTATGCTGTCTTTTTATCCCACCTTTTATTACTCAGCAACTCAAGGTGGTGGACAGACATAATACTCCTCCCTTCTCCTATTTTCTCCACAATGACCCTGTGAGGTGGGTTGGGCTGATAGAGTGGCTGGCCCAAATTCACCGTCTACTGGTTTCTAGGCCAGCACCTTAATCTACACCAGGAGTGAAATCTTCTAAACCTTCACTACCGGTTTGCAAATGTGAGCGCTTCCATGCATGTGCAGAGCGTCAAACACAGATGTGATGACATCCAGGTGGGTGGGGGAGCCTGCTACCGAGCACACCTGCAAAGGTAAGTAGAACAGCGAGGGGGGGATTCCACTATGCCAATCTTGCTTTCTAGCTAATATAAATTGCATGTCACAGTTGATCATCAGAAATACCGATTTGCCTGAACCAGTAGCATTCTTTTACTACCGCAGTGGTGGGATATGACCGGTACACCCTAGACGTACCGGTGCCTGCTGGGAGAACCAGGTAGCGTTCTGGTAGATGTTCCGGAGGGTTCCGCCCGTCTTCCTTACTGGTATTTGAGCCGATCAGGGCTTCCACGCATGTGTACGGCATGTACAGCACCTGCGCGATGCTCCGCCAAGCAGCTGGAGCATTGCAGAGCGTCGCGGGTGGTAAGTATGCATGCCTGTGTTGCGTGCATGCTGCGTGTGGCTTGCGCGTGTGCTGTGTGCATGCATGTGGTGGAGACCTGGGCCCACTGCACCGTACTGGTTGCAATGGGATCTGGAACCTAACACTGTACTACCGGTTCAGGCGAACCGATCCAAACTGGTTGCATTTAACCCCTGCACTACACCAAACTGACTCTCAATGTTTAGTACTAAAAAGCAAAAGGAATCTGAAATAAAACAAGCAACGTGCTGAAGCACGAGACCAGATAATTCACTTTCCTCCGTTTACATATGGAGTGGGGGGGGGGGAACAATTGCTAGATATCCAGGAATATTTTCCCCCAAAGATTGCATAAATCTTTGGATTTGGGAGCCTTGCTTGGGGGACGATTGTTCGCAGAAGCACACAACAAGTTGCTTTTTGGGAGATGAAGGAGTTCGAGCCGGTTCATTCTTTGACTTTGATTGTCCTTTGAGTTGGTTCTACGAAAGCTTTTCCATGGTTCCTTTGGGGCTCTAATCAGAAGCCATCACTTTCGCCTTGGAAAATAACAAGTGGAACCGCAGAGCTGCTTATTCTGTACTGACAAAATGTCAAGAAAATACAAACAGATGTTTCCAATGGTCCCCAGTGGGCCAAGGGAAAGGATGAAGAGTTCAGTAATCAGTTTTTCCAACTTTCTCCCTGTCCACCTACAACCTGAAACAGGGGCGCTATTGTTGACTTGTTTCATTCTGCTTTATTGACTCTGCCGGGGAGATCTCTCTCCCCCTGCTGACAGGAAGATGATGGAGAATCTGAAAATTATTTTAGGCAGAGCCGTGCTGTGTTGTATGCCATGATAAGCTAAGTACATATTTAGAAATAGTAGTGAGAATTGCTTCCCCTTCTCTCGGCTATTGATAAAACAATGGCACACCAGGGCACAATGAGCTGCGTTATTACATTCTTTATTGCACCAAGTTAATCGGTAGATTTGGGCTGTCAGTACACAGCTTTTATGCTAATTTTCAAAGTTCTTACTTGGAATACAATGATTTAATTGGTCCCGCAGAGTAAGGGCATGGACGTTAGTGAGATTTTACCATTAAATATAGTAATTTCATGTGTGAAGGAATGGAAAATGATCCAAGCTGCTCAATCGAAGGGGAATCTCTATAGAACAGAAGTGGTACTTGCAGGTTCTCCAAATTACTCAAAATTTCCACTACCGGTTCTCCAGAACCTGTCAGAACCTGCTGAATTTCATCCCTGCTCTCGCCTCACAATGAGGAGGTTGTGAGTTCGATCCTAGGTAGAGGCAGATGTAGGGTCTCCTGCTTGGGCAGGGGGTTGGACTAGATGATCTGCAAGGTCCCTCCCAACTGTGTTAATCTGTTAAAGTGCCTCAACATTTGAGATTCCCCCCCCCCATTTATTATACTTTGGTTATTAGTTCATGTATGAACTCGCCATAAATTAACCCCTCCTCATTAAATTAAGCTTGGATGTCCTTCATTAGTTGGTTAAAATATGCTTTTGTTTCTGCGTGTTTATATATAAACCCCCTCTTCCACAAAATCCATGTGATGTATTTCTACCCACTTTGAAACCTTCAAAGTTCAGATAGCCCTCAACTTACAACCATTCGTTTAGGGACTGTTTGAAGTTACAATCCCACCCTGAAAAAAGTGATTTATGATCGTTTTTTCACATTACAACTGTTGTAGCATCTCTGGGGCCACATGATAAAAGTTGGGATTCTTGGCAATTGGAGTGTCCTGGGGTCATGTGATAAGCTTTTGAGAACTTCTAACAAAGTAAATGGGGAAGCCAGATTGACTTAACCATGTTACTAATTTAACAACTAGAGCGATTCATTTAACAATCGTGACAAGAAAGCTCATAAAATGGAACAGAACTCACTCTTGCTTAGTGATGGAAATTTTGGGCTTAACTGTGGTCGTAAATCGAGGACTACCTGTAGCCATTGGCTATCAAAAATTTGCCAAAGTAGCTCTTAATTTTCCTCTCCTGTTTAGCCTGGGAATTAAAAACCTGAAAATGCTACCATTCCTCTTTTGCTAAAATCTTTACCGCAGAACCAGTTTTATTTTTCAGTGGGTGTCAGAGGTCCCGTCCTTCCAAAAGACCTAATTTGCCTGCCACAAAGAAGCTTATGCTTCCAGAAGTGGGGAAAACACGATACAAAGCGGTAAAAAGAGAGGCCGTACTTTCTTCTGCTTCAGCTGTATCTGAACCTTGTTTGATGGCGCTGTGCTGCATTTGTTTTGCCCAGTAATAATCCTCTTTTTGATGTTGAAAGGCAATCACAAAAACATTATTTTTAAGTGGATAAGGTGATTGCAATCAGATCCATTTCAGATATATAGAGCTTCCTTTACTAGTTTCTGGCTTTGGTGATGTATGATTGCTTTTCCATTTGCCTCAAATTGGTCAGGAGTTTGATTGATTTAATTGAACTTATGACTAACCTCAAATTCTTTATTCCAGCATTTCTTTTAAGGCGTTTGGTACTCAGTCTGCTCTGGTGAAAGAGTGACCGGCAGTAAACAATGAATGGGAAACACAATAGAAATCAGACTGAGATCAAACCATGGGTATGGTGCAGTGGTAAAATTCAAATATTTTTACTGTCAATTCTGTGGGCGTGGCTTGGTGGGAATGTCAGGGAAAGGATACTGCAAAATCTCCATTCCCACCCCTCCTTGGGGCCAGCCAGAGGTGGTATTTGTTGGTTCTCCGAACTACTCAAAATTTCCACTACCAGTTCTCCAGAACCTGTCAGAACCTTCTGAATTTCACCCCTGGTATGGTGACTGATCCAAGGCAGAACTCAAAAGAAAATCTGGAGCAAGGGTATCCAATCCTGGCAACTTTAAGACTTGTGGATCTCAACTCTCAGAGTTCCCCAGCCAACATGGCTGACTGGGGAATTCTGGGAGTTAAAGTCCTCATGTCTTGCCAAGGTTGGAAACCCCTACTTTAGAGATACCCTAGGACAGAGAAACAGGGTTTCCAGAGAAAAGAATCAAGAGCTCAGGCCAATCTTAATCCATCCACATTGTTCCAGAATTTTAAAATAGACTTCTGAAGCAACTTCTCCAACCCAGCAGTGAACAAACCAGGATCCTCCTGGCAAGTCAACTGTCATTCTGATACAGTGATGGTATGCTGCTGGTTCGCAGCGGTTCAGGAGAACCGGTAGTGGCGGTGGTGTGAGGCTCCGCCCACCCACCCAGACATTATAAAGGCATGTCTATGCATACGCAGAAGATTCTGCGCATGCCCAGACATGCTGCATCCGAGCTCCCGCTACCGAACTGGTAGTGAAGAAAATAGAATACCATTACTATTCTGATATATCTCCTCATAAGGAGGTCTGTTTCTCAGACAAGTATTTTGTTATGGTTCCTAAATGGACAATCATCCCTGTTCCGTGAAGTTAGCTGGCCTTTTGGTCTTAATCTTCTGAGTTAGCTGTAGAGCTATGAGGTTTGCAAAAAGCTAAAATGTTCTAACTCATTGTTGGATCTACTTAGAGCCAACCATTCCTTTGAAATATCTTAATTTGAGGTGTAGGGTTTATCCTCAACCATGAATCTCTCAATTGAAGACATGACACCATCTCTCATCTAAGTGTGCCACTGCCATTTATTGCTACCAGAAAAACGAAAAGGCTCCACTTAAATAAAGCATCAGTGTGAGAGTATAAAATGGATCCACCGGATGATTCGCTCTTTCCTGACAGGGAGAAATGCACCCTAAGTTAGATAAAGTGGCTGAGCTCCTGATGGCTTTTAACTCCCAGAAATCACATTTAGGAAGAAATGATATTTTTCACACCTTCTGCTAAGAATACCCAAAGGCAACAGTCAAAAATAAGAAATCAGCTGCTATAAAAATAAAAAAAAACCACCCCTTTTTCATTACTGTAGTATCCCATTTCCCACAAACGTGGGAAGTTGGGCCAGTTATTTGAGATGACATAAGTGCCCTGCAAAAATCTCTATAGCCACTAGGTGGCAGCATCTAGCGATTTATTACTATCTAGTAATCATCTGGGGTTTTTTTGGGAATAAAAGTGCAATAGCCCTAGTATTATACTTGTGAAGATAATGGAGTCCCAGTTTGGGAGAAGCCTTATTTTCTGTATTATTTCTTTTATGTGGAAAAAACAGTGCAAACTGAAAAAGCAACATGTGCTGTGCTATTGGAGTTTAGATACTTCACTTTGTTTAGGGCCATTTTTGAAATGTCTTAATAGCCAGCAGGCATAGTCTTTAAGTAAAAGCTAATGATTAAATTACTGGTAGTACCCTCTAATGGGACGCGGTGGCTAAGATGATAAGTGGCTAAGACGCTGAGATTGTCAATCAGAAAGGTTGGCAGGTAGGCTGTTCGAATCCCTAGCGCTGCATAATGGAGTGAGCTCCCGTTAGAAAGTAGAAAAACAGGAACCACATTTGGTGGGAAGGTAACAGCATTCCGTGTACCTTTGGTGTTTAGTCATGCTGGCCACATGATCACGGAGACATCTTCGGACAGCGCTGGCTCTTCAGCTTTGAAACAGAGATGGGCACCGCCCCCTAGAGTCAGGAACGACTAGCACATATGTGTGAGGGGAACCTTTACCATTGAGTTGGCAAATCACAGTCATTCTCTGAAACCAAATGATCACTTGGTCTCATTTCGTTGGAAGTAAACATCATAGAACCAAATAGAAAGTAAACCCTATTCATGGTTATTATACAGGAAGTGAAAGGGGAGGTAGTAAACCCAGCTCCCTCTCCCCTGTGCCTGACCATTTCAGGTTGTACTTCTTGGGAGAAGATCTGTGATATTTTGGGGAGCATCGACCACTGTGGCAAAATGATTCTTTGACTTGTATTTTTTAAAAAACCCTTTGGACCATGAGAGGCCCTGAGATTAGAGATAACAACCAAGGAACTTCTGTATTGTTCTTTTGGCCTCTGTTCTGATTTCCACTGATTGGAAGATTGATATGCTCAAAGTTTGCCCTTCATTCTGCTTCCCATAGGAGGAATTCCTTCCTTCCTTCCTTCCTTCCTTCCTTCCTTCCTTCCTTCCTTCCTTCCTTCCTTCCTTCCTTCCTCCCTCCCTCCCCTCCCCTCCCTTCACTTCCACCTCCTCTCTCCTCCCTCCCACCCATCCATCTGTTTCTGGATAACTCCCAAGTGATAAGCACACTTCTGCTCTGCTAAATATGGTTCCCATTGAATGAACTGGAGGATTCCAGTCAGGATTATTTCTGTCTTTTCCTACAGGCACCTTCCTACCCATTGCTGGAAGAAAAATCCAGTCCGGTTTCAAGCCAGGAGAAAATAGCTGGAAATAAAATAGAGGCCGGCTGGTTGGAAATAAAGTCTCTGTTTATTTGGTTTCCAGAAGTTTCAGTGACAGCAGCATGTTTCTGGGGTGACTGACCAAATGGCTGATTGAGTGGATGGATTTTTATAGGGTTCTGGGGTTTGAGATGCTCCAGGGGGTTGTGCTATGTGGGAGCCTTGTGTCTTTTACCATTTCCATGGTGGTGGGTTAATCATATTATTATTATAATCCTATTATGTCCTGTCATTGGAATTTGGGTGGGGGAATGTAAATTATTAATCCCATCAGCTCCCATCAGCTCCAGCCTTCTGTTGGAGCTGTGGCTGAAGACATTTTGTTTATGAATAGATTGGCCCAGTCTTTCTGAATGGATACAAAATTTGCATCCCCAAAGACCAGTCTCTTCCACTTGAAGCTGTTTTCCTATGACAGGAAGACTGGGGCTGTTTTCTGCCTTTGTTAAGATTCTTCTCCATTTCTCCTTTGGGGATATATAAAATTCTGTCTCTTTTAATATTCCCCAAAATATTTCATTCTCTGGGGCGGGGGGAGGAGTTCCCACACCACTGTGCCCAAGATAAAGTATGCTTCTATTTTTATCCTTTGAGAGAGGAGAAAAATCTCAAGGGAGCAGCAGGTAATTAAGAAGACATTTTTGAGCATTTCAATTGTCTAGGTAGACATTGAGGTTTTCTAAAATGTACAAAGGAGGCTTCATGATTTGGACCAGCTGCCTCTTTTATGCTCCTCACCCTGTTTGTGCAAGAACATTGCATAACTTCTTAGTAAAAGTGCTTAGAATGGATCAAGGTAGAAGTGTGCAGATCAGAAGGCCAGGCCAGGTTTGAAGAGGACAATGTTCCTGTTATACAACTGCTTCTTTGCACTGTGGTCTAATCAGTGGCGTAGCGTGGGTTGTCAGCACCCGGGGCAAGGCAAGTAATTTGCGCCCCCTAACCCGTGGATTTTAGCCCCAGCCCCCCCCTTCCCCCCTCCACGCTACACCACTGCTGGCACCCCCCCCTCCACAGTGGGCGGCGACCCGTCGGCTCGGATCGGATTCGCACAGCCAGCACTGCAGTGAGAGAGAGTGAGTGAGCCAGGCAGGGGCAGAGAGCTGCGAGTGCGAGCGCGCCCCCCCAGATGTTGTGCCCGGTGCGGCTGGCCCCCCTTGCACCCCCATGCTACGCCACTGGGTCTAATTGCTGTTTATTGTCAGCAGTGGGGGAGATTTATCTGGATTTGACTATCCCTTACATTTCTCATATGCAATGGAATTCATTGCATGTATTTATTGCATGGAAACCTTACCTTGTCTCTAGAAGCTCAACATGACACACTGCATTTTCCCCCTCCATCACCGCCCTATGAAGCCGCTTGGGACAAGACAGAAGGAGCAGACTCAAGTCATTCAGGAGCTCCAAGGTTGAGTGAGGGCTTGGACTTAGGTCTCCTGAGCCTTAAGTCTACTACCTTAAACACTGCACTGCCCTGGCATCCAAAGACAGTTCAGTATGTAGAGGAAGATATCTATTGTTCTGACCTAGGCTTCACAAAATCACGAAGCAGACTGCTTCTCATGACAAAAACCCTTTTATTAAGCTAATGTGAATTCCTCTCATTCACACCCAGCAAACTCCGGCAAACAGTCTTTCAAGGGTGAATTTACAACTACAGGCCTTATCAGGCGTGGAGAGTTGCCAGGCCAATATCTTCCAGATGCAATGCTGTACAAGAAAATACTTGGCAAGGAGTCTTTGAGAGTCATGAACAAATCTTCACACTAATTAAACATATTGTCTCCTGCAAACTCCGTTCCCCTTTCGCTTCTCTTTATTTCCTATGGGAGGAGTCATTCACCATCCACCTGTGCCTTTACTCCTAAGTCAGCAATTGTTCCTTAGCTGTTTTCTTTTATGCTGGCAGCTCTGCGCATGGGCACATCGGAAACAGGCTCCAGCTGTTCTTCTGCCCCACTGATCTCCGACTCCAAAGGCAGCTGATAACTGTTGGATGGCCCTGGTCCTATCTCTCTGATGCAGAGCCTTCACCAGACTCCAGGACTGGCCCATGTTCCTCCCCAACCTCCTTGCTGTCTGAGTCTGCCACCAGCTCCACTGGCTGCTGGCGGGCCACAACATCGATAGTCTATCCTAAAATGCTGGATGTGGGTACACATTCTCCCAGCGGTACTTTTGTTCCACCATGCCTTCTTCTACCTAGGAATGGGTGAAACACTGAGGATTCTTGATCATTCCCAAATTTCGTCCCTAACGGTGGGGAGAGCTTTTGAGTCCCTTCTTCCTTTTCTTCAAACGATACTTCCTCGGGGAAAGAGTTATCGTTATTAAACTCGTTTAAGCCTGCAATGTGGACACACAAGAGAGCTCCGGGAGCGTTGTGTTTGGAAGTGATCGAACAGTTAAAAGCATCGGTGAGAAAGCTGAGGCATAAGCACATTCCTTAATTGTTTTTTCCTGCCGGATCAATAAGGGCTGGGGGATCCTTGATGTAAAGCCTCCCTGGGCTTGGAATAAAATGTAGGTATATCGACGGAAGGAGTAAAAAGCTAGAGCGTACCTGCAGCTTGTCGGGCTACCATATCTCATTCTTTGACTTAGTGTACATTCAAACAGCTTGATTTCAAGGGGCCTTTGCAGTGAACTGAAGCATAACTTTGGCTGTCTGCAAGCTTCACTCGCTTTGACAAACCTGTTCTTCTTTAGCCCCCCCAGGCACCTGCTAGGAAAACAAAGTGATTTAAAGGAAAGAGTGTCAGGATTGTTCAGTCATCACGCCTGAATTTGGATCCCAGATAGTGAAAAATGGTCTGACTAAGGTTTTAGGGGGGACTTATATAAAAATCATGCCGCTTGGATTGATAGGTTATCCTGTCAAGTGAGACTTCCTTTTTTTTATAAAAGTTTTTTATTTTTATTCGCTGATATATAGTTACAAGTATACATTCACATAGTTATTATTCTTATTTATCTTTATCACTTTTACATATTTGTTTTTCCATACAAAAGGTTAAAATATACATTCTGGGTTGCTTTGCTTACCATCCCATACACCTAATGTATTTTTCGGAGTATAAGACTCACCCTTTTTTCCTCAAAAAAGAGGGTGAAAATCTGAGTGCATCTTATACACTGAATACAGCAAAAATGGCCATGTATAGCCTTTAGGAGGCTTTCAGACTGCTCCTGTGGGCTGGGGAGAGTAAAAATGAAGTCGTTTCTTGCTCGTTTTTGCCCCCCTCTCCCCTCAGGAGCACTCTACAAGCTTCCTAAAGGCTATGCATGCCCTTTTTTGACATAAAATAGGCCCGTTTTTGGGAGGTCTGCAGAGTGCAAAACCTTTTTTAAAAAAATTGCCTCTTCAAAATTTTGGTGCATCTCATACTCCAAAAAATACAGTGTTTTGTATTATTACCACCCTAAAGGGAATAGGAAAGGATAAGCATAAAATTATAACAGGGTTTGCAGGAATACCATCCCAAAAATACATCAAATGAGAGTTGAAAAGAGATAACCACAACAATAGAAAAGGAAAGGAAGAGAGGAGGAGAGGAAAAGAGAGGAAAGGGGAGAGAAGGAAGAAAGAGGAAAGGAGAGGAAGGTGGGAAGGGATAGAAAGAGAAGGAGAGAGGGTAGGAGGGGGGAAGAGGAAGAGAGGAGTAGGGGAGAGGCAAGGGAAGAAGGAAAGGGAAAGGAGAGGAAAGAAGGAAGTAGAGAAGGGAGGGAGCATTAAAAGAAAAGTGAGACTTCTTTTGAAAATACAGCTGCAAGGTTGGGATGTCTTGTTTTTGTGTTTCAAACAATTTTAATTTGTCTGAGGCACAACTTGCCATTGTTTGAGTGTTGCCTCTTTCTTCCTGTGGAATTTGAGGAGAAAAGGTGGAAGGGAACGGAGAGAGGGAGAAAACTTACTCCATCTGCAGTCTCCTTAATTAATAATTCTCCTTAGAAGTTGATTTGGAGTGGCTCAAAGAACATTAACTGGTAAGAAATTAGATGGAAGAATATAAATTGAAAGAAAGGTGACTAGGGATTTTCTCTGTTTTTTAAATACCTGTAGATACACCAGTCACCTGGGAAATGACAATTATTCACACAAAGGAGAAATAAGTTGTTTCCCCAGACTAATCATCACTGGTTGACTAACTTAAGGCCCCAAGAAATTAAGGGAAAGTATGTTTTACTAAGACAGATTTTTAATATACCTAATCACATTTAAATGCACGTACCACTTGCTTCCATTGCTTTGCATTAATAGTTACAATACCAATATGAATAGAAAATTGGGTAATCACAGCATGCATGTGAATGCATGGATGTCTTTAAACATGTCATAACTGGTAGTAGACATCTCTGTGCAAGTAACCATTGCTACTACCACCTTTTGATTTTTATGCTGAACAGTAGTACCTAACAAGTCTGGCATAAGCTTTGGTATAGTCTTTAAAAACTACCAACTTTCCTGTTTCCGGTTTCCATATACTGACTCACACATAGTTCCTGTGGTAACTCATAGTTCACTCAAGGTCAAAGAAATAACCACAATCAAAGCATCCAAATCAAAACAGAGTCCCTTACAGGCTTGCCTGAATGATTTACTTTTAAAAGGAATATGCAGAAAAATAGTCCAAAATCAGTCCAAAGCTGCAAGCCAGGTCAGAGTTGTCAGTCAGTCTAAACGTCAAAGATTTAAGATTTCTTACATGAACAGGAATCCTAGTAATATCATGTAAGAGTTGGAGATCAGATATTGTTTTCAGCAAAGGGAGGGTGCTTCTTAAATCAAGCTGCAGCCAGCTGTCACTAATCAAGATATTTACTCCTTTGCTTTGCAAGGCGCATTAAATAACATCTCTGCTCTACTGTCTACTTGTCAGGCATGGGAACTATAGGGTCTAGCTATCCTCATTTGACTGTTCCAGCTGCCTGTTTTTTTTTACCAGCTTCATGTAATTCTTGGCTTGATGTCCCTTGAGACTGCCATTCCACAGGCTCAGCTGAGGCAGCTTCCTCAGAATCAGATTCAGAGGCTGAGTCCTGGGCCTAGGCCACGATACCAACAAAGATAGTGATGGTCTGTCTGTTTAATTGTATTGGCCTTCTTCTCCTTCTTCTCCCCTGCCCCCCTCTTTTACTGCTTTGGTGCTGAAGGAAATGTCAGTCATAGATTGGCATGTGATATTCACAATTAGACACTCAGATAATATGTCAATGGTCTTTTCTGAACTTACACTGAAACAGTGACGTGCGGTGAGGTTTATGGCTGGTGAGGCACTGATGTCATCAAATGATCATCATGAAGGGAGGACTGTGACAACTTTGATCTTTGCAAGCATACAAGCAAAATACCCCAGGATCACGGTGGCGGGGACAGCAACTCCTTCCGCTGTGCTGCGGAGAAGAGCCATGCTGTGCAGGAGGCTCCTCAGCGCTAGCCTCAGATCAGCGCGAGCCGCGGTCCCCTTCATGTTGGCTCAGGAAGGAGACTCCTGCACACGCTGTCCCATTCACCTCCTTCCTGAGCCAACATGAAGGGGACCGCGGCTTGCGCTGATCTGAGGCTAGTGCTAAGGAACCTCCTGCACACGCGGTCCCATTCCCCTCCTTCCTGAGCCAACATGAACGGGACTGCAGCTTGCGCTGATCTGAGGCTAGTGCTGAGGAGTTTCCTGCAAAGCGTGGCTCTTCTCTGCAATGCAGCGGAAGGAGTTGCTGTCCCCGCCACCGTGATCCTGGGGTATTTTGCTTGCATGCTTGCAAAGATCAAAGTTGTCACAGTCCTCCCTTTTTTAGAGGCTTTTTTAAGCCTCATCTCAGCACTTGCCTTTTCCCTTTTACATTTTTTTTTCTTTTCATGATGAGAGTGGTGAGGCTCTGCCTCCCCTGCCTCCCCTGACTGCACGTCACTGCACTGAAATCATAAATCATCAACCCACTTCTCAATAGTATACTAAAACAATTTTCTTAGAATGAAATACAAAAAAAAAAAAAAGACAGGTAGAGATAAACACCAACATGCACATACAGTATAAATACATACGTATACATAAATACACTAAGATACAAATTAAAAACGTGGATTGCAGGTAGTCAAATCTCTATAGGAATTATCGGCATTAAAATGAACAGAATTAAAATGTCACTGATTTGCTGATGTTAGGACCCAAACCAGGAATTGCACATGGCAATTCTTCCAAGCTGAGTTCTTTATTGCTTCACACTTATGTACAGAGAAAGATCTTGACAAACCGAGGGCTGCATCTATCTATCTGCATCTAGATTGTGAACTATTAGGAAGGCCTTGTCCTCATCCTCTTTCTCTCACATCCAGACTGAGTTGCCTCTTGCTTCTCTGACATGCAACCCTCCCCTTCCTGGCGTCCACCTCCATGCTGCACTGCCATCACACCTGCTAAAAATCTGGAATATTTCTGGCTAGCCATGTTGTTCTGTATGCACATGAAGTCTACCACACATGGGGAAAACTCTAATTCTGTAAGATGACACACCCACATGCCCATTAAAATCCCAATAACCTTTATGAACCAAATTTGGGCATGCCTGAAAGGATGTTCCTATATATTTGATTTCATTTCTCCCTTTGTCCAGTTTGCATTTCTCACTGTAGATCCACCTGGCTAACCAAGACGCCAACCTCTCCCTTCCTTAGAAGTTCTCTAATGTGGCCACAACTCGGTCCACGAAAGATCATAATACAGTTGGAAATTGGGGGTAGGGAAGACAAAATGGCCCCAAAGAAAAGTGTGGTTTAGGTGGGTCCGTGATACCTGACACCAGTGGTGGGATTCATTTTTTTTACTACCAGTTCTGTGGGTGTGGCTTGATAGGTGTGGCTTGGTGGGTGTGGCTTGGTGGGTGTGGCTTGGTGGGCGTGGCAGGGGAAGGATACTGTAACATCGCCATTCCCACCCCACTCCAGGGGTAGATTACTGCAAAATCCCCATTTCCTCCTGATCAGCTGGGACTCAGGAGGCAGAGAATAGATGGCAGTGAGGCCAGTCTGAAGTGATATTTACCAGTTCTCCGAACTATTCAAAGTTTCTGCTACTGGTTATCCAGAACTGTTCGGAACCAGCTGAATACCACCTCTGCCTTACACAATGATTTGTAATGTGCAAAGTTTGTGCTGTAACTATGTAAAATTTGTGGCCTCGCCTGACTTCCATGCTCAAACAAAACAAAACAAACCCCCCAAACAATTGAAAATATCAAAAGTGACCAGAATAGATTTTTCTTGGAAAATTATAGAGACATTCTACCTACCTTGTATTATCTTTAAACAAAGTGTTTCCCTTTGACTAGATTGTGCCATTATCTGTGAGAGATGATGTCCTATGAATCCATGGAATTGCCTTCTTATATATTTATATGCGAGTATGAAAAGTTTAAACCTCACTGAGACAAATTGGAATAATACAAATGTGAGATTCTGGCATTAGGACAGGCCGCGAGGCTCCTGCTTTGCATTCCTTGTTGAATCAGAGCTATTGAGTCTTCCTCTGATGCGAAATAGAAATACTACCATTTTTATACAAAGGTCGGAAAGGTGACTAAGTGGAACTGAAAAGGCATTATGTTCTGTCAATTTCTGCCACCCACTTGCAGAACACCTGACACGGAGAGCTGACCCCTCTCTGCACAACAATCCATTTCTCTGTGACTGCTTTAAGGACAGGTGTTCAGGCGATACGTTTAAAGTTGTAGCGTGATACGATGCACTTGTTGAATGCTGCTATGGGAAAGGCTGCACTGTTTGAGCATAGAGAGAAATTCCACTTGTGGAACTGCCTAAGAGATAGTTAGAAGTGCTTCAGGGACAAGACTGCCTTGAGAAACGTCTTAGGAAATGAAGAAACACACTGATAGATCTTCCCAGCCTCATCCATAGCTAATAGCAATAGCACTTAGACTTATATACCACTTTACAGTGCTTTTATAGCCCTCTCTAAGCGGTTTACAGAGTCAGCATATTGCCCCCAGCCTTGAAAGAGTCTCTGTGGAAAACATTTCCTTCTTTCCTCCCTCCCTCCCTCCTTCCCAGGTGCTGACAGAAAACAATTGGCTGTACCTGCAAATCAACAGGAAGAAGATTGATGGTTTTCTTTTTAAGTTATATACATGGTCACATTTGGATACAATGCAATAGCCCAAAATATGTGGCTGGCTCCTCAATTATCAATTGCTTCCTGAATATTGCCCTCTATTGCTTACCACATCCTACTGAACAACAACTGTGTTATGGAACATGTTTTATGTGTGTGATTGAATTAGGTCCATAATGGTGAAGCCCTCTTTGTGGGCATTCACACTGGTCACCTGGTCTTCAGGTTTCCGGCACTCCAGTGCATGCGTTGTGGTTTGGCACTTGGTGCCGAAAAGATTCACCATCACTGACTTAGATGATAGGTAGAATTCTGAGCTCCTATTCCTTCATTTGTATCACAAAATTCCTCTTCTTTCATATTTCCTAAGAGTATGTGAAGCCATGATCTGCTCCTACCTTATCCTATCATGGTTGGCAACACATGTGTTGAATGGTAGGATATCTAGATGCTGCATGGCGTGTTTCCATTGGCTGATGATCTATTTCTCCTTCTAGAGCAGTGTTTCTCAAACTTGGCGACTTTAAGTCCTGTGGACTTCAACTCCCAGAATCCCCCAGCCAGCATAGCTGGCTGGGGAATTCTGGGAGTTGAAGTCCACAGGACTTAAAGTCGCCAAGTTTGAGAAACACTGTTCTAGAGAATAACAGAGTGAGTAATCTGTTTCTGTTCCTTCAGAATAAACTGCATATTCTTCTTTTGTACATATGCGTTTCCTAATAATGTCCTAAAGAAATCTTACAGCTCTTACTTTGTACTCTATTCTTCTTATTATTATTCTCAAAGAGTTTGCTCTTGTACTCATGTCTAAGTAAATTAACATCTAGGTTCCTTCATGTATCCTCCCAGGGCCATTCCTATCCTTAATCTTATTGATTACCTTGCTTTGTTACGTTAGAGTTGTTTGTTTTTCATTTTCAATTTCCTACTGTACTTGTTCTTTCAGAGATGGGGAAGAGGGAGAAGTGAAAATCAGGAAGGCCTCCTGGCTAATGAATTGGAAACTACCATTCCCTTCTTAACCATCATCCTGGAAAGGAAGCGCCTTGACCACTTTTTCCAATTCTGTTTCTTTGGGGCCAGGACTGTTTTTTCAATGTGATGACTACTTAGTTTCTACTTCACTTGGCTCGCTTCTCCTTCACACCTTCCAGATGCTGCAGGAATCCCCCCATTGCTATTGATTTGGGAAGCTGCTGTGGCACACCATTTTCTGGAAATTCGTCATCCTCTTCCACTCCACTTTCTTTTTTCCATGTCTTCCATTGCTCTACTTTCATGAAAAATGGACAATAGTTGCAGGAGACTTAGAATCTGGCCCTTTTGAAGTCCTGGAGATATACATGATGCTTCCCTGCAGAAGATCTAGCCAGGATCTTTTCAGATGTTCCCACCTATGTTTGTATATCTAAGGGGAAAAAAATCTAAGAGGGAGGGAGGGAGGGAGGAAGAGAGGGAGAGGGAGAGGGAGAGGGAGAGGGAGAGGGAGAGGGAGAGGGAGGGAGGGAGGGAGGGAGGGAGGGAGGGAGGGAGGGAGAGAGAGAGAGAGAGAGAGAGAGAGAGAGAGAGAGAGAGAGAGAGAGAGAGAGAGAGAGAGAGAGAGAGAGCCTACAGTCTCAATCATGGCAGTTCATCCTTTCAGAGATACAGTATCTTCTAAAAATCAGCTACTGATCATTTGTTTCTCTTTCCTTTCCGGATGTGTTCTCAGAAGTAAATCCTTGACTTCAAATCCTTCATCCTGTTTGCTTCTGCATTTCAAAAGGATTCATATTGGCTTATTGTTACTCTGGAAATAAATATAATGATGCAAGCTAGTGAAGGACTCTAATCTTTTTTTAACCCTAGAATGCTTGCTATCTGTGATAATGACATGTTTCATTTAGAAAAATTGTACAAACCAATCATGATTTATGTGAATGTATTAATATATACATGTGACTGAGGAGCAGAAAAGGAGAAAGATATACAAATCAGGTTTTCAGGATTTTTTCAGGTTTTTTATTGTTGAAACCCTTCCTTCCTTCTTTCTCCCCTTCCTCCTTCTTTCCCTCCCTCCTTCCTTCCTTTTGTCCCTCCCTCCCTCTTTCCTTTTCTCCCTCCCCCTTTTCTCCCTCCCCTTTTCTCCCTCCCCCTTTTCTCCCTCCCTCCTTCTTTTTCTCCCTCCTTCCTCCCTCCCCCCCTTTTCTCCCTCCTTTATTTCTTTCTCGTCCTTCCTTCCACCATTTTGTTAGATTGTTCATTCACTATCGGAGCAGTCTTCTTGCAATTTCAGTAGTGGCTTCATGCGTGAGTTTATTACTGCTTATAGAAAATGAGACTCTTTCTTTAATGGTGCTTTACTCCATTATAGGATAAGAGGTATTTAACTGCTTACATCACGACAGAAACGTTGCCCAGTTGCTATAAAGTGGCCCGTGAAAAATACTGTTTGACCTGGGTAAAATTGCAACAAAAGTGTTTGAGAATTTGTTATACTTAGAAATGAGACTTGATTAGCATCCCCTCTAAGAGAGAGAAAAATAATCAACTGTGGGGATACTCTTGAGCAGAAAAAGGCCAGATAGAAAGTGCAAGTGGTAGAAAACTGTAAGGAATACGATTGAATACAAATGAGAATCATTACTGAATCTATTGCATGCTAATGATCTCCAATACCTGTGACTCCAAACGTTACACCTACAGGCAGCAGTGAGTAAATGAAGGCAATCCACAAGATCCCGATCTACCTCAAATGCAGTGAAGAAGCACCACCTGGAGACAGATTCAAAAGAAAACAGGGGAAACAGCTTGATTGGATCTAAGACCATTATTTCATTATCTCCACTGAGAGTTGGAACCGAGAAGCGAGTTCTTAGCATTTTTAGAAAGAGGACACTGCATAAGCACTATTGCCAGAGACCAAAGACAGCTTCTTTTAAAAATAATTCTGGTGTTTGGAGAGAGGATGGCTGTCTATTACATTTCTGCCAATGAAGGGCACCACATTTTAACTTAATATCAGAACTTTGATTGGAAGCAGTGATATAGACATTTTCTCCATCACTAAGTTTCAGATCATTTCACTGTAATTTGCATGGATAAAATTTGGGTTTTAAATTGATTAACATCTCAGTTCAGTCCACAAGATACACATCTTTATTTGAATTATGAATGTTCTTTCTGTTTTTCTCTTAATTTTGAAATGGAATTAACCCCACATATTGCAGATGTCAGTGAAATCCGTCCTCTGGCCCAGAGTTAAGCCATAAAAGAGCCAGCACATCAATTACACCTGTAAACGTCTTCCATTTTGCAAGCATCACCTCCTGGTAACATTCTTTCTTCTTTTTCTACTGCCCCCCTCAAGAGGAAAAAATATATATAGTATGTGTAATGCTCCAGTTACATTTATTTAGGATTAGAATGAAACCGTTTTCAGTTTGTGGTGTTGGCAAGTACCTTTGGTTTTCAAAGCTGACAGTGTCAGACATGAGTCAATTTAAGGAAGATGGATGATTACAGGTAGTTTCTGCCACTCTAGCTAAAGAAAAAAAAAGAGAGAACTTAACTCATTCTGTATTCCAAAACAGTCTGATGATATTGCAGCAGCTGGATCCAAAAAAGAAAAAAAGAAAAAAGAAAAAGGGAAGACTGGAAAGCAAGTTATTAGTAAGTGTCAGACAAAGTTAGTGAAGCATTTTTATAACAGGCTGTTTCTGCAGTTTGGTTGATCTTTTAAGATTAAAAAAGTAATTTTAAAAAAAAGAGCATTAAGAGCAGGAGGCCGTGCTACAGGCCGTGTGACAAGCTACATCTAAATCTTCAAATTTTTCTTAAGGCCTCATTGAGGTATTCATTTTGTGGATCATAAAAAGACACCTCCCTCCAATCAAGATGGCAGGCCCAGTTAGATGATGTTGATGGGTGATTGATGGGGCAGATGTCCAGATTTATTAAACAGATCAAGCTTGGTTTATCTCAGGGCCAGGTGCAGATGTGGACAGAAAAGCTGAGCTTAGTATAAAAAAAAAACCCCAACACCATACAAAGAAGCATGTCAATGCTCCAAAAATAATATAGGAGGGCAGCCCCAAAGGTGCTTTTTTCAAGCCAACTGGACTTTTCCCATTGAAGATGCTTTACTTCTCATCCAGCTTCTTTGGCTCTGACTGGATGGTGGGAAATGGAAGGATTTATGGAAAGTTTTGCGAAGGGGAAAAAAGTCCCTATACATGACACTGCCGTGGTGGTTTGCTAGCCCTGTACTAGAGAGTAACCTGCAGGAGGGTCCTATCTGAAAAATAGGTCTTTTGTAAGTGGTGAAATCTCCTGTGAAAGCAATTCTGTGATTGGGGGAATCTTGTCATAGCCTACAACTTCTTTCAAAACCTGTAAAAATGTCCATCAACCCCAAAGGGAATTTCATATATCACAAGGAATCTTGTAGCCTATACTATTTAATAAGATTATGCATGATTGAGATGGCATAGTGAAATAAATAAATAAGATTCTAAGCTGCTTCAGGATTGGCAGGAACACAAAGGTATATATCTTTAAAAGTGTGGTTACCTTGTTTTTTGGAGTATAAGATGCTCTGAAGTATAAGATGCATCTAGCTTTAGGGGAGGAAAACAAGAAAAAAAAATCTGCCTCTGCCTCCCAGCAATTTGCCTCCTTGCAGAAAACAGAAAACAGCCTGTTTCCATTTCCGTTTCAGTATAGGCTGATTAGCCCAAGCAGCTAATTGTCAGTTGGATTGGCCTCCTATCAATCAGCTGTTTCAGGCTGCAAGGATTGCCATAGCCTATTGCTGCCTCTGCACATCCCATTTTCAGCCTCCACATCTCATTTTTAGCCTCCATACACCCCATTTTCGGCCTCTGCATGCCCCATTTTCTACCCATTCTGGGCTGCAGGGATTGGAATGGGCAGAAAATGGAGGTGCAGAGGCCGAAAACAGGGCACGCGGAGGCAGGAATAGGCAATGGCAATCCCTGCAGCCTGAAGCACCTGATTGTCAGGAGGCAGATGACCGACAATCAGCTGCTGGTGCTAATCAGGCTTTGCTAAAACTGAAACTTAAACAGTCTGTTTGCTGCAAGGAGGCAAATTGCTGGGAAGCAGAGGCCAAAGGGTGGGGGCAGGAGGGTGGGTGGGGCTACATTCGGTGTATAAGATGTCCCCAAATTTTCACCCTCTTTTAAAGGGGAAAATTGCGGCTGATACTCTGAAAAATACAGTAGCTACTTTAATGAGCCAACTTCTTAAAGCAGGGATGCTTTCCCCCCCAAACTAGTTCAGAGGCCTGAAAAAAGAGCCTGCTGCTTTAGAGAAGTGAGCTGCACATAGCATTGTCAAGTATTCCATCCAATTTCTCTTTGAAATGATGGACGTAGCATTGGGTTGGTAAATCTCCCCCTTTTTGTATATGTATGTAACATCATAGTGCACCTACTGCACAAAAGAGTCCCAACCTCTCTTCCCCTTACCAAATGATGCTGAGCTGCATTCAATTGCTGCAGAGATAATTTGGCAATTTGGAGGGGGGGGGGCAACATATAACACCAAAGAAGCAATTGGTTCTGTTAACGCGGATGATCTCAGGGACACTTTTCCTGTAACAAAACTGGAAAGCTAGAGATGCCCTTCTAAAGATACCTCTGCACTCAGGGGAGCATTTAATTGGCATGCAAGAAAGGATTTTACCTTGTATTACTCCAGGCCACGGAGTGCCCTCCCTGAGGAGTTCCCTCTTCTCTCCTTCCCTTAAACAAAATGCTCAAAACACATTTCCTTTGGCAGTTTTTTAATTGTTCATTCATGCTAGTATCTAGTTTGCGTGTGTTTGTGTGCGCGGGTGAAAACTTTTAATTTATATTTGCATTTCAGTTGGTGCTAGTGGCCCTGAGCACTGTACCTGATTGACATACACGGGAATGAAATAAATGGAATGGAATGAAGTCACTTTTATCCTGCCTGTTTGCAAAAAGCCTCTTTAATTCTGCTTATTTAATATAGAGAAGAAATGGAATCAAGGGTGGATTTCTGGAAGGGAGCTGAGAATTTAACGCAGGAACACATGCAGTCAGTAGATGCAACATGATTTCTAAAAAGTGGGTAATCTCTAGTATTCCTGCTACCTGCACTTTAAGATTTCAATAAAATTGAAACACACTATTATTGTAAAGGATACTGAGTGTCAGAAAGTTCTTGCTCAACAGATTCAGGTAGTCCTTGACTTACGACCATAATGGAGCCCATGATTTTTGTCGTAAGTTAAGGTACCCACATGACCTGGTTTTACAACTTTTTTTGCAGAAGCACTTGAAAAGCAAATCAATGTATTCCTATGGGAGTATTTTTTTTTTTGCCAGTAACTGGCTGAAAACGCTGTAAAATGGCAAAAAGATCATAAATGAGACTGCAGAACACTGCAATGGGCCACAAAATCGAGCTGATTGTGAAACACCCAAAACATGGTCGTATGACCATAGGTGTGTGTGCATTCAGGCATCAGAACTCCAGAATTGGGTGGTAAGTAGATTTGGGGGGGGGGGGAGCATTGTAACTTTGAATGATCTTTAAGCGATCAGTCATTAAACAAGGAGTACCTGTATCTGAGTTTAGAAAGTGTAGCTCAGTCTTCCCCTCTATGGAAGCATCAGTTGTGTTGGACACTCTTCTACAAATCCCCCCCCCATTTTGGCTGGGAAATCTGGAAATCACATCTCCCCCATCAAGAGACCAACATGTTGGTCTGAGTGCTGATGCAGGGAAGCCATTCTCTTCACTACTGTAGATTAAGTGTCAGCCAGGGGTATAGACAGGGCTAAGTAATGTTGTATTGTCTGCCTATGGAGATTCTTACCAGACAACCAGGTTGTGGTTGTTCCAAAAGGCAACTTAGTTGGACTTTCTTGATTTTTTTCTTTCAAAATGTTTTGCTTTTCATTCAAGAAGCTTCTTCAGTTGTGTTGGTGACTTTGTTATCTGCTAAAACAGCAATTGAAATGTTTGGCTGAATGTTTTCAGAAGAGTTTTTATTTAATCAGGAGCTGAGTTTTAATGCACAGATGCAAACAGTCAACTCTTAAGACTGCTGCATTGCATCATGCTTTCTGGCTACCCAAGTCAACTTTCTTTTCTTCCATCAATTATCTTGGCAAAAGAGTTGCCTGACGTTCCATATCTTTCAAATAAACATTGAGCTCTGTTTTCTTCTTCCCTCTTATCACTGACACCTTGAACTAGACCCCATCTCCAATTCTTAAAGTGCCCGAATAGAGTAGAAAGTATCAGAATCATTAAAAAGTGCAAATTTGGAGGAAATAATTCAACCTCTAAAGCTGCCCTGAGTTGGTTTATTTGAAAAGAATTTATTTGGATTTCCTGGGAATGTGAGATTTGGGGAACTGCACTATCTTCGTTCCCACCTTCAGGTTTTCCTTAGAGCAAATTTGGATTATTTGCAATGTAAAGTCTTAAATACAGACCGACAACTTACCTGCAGGATTTGATAGCAGAATTGAGAGAGAAAAATATCTGTTTGAAAGACGTAGGCACATGAATTAAAAGTGATCTGGAAACAACTCAGTTTTTTTGAAAGCAAAAGTGTTTGCAGGCTATTAAGAAAGAAAGGGACAATTTTGTTTGACGATGGCAGTTTTGAAAAAGCAAGTTTCATAGCAAAGATTTTCCCTAGGCTAACAAATATGAGTACAGTTAGTCCTTGACTTAAGACCACAATTGAGGCTAAAAATTTTGTTGCTAAATGAAACATTTGTTAAGTGAGTTTTGCCCCACTTTATGACCTTTCTTGCCACAGATGCTAAGCGAATCATTGAAGTTGTTAAGATAGTAACATGGTTGTTAAGTGAATCTGGCTTTCCCCACTGACTTTGCTTGTCAGAAAGTCACAAAAGGTGATCACATGGCCCTGGGACACTGCAATGGTCATAAATGTGAGTCAGTTGCCTAGCACCTGAATTTTGATCATGCGATCATGGGGATAGCTGCAATGGTTGTAAGTGTGAAAAATGGTCATTGGTCACTTTCTTCAGTGCCGTTGTAATTTTGAACAGGTCATTAAATGAACTGTTGTAACTTGAGGACTACCTGTAGTAAAAGAGGCTTCAACTAATACAATGCAAGCCTAGATCCACCAAGCAGAAAGACAACACACAAGTTACCCAGAGAACTGAAACATTTTATAGAAGTTTTATCATAGACATTATGGAAAAATTATGTCAGATTGGATACATCTACAATAACAGGCAATATTGCAATGAGTTAAAGAATAAGATATTAGAAACGTAAGTTTGAATGACTTTGACCAGCAAGAAAAAGGAGAAATGGTGGCCATGCCAAGGAAAGTCTGAAGTCATTTTCTTCTCCAAAACCCAATTTCTATTTCCAGAAATGTAATGGAAAAATAATTACTTTTTAAAAAAGATAACTAAACAACCAGCAATAGAGGAGCTTGGGTCTAAACTACAAAATTATTGAATATTAGAAGTAAAACATATTCTGTAATGGCATTTCGATATTTAATGGGATTTCGGTGTCCTTCAACCGTTTTTCAAAAGGCCTTTAGATCAGCTTTCAAGCAGATGCCGCTAAGTGACATAAAAGTTTTTGAAAGTCTGTAACCAAGGGCAAACAGCATGGTTTCACATTAAGCAGCACGATAAGGTATCTTTTTATTTAATGTATGACATGCCTGGTCTTGAAAGAGCTGGGGAATAAGCATGTAAGAATATTAAAAATTAAGTTTGAAACCCAAGATGTTGCAAGTACCAATGAAGTAAAATAAATGCAGTGACCAGAATCTAAGGACATGAACGGTGTTATTAAGGGATGAAAATAAGCAAACCACCTCCCCACTCTCCAGTATTGTTTTACTTTCTAGTCCTACATGTGGACTTAAGGAAAGGAGAGCAAGGAATTATGGGAGATGATGGCCAGAACACCTAGAAAGTATCAGTTTATGTGTCATTTTTTAAAAAACAACAACACATATATCATATTTTTAAAAAATCAAAACTTTTTGGTGGTGGTGTGACAGCCATATCCAACTTGAAAGTGCTTTTATGCTTCATCATAAAAAGGAACTTTGTAACATCTCAGGTGATATTTGTGGTTCTGAATCCAGAGATTCAGGATATGCGGAAATGAACTTAGGTTTACAAGCTTTATTGATAATTGAATCAAAATCGTCAGTCAGTCAGACAGTCACTCAGACAGTCAGTCGGTCTCATGCATGCAACTCAAAATCTAACTGCTGAGGTAAATTTAACATTCCAGAAAAATCAATCAGGTTATTATCATATGTGGCAACTTTTCCCCTATTCACTGTTATAACTTCCAATAAGGTTTGGGAACCTAGGTTCGGTTTCTTTTGGAGAGGGGACTTTTCTAATAGCAAACCAAAAAACAACATGGGTTTGTCAAAAACAGATCATGCCAGACTAATCTTATTGCATTCTTTGACAAAGTGACAAAATTAGTGGACCAGAGGAATACTGTCAATATAATTTACTTAGACTTCAGTAAGGCTAAAGTAGAGCATAACCTATACTAGATAAAATAGAAAAATGTGGGGTAGACAGCATCACCGTCAGATGGATTCGTAACTGGCTGACCAACTGCACTCAATGTGTAGTCCTCAATGGAATTACATATACATGGAGGAAAGTATGCAGTGGAGTACCTCAAGGCTCTGTTTTAGGCCCAGTATTCTTCAACAACTTCATCAATGACTTATACAAGGGGATAGATGGGGAACTCATCCAATTTTCAGACACCAAGCTAGCAGGAATAGCCAACACTCTGGAAGATAGGTTTAAGTTAAAGAAGGATCTTGACAGATGTGAACATTGGGCGATATCTAACAAATTGAAATTCAATGGTGAAAAAAGTAAGGTTCTACATTTAGGCAAGAAAGACGAAATGCACAGGTACAGTATAGGTGGTACCTTGCTCAATAGTAGTAACTGTGATTGTGATCTTGGAGTCCTAGTGGACAACCATTTAAATATGAGCCAACAGTGTACAGCAGCTGCCAAAAAAGCCAAAACAGTTTTAAGCTGCATAAACAGAGGGGTAGAATCAAGATCACATGAAGTGTTAATAACATTTTATAATATTTTGGTAAGGCCACACTTGGAATACTGCATCCAGTTTTGGTCACCACAATGTAAAAAAAGATGTGGAGACTCTAGAAAGAGTGCAGAGAAGAGCAACAAAGATGATAAGGAGAATGGAGGCTAAAACATATGAAGAACGGTTGCAGGAACTGGGTATGTCTAGTTTAATGGGGAAAAAAAGGACTAGGGGAGAATGATAGCAGTGTTCCAATATCTCAGGGGTTGCCACAAAGAAGAGGGAGTCAAGCTATTCTCCAAAGCACTTGAAGGCAGGACAAAAAGCAATGGGTGGAAACTAATCAAGGAGAGAAGCAACTTAGAACCAAGGAGAAATTTCTTGACAGTTAGAACAATTAATCAGTGGAACAACTTGCCTCCAGAAGTTGTGAATGCCCAACACTGGAAGTTTTTAAGAAGATGTTGAATATTCATTTGTCTGAAGTGCTGTATGTTTTCCTGCTTAAGCAGGGGACTAGAAGACCTCTAAGATCCCTTCCAACTCTTATTCTGTATTCTTGCATCTTCTCATGTCTTCAAATAGGCATATCCTAGAGCAACCCTTCTGCATTTATGAACTGCTTTGTAGGAGTCCCATGTACTCCATTTTCATACGTACAGGTCTAACCACACCACAAATGCCTATCACAAAATTACATAGGGAAACTATAATTTATCATGTAATGAACATTTGGGGGGCAGTATACTGGGATTGAGAATATGGTGTACATATTTAACTCCATGATAATGTCTTTAGGTTTGGAATTTGGGCAGCTTCAGTCAAGTATTTCCCCTTATTTTGCATTATAAGGAACTCTTTCTACTTAGTTTGTTATTCTTTTTCTACCTGGAAATGAGTTTAGTAAATTGCCAGTGGAATTAGTGTGACTCTGAGGCCACATCTTAAAGAATTCAACGATTGAATGCAAGGCTGATTTTTTTTTAAAAAAGTGCCACGAAATAACTAGCTTTTTATTCAGTGGAACTCACGAGTGCTGGCTTGTGTCAGCTTGATGAATTATGTAAAACCCGATTTCCTTGTGTATTATTAATCACCCCAAACAAATGAAGGCATTCTAATTAATTTGTGATTTTTTTTTTTTACTCACAAAGCTGAAAGCAACTTACCCAAACTAAAGCAGGAATAAACTCTCCACAGGCAAATGCAAGGTTAGTGTTAGCAAACAATGGGTCAAATGAAAATAAAAAATCCAAACATATGTACACATTCCCTCTCAGGAATATTTAGCTTTATCTTTGCCAGAATGCTGTTCAGAGACATTTGGCTGAGACAAAGCCTAAATTTGAGAATTTGCATTTATTGTAGTCGCCATCTAAACTCCCTCCTCTCTTCCACTTTTCTCCTTTCTTACCTTCCCTGCATTAAAGTTTTTTTTTTTAAAAAAAATCTGTCTAGTCACAATATTATTGTGACACGGTGGCTCAGTGGTTAAGACGCTGAGCTTGTTGATCAGAAAGGTTGGCAATTCAGCAGTTCGAATCCCTAGCACTGCATAACTGAGTGAGCTCCTGTTACTTGTCCCAGCCTCTGCCAGCCTAGCAGTTTGAAAGCATGTACAAATGCAAGTGGGAAAATAGGGACCAACTTTGGTGGGAAGGTAACAGCATTCCGTGCACCTTCAACATTTAGTCATGCCGGCCACATGACCATGAAGAGGTCTTCGGACAGCGCTGGTTCTTCAGCTTTGAAACGGAGATGACCACTGCCCCCTAAAGTCAGGAATGACTAGCACATATATGCGAGGGGAACCTTTACCTTAGTCACAGTATTGTTGCCTGCCACATCTGCGTGCCAGAGGTGGACTTCTTCCTGATGTCAAAGCTCCAACTAACGAATTCAAGCAAATCAGAAACCGGAGACTTCTCAAAGGTTTTCTTTAAGGACTACATCATATTGGCACAGCTTCAATGGGAAACCAAATCTAAATCTTTTCTGTGGTTTCAGTATAATTAAACTAGGAAATAACCCCATCTCCAAGTGTCACAGGTCATGTTGGCCAATTGTGTTAATTGGTGGGCTCTTCAGGCACTCCTTTCCCAACCTTATCTCTTGCCAGTGCAGATGACCTTGGTTCTCATGAGAAAGCTCTTTGTTGTGTCTAATAAGGCATTCCAAGCTTCTTCCCCCTGTGTGGCCACTGAGGAACAGAGAGATGGCTGCAGCCAGGTTCTGTTGGAAGTTGAGACCTGAATCATCTGACACACTTGGACATCTGAGCAGATGTAAGATACAGTATATTCCCTTAAAACAGCTGCCAGAGTGCTACAACTAGCCATAAAATACCGACTTACTGTGTGGGAAGACCGGCTGGGAAGATCATAGAGACACACCCTGGGTTGCAATACAAGCATGACTGCTTTGCTACCTATGTTGTGATGTTGCACTATGGCTCAAAGGGGCAGAACCTGTGCACTGTCACAATGTTGTTTTTTGTCATGCCGATGAAAAGCAACCAGGACCTCTCCACATTGTTGCTTATTTATCCAAAAGCAAGCAGGGACCTTTCTGTCATGCCAGTTTATCTTCCAAGTACAGTGCAATTTACCTTTGCAGTTCGGTAAATGCTTGTGGGGCCTGAGGGGGTCCAGAGGCATCCTTGCAAGTACAGACGATGCTGGAGGTGGTGCCTCTGTTTGCAACTATGCCCACTTCTCACTTCCTGAAATGTAGTAATTCATTTTTTAAATTAAAGGCCATTAAAAGCCAATCAAAAGGGGGGGGGGCTCAGGGGGCTGATCCCTGCAAATCACAGAGGGTAAAGTCACAATGGAACTTGAAACCCATTGCTGCAAAATCAGTTAAGAGCTTCTTAAATGGCACTTAGCAAACCACAGACAACACAAGTCACAGCAGGTCAATCAGTGCCTCCTTGCTTGACTCCTTCTGCCAACACTGCCAGGGCCCATGAACATAGCAATAGCCAGCGTTTCCTCTCCCCCAACCAAATGACACGGTGCATTGGCATTGCACTTGCAAACTTCCTTAGCTGCTTTTGCCCATTGTTAACTCAGGCTTCATGTCTATGCTGCATTTCTAGGTGAACTCTATTTAACTCTGCATCCCTCATCCTCAGACCTGAATGAATGCCATCCACGAAAAGATGTACCGTGCAATTCTGCAGATCAGATAAAATTGATTACAAACATGAAAATCATGAAAAGCTAGATTTGATACAGGTAATTAAAAGACTTGATTAGAACAGCCATTTCAATAGTCTTTGAAATATCAAAGGGAATTTTTGAAAAAAAATGTGCCAAGGATTACAGACATAGTGATAATGCATCCTATCCTGTTTAAAAGATAAAGGTAAAGGTTCCCCTCACATATATGTGCTAGTCGTTCCTGTCTCTAGGGGGCGGTGCTCATCTCCATTTCAAAGCCGAAGAGCCAGTGCTGTCTGAAGATATCTCCATGGCTGGTATGACTAAACACCAAAGGCACACGGAACGCTGTTACCTTCCCACCAAAGGTGTTTCCTATTTTTCTACTTGCATTTTTACTTGCTTTCGAACTGCTAAGTTGGCAGAAGCTGGAACAAGTAACAGGAGCTCACTCCGTTATGCGGCTCTAGGGATTCAAACCGTCAAACTGTCGACCTTTCTGATCAACAAGTCAAGTTGAAAACTCTTAATGATGCTCTCTTCTTGCCCTTTTCCTCAACGGTATTTTTCTTTTCTTTTTTTCAGTCTATGTGGCTACCTTGTCAGAATTTAAAGCCAACATGGCTTGGTACTTGGTTACTTGAGGGATCATCTTTTTCCAAGGTTGCCTACCCATCCAATTCAGTCTAGCAGATTGACCACACTGTAGATCTCATCAGCCAAAGAATGTTGACTGGTGGGATCTACAAGATGAGCCAACTTGCCATGGCCAATTTGCAGTGGCCAACTCCCTACGACCGACTCACTACAGCCAACTCGCTGCAGGAGAATTCAGCCCTGGCCAGCTCACTGCAGACCAACTGGCTGCAGGATAAGAATTACACTAATATAAAAAAAAGGGTGGAATTGAATCATTAAAGAAAGAATGCAAAAAGGAGGTACAGGATGAAATATGAGTGACAAAAATTAAAATATTTTATTTAAATAATTAAATAGGATTGTTAAATTGTCCCGCAGCTAGTTGGCCATGGCGAATTGCAGCAATTTATCCCATTCCTCTCTGCTGTAGCCTCTGCCATGTATAAAATTCTCCCCTTACAGACTAGAAAGGCCCTAAACCCTGTTGGTTTTTTTGTAAGGCTTTAAAAATTTGGCGGTGCCTGTGGGTCTGGGGCTTGGAATGCATTAAGGGCCCTGTTTCTTGGCTTTATCTTGGATACTTACGTATCTCAGCTGCTGTATGTATTTATTTTTTGGACTTTTTTTTTGTTTTTAATCATTTTAACAGCTTTATAGTTTTTAGCATTGTAAACCACCTAGAGTTATTTGACAAAGATTGGCAGCTATATAAACAGAATGAATGAATAAATAAACCCAAGTAACATCAGGTTTTTATCAGCACAGCTAAAATAAAAATGTACAACAATTAAAACATATAACAAATAAAAGTAGAGTGGTTGGAACCTTTATTTATCACAGAAAACTGGCTCAAAATCTGGCAGTAAAGTATTTTTAATTCTAGCCTGGAGTAAATAGAGATTATTAGAAATGCCCCAGTCTTCTTTATAACGCATTAATGAAGTTAGAGTTTTATGGAATATTTTGGAATGTTTTTTTTGCCAATTCTTTTTTTTTTATCTGGGTGAAGTTGCTGTTGTAGGTTTTCATCCGACTTGCCCTTCTTTATGTCTGTGTTCTCAGATGTGGCAAGGCTGCCTGAGATCTGGGGGTGAAGCGGTGAGTGGAAAACATAGGTAACCCTTGGAGTTATTTACTTTTTTTTCAAAAAAAAAGGTCAGGAGGTAACCCACTAAGGAAAAAAAAATGTAATGAAAAAAAGCAAACAGTTCATAGAGTTTCAAACTTAGTAACCTTCTGTATTCTACGCAAAAGCCTTAACCACTATGCTATTTTAGTATTGCTAGTAGAAGGGGTGCAGAAATATTACTGTGCGGAAGAAGCATTGGCTCAGTTAAAGCAGAGGTAGTATTCAACAGGTTCTGACCAGTTCTGGAGCCAGTAGCGAAATTTTTGAGTATTTCAGAGAACCGGTAAATACCACCTCTGACTGGCCCCGCTCCCAGCTGGCTCCCAAGTCCCAGGTGATTGGGAGGAAATGGAGATTTTGCAGTATCCTTCCCCTGCCATGCCCACCAAGCCGCGCCCACCGAGCCCATGTAAAAGTAGAAAAAAAATTGAATCCCACCATTGAGTTAAAAGGGTTGTCTTTCCCTTGCAACAAACTGAAGCAATCATGTTCAAATAGACAGGACCACTCAAGGCAACATTGCAAAGACAGGACTTTTGAAGTGGAGCAGAGACCCATGTCTTGAGGTCTCTTTGTAGGTGAGCAAGGCATTAATACAGGGCAACATCATCACCTTCTGCCCTCCAGAAATGGTTGCCTCCCTGTTCCGACAACAGGGCAATCAGGTAGAGCAGCCATGTAACTTGCCTGAGTAAAATTTCAGTTTATTCAGTCAACCATGAGAACAATTCCGTTATTATAAGGATGGACTTTTACTATTCTGCCATTGAGTTTCTGAAAATATTATTTATCATAACATTTATGTTAATATAATATACATGGGCAAACAATTGACACAAACTCAAAGTAAACCGCTCCAAACTCGATTGCAGAAAATAAAACTTCAGCAACAGAGTGGTTAACATCTGGAATGCTCTACCTGACTCCATTGTTACTTCCTCAAACCAGTGGTGGGTTTCAAATTTTTTTGGAACCTCTTCTGTAGGCGTGGCCTGCTTTGTGGGAGTGGCTTGCTGGCCATGTGACTGGGTGGGAGTGGCTAGCTGGCCATGTGACTGGGTGGGAGTGGCTTGGCAGTCATGTGACCGAGTGGGAGTGGCTTGGCAGTCATGTGACTGGGTGGGAGTGGCCAATATGATGTCACTGAATTCTTTGCCCCAATGGATGATCTACAAAAAGATATAAAAAAGGAAATTTATTATTTTGTGTACTTACTACTTAAATAAGATTAAAATAAGTACACAAAACAATAAAAGAGCTACTTACAGAAGGAAGATGACTGTCCTTACCAGTGTTCAATATCACTGACTCCAATGAATGGCCTGCACAAAGAAGAGACACATAATGAACTCTTTCATTGCATGCACTGCATTAGGATGAAACCAGCACACAAAATAATAGAAAAGGAAGATTACTGTTCTTTTGTGTGTTGAAGTCACCAAACTGTTCTTTTGTGTGTTGAAGTCACCAAACTGACCTTGCTCCAATGAATGGCCTGCACAGAGATATATAGAAAGGAAGACCTTAATTGCTTGCACTACTATATTAAGGATTAAACAAGCACACAAAGCAATACAACAGCTACTTACGTAGGAAAGATGACTGTCCTAGCGGTCATACTCTGTTGCCTCTTCATCCTGTTAAATAATACTAACTGCAGAAGAAATAAAACAATATTGGACTTGATTGTGGTTGTAAGCCGAGGACTACACTACAGGTAACAGAAGGGACCTCTGTTTTCACCCAACAATGTACAGTCTTTTCAGGAAGGATGTCCCCCAATAAACAGGAAAGATATAGTTTTTCATATAAGAAGTTAGATCAAGAATGAATGTCATAGGTAGATTCACAGAGCAATACAGATTTCTTTTTTCTGAAATTTATTCCTCAGTTCAAAAAACAGGAATATATGAATTAGGTTCAGTACGTAAGACAGACCAAGTAGCTAATCAAGAGGTAGTGGTGTCGTGGTTAGAAGCAATGGTAAAGCAAGATATGGATTTAAAACCAGTAATATTTGGTTGGGCATTTCAAAGGGAATACAATACATATTTAATTTTACACATGTTAACAGCTGCTGGAATTGTGTTTGCACAACAGTGGAAAAACAAAGATATGAAAATGAATAAATATTAGAATGTGCAGGAATGAATAAATTGACAATTAAAATCAAGAATACTTTTTCATATGAGATTTGTTTTATCAATTGCTAACTAACAGAAACAGAAATTAGAAATCTAAAAGTATGAAAGAAAACACCAATTATGTAAGAAAAGGTCATTAAAATGACCTATAAGGAAATATTATTAGTACTTGATCATTATGAATGTGTAGATAACTGCGGGACATTACACACCTACACATACAAACTATGACAGTGCTAGGAAAACACCCCAAAATAACAATTTCCCCCCAAAAGACTGCAGATGAAACCAGTTTTTTCCCCTAACCCTAAGGATAGGAAAGACAAAGCCACTGAAATAAAAACCATCAAGGCATTGTGGGAAATTATAAAGGCCAGATTAATGGCTGCGGCAGGCCGTATCTGGCTCATAGTTTGAGGACCTCTGGTTTAGCCCCATTTTACAACCTTTCTTAGCAAAATTGCTAAGTGAATCTGGCTTCCCCATTGACTTTGCTTGCAAAATGTGATCACATGACCACAGGACAATATGACCATCATAAATACATGCCACTTGCCAAGTGTCTGAATTTTATCAGATAACCACAAGGATTCTGCAATGGTCATAAATGTGAAAAATGATACACCCCCTTTTTTTCAGTGCAAGCAAACAGTCATTAAACAAATGGTCGTAAGTCAAGGACTCTACCTATATTCCAATCAGGATCCACACAGTTTTAGTCTCAGTCCAGAATTAAAAACCAGGCAACTTCTTCCCTTTCACAACAAGAGGAGGAGGTTGAAAAAACAGCTGCCCATCAAAATGCAAAAGGCAGCTGCTGGAAATCCTGTTCCATTTATTATTGTCCCACCACATTGTGAGGAAAAGCTCTTTCTCAAGAAAAATGCTTACCCTCTCCTGTGTGAACTTCAAGCAACTTCTCAGGAGGCTATATATCTCCCTTGGGAAAGAGATTTTCTTCAAATTCTGCACAGATAATACAGGGAAGTGTCTTTGAAAGCACTGCTGTGCTCTGACCCCTTTTTCACTTAAAACCAGGGGTGTCCAAACTTGGCATTTTAAAACTGGTGGACTTCAACTCCTAGAATTTCCCAGCCAGCATTCCCGGGAGTTGAAGTCCATACATCTTAAAGTTTCCAAAGTTAGACACCCCTGCTTTAAATCAGACCTGGTTGGAGCCTAGAGTTACATTTGTGAACAAGACAGACATTTTTAACATGAAATTCCAAAAGAGTCCAATCAGAGAAAGGAATATAAACGTAATGTTTATTTATTTATTTTTCAATTTCTATGGCCACCCATCTCAAACAAGTTTATATAATGCTAATAACCCTAACATAAAATTAAGCATAGAAGCTTCACGCTCTTCTCTGGGAGCGCCGAGAACCTTTCTGCCTCTGCTGGACTTCATCTTGATGACATCGCTGCAGCTGCCAGGCACGGAAGGATGGAGGTAGTCAGAGCCGCGCCAAGGCAGCCCGGTGGGCGGGTGAGCGAGCAAGCGAGGGAGAATCAGGCAGCCTGATCCTCCCTCTATTGCTCGCTTGCTCGCCGGGAAGCGGGGAGAAGTGTGTGACGTCCAGCGGAGGCAGGAAGGTTCTAAGTGCTCTGGGAAGCCACAAAAGCCACTGAGGAGTGCCGAGAACCTTCCTGAGTCTGCTGGATTTTGCGCTCTTCTCCGTGCGCTCCTCGCGACTGCAATATACATCCATAAGCGGCTTTTGTGGCTAATGGGGTTTGGGCTTCCAGCCCAACAGCCCCCACTTCTTCTGGACATCTATTGCAGTCGCAAGGAGTGTGCGAAGTCCAGCGGAGGCAGGAAGGTTCTTAGCGCTCCCCAGTCGCTTTTGCGGCTTCCCAGAGTGCGGAGGAGCATGCGGGGAAGAGCACGGTGCTCTGGGAAGCCATAAAAGCGACTGGGGAGCGCTGAGAACCTTCCTGCCTCCGCTGGACTTCACACGCTCCTCGCGACTGCAATAGACATCCAGGAGTGGCGGGGGCTGTCAGGCTGGAAGCCCAAACCCCATTAGCCACAAAAGCCGCTTCTGTACATCTATTGCAGTCACGAGGAGTGCACGGAGAAGAGAGCAAAGTCCAGCAGAGGCAGGAAGGTTCTCGGGCTCCCGAGAATCTTCCTGCCTCTGCCAGTTGCCAGTTGCCCAGCTGGCATGGCCCTGCACATGTGCCTCCTCCTCCTCCTCCCTCCTCCTCCTCTTCACTCCCCAAAGGCTTTTCTCCTCCTTACCGGAGCTCAGCGGGAGCCAGGCACAAGGGATGGGAGGAAAACCGCACCTTGGAAAACTTTGCCGGGAAGGGAGGTGGGGAACCAGTGGTGGCGGGGATGCCCTGGAATGCCCCCATGCTTTGCTGGTGGCCACGCCTCCTAGGGAAGTTCGGGGAGGTCCTAGGAGGCCAGCCGCGCCACATGAGTGGCAATGGAATGGGCTGAGTAAGCGAGTGAGGGGGGCGGGGCAAGCACTCCGTGATGAACCTCTTCTAACCAGTATGGTAGATTTCTGGAAGCTCTTCTACCAAACCGGTTAGAACCGGCAGGAACCCACCCGTGCCTCAAATCCTCACAGCTTCAATCTCAAACTGTCTACCGTTGACCTCACCCATTCCTAAGAGGTCCGCAAGGGGGCATGCATCAGCGCACCAGTGTGCCTACCATCCCTGTCCTACTGTCCCCATTCATTTGTATTCATTTCCTTCGTTCATGTCCATGTTCATACTTATACCTGCTATCCTGTACATGTTTGACAAAACAAGCAAACAAACAAATAAATAAAAGCATTATTTTTTTATCTCTCTCAGTTAGAACAGTTCAGATAATGGCCTTTGTTAGGCTGTTTTTTCTAGTTTATGCACTTAAACAGGTTGTTTAATTTAGAATTTAATGAGTTCAGTAAATTCAAAAGGTTGGGGTAGTTAAATACTAACCCTGTATTCACATATTGTACAAGTGCAGTCGTAAAGCAGTATATCTTATATCCTCAACTATTCAGATTTGCTTCTGTGCATCTGAATTTTTACAAAAAACAGACTAATACCCATCCCCTTTTTCTGGAAACATTTACAAAGTTGGGGAAATAACTGGAATTCCTTTTAAAAATTTGGAACATCAACCAGAATTGTGCTTCCATGTTCTTTTTTACACAAATCAGTGTAAATCTAATGTGAATAACAGAACCATTTTAATTCTAGTAAAATTAGGAAATGCATTCATTTATTTATTTAGTCAAATTGATATGGCTGCCCATGTCACACAAAGTGACTCTGGGTGGCATACAATAAAACCCGGAATTCAAACATTTTAGAAGCCCTTTAAAACAATAAGAATAGATCAGTGGTCAACTTTAAGACTTGTGGACTCTAACTCCCAGAATTCCCCAGCCAGCAGATGGACTTATGGACTTTAACTCCTAGCATTCTTTAATTCCCAGCAGTCAACTATGAAGTATTGTGGCAAAAAAAACAACAACCCAAAAGTATTTGTAGAACTTCAGATGATGGAAGCAGGAAAGTGCAGGGCTTTTTAAAAATTACATTATAAGGAATGGAACTTTGCTCCTTTTAAAGAAAGAAATTAAGGGAGAAAGAGAAATATATATATATTAGAATTGTACCCACATTATTCACTAATTATTCTTGGTTGCAAAAACCATTTGCCAAATCTGTAATTGATTCTCTGTACTGAACTGCATGCAACTTCAATTCCAAATAGTTATAGGATAAACTTTGCCACTCAATATGCTGATCAACTTTTGTTTCTTGTATTTTGAAAATTTCAAAATCTATTCGAGCCTTTTTTCTGCCTCGAGTGATAAGATTGAGTTAAATTAAAGCTGGGATCTGTCCTCAGAGGTGGTATTCAGCAGGTTCTGACCAGTTCTGGAGAACCGGTAGTGGAAATTTTGAGTAGTTCGGAGAACTGGTAAATACCATCTCTGACTGGCCCCGCTCCCGTCTAGTCTCTGCCTTCCAAGTCCCAGCTGATCCGGAGGGAATGGGGATTTTGCAGTATCCTTCCCCTGGAGTGGAGAGGGAATGGAGATTTTTTTTTTTTATTCTTCGCATTTCTAAACCGCCCCCTCTCCCAAAAAGGGACTCGGGGCGGTGTACAGTCCACACAACAAATAACAGATAAAATACAAATATAAATATAACTATAAATATACGTATATATGTGGAGGAGGTTAAAATTAAGAGTACTGTACGGAAGAATAAATATGGCTCTAAAAGCCCTAAAATCAATTAAAATTAAAACATTAAAACATTACCCTTAAAATAACCAGTTGAGAGTATACTTCCAGGAGTTCATAGTTGTAACATTTATAATTATGCCAGGCCAGCTAATTGGAACAGGTGAGTCTTCAATTTTTGTCAGAAGGAGCGGAAGTCCAAGGTAGTTCTAATGTCGGGGGGAGGTCATTCCAGAGGGTTGGGCCCATCACAGAGAAGGCTCTACTCCTTGGCGCCGCCCGCTGGCATTGCCTAGTGGACGGCACCTGGAGAAGGCCCTCCCTGTGAGAGCGGATTGGCCGCAGGGATGTATGTGGGAGGATGCGATCCCGCAAATAACTAGGTCCTGTGCCATGGAGCGCTTTAAAGATAGTAATCAGGACCTTGAAACGCACCCGAAAAACCACAGGTAGCCAGTGCAGCTCGCGCAGGAGCGGTGTTACGTGGGAGTATCTAGACCTCCCCATGATAACCCGCGCGGCCGCGTTCTGGACTAGCTGCAGTCTCCGGGCGCGTCCCAAGGGAAGCCCCATGTAGAGAGCATTACAGTAGTCTAGGCGAGACGTCACCAGTGCATGAGTGACTGTGCGTAGGGCATCCCGGTCAAGTAGGGGCGCAATTGGCGCACCAGGCGAACCTGGTGGAACGCCCCCCTTGCCACGGCTGCCACATGGTCATCCATTGACAGTCGGGCATCTAGGAGGACGCCCAAATTGCACGCCCGTTCCACAGGGGGCAGTAGCTCGTCCCCTATGGCCAGCGATGGGGTCAGCTGGCTGAACCGAGGTGCCGGAAGCCACAGCCGCTCAGTCTTGGAGGGGTTGAGTTTGAGTCTGTTGTCCCCCATCCAGACCCCGACAGCTTCCAAACACCGGGACATCACTGCGACAGCCTCGTTGGGGTGGTTTGGGGTTGAAATGTACAGCTGTGTATCATCAGCGTACAGATGGTATTCAACCCCAAAACCACGGATGATCTTTTACAGTATCCTTCCCCTGCCACGCCCACCAAGCCACGCTCACAGAACAAGTAGTAAAAAATTTTGAATCCCACCACTGCCTGGTGGGATTCCTCTCCTAAAAGTCCCTCTAAAGCAGCTGATAAGTGGACTGAGAGGTCTTAATAGATGGAATTCACCTTTGGTTTACTAAAAAGCTTCTCTCTATAAAGCCATGTAATCCCAAAAACCACATCTTTGTAATTCCACCGAGGGTCATTAGGAAGATATGCTTAACCTCTAGATAACTTTTGACTTGCTGCTTAGACCTGGGATATTATAAACAGATCATCGCCCTTGATTGCACAAAGCAGTAGCCAGTCTACTCAAAGAGGTAGACTTTCTCTTATTTCTCATGTTCTATGAAACTGAAGATACATGCTCAGAAGAAAGGAGGTTGTAAAACGGGGCACAACTTCATTTAACAACTCTCTTGCTTAGCAATGGAAATTTTGAGCTCCATTGTGGTGGTAAGTCAAGGACTACTTGACTGCTTGAGCAGGGAGATGGACTAGAAGACCTCCAAGGTCCCTTCCAGCTCTATTCTATTCTAGAATGTATTCTAGACTACGTGTACTGGATAGTTCTAGGAAGGAAGGCTCTTCAAGAATAATTAAAATTATCCTCCTTTTCTGTGTTGTAATAAAAACTAGAAAGTAATATCAGGCACAAAGAACAAACTTGGCAATTCATTATTTTATGGTTGATGGGGTGCGTATGGACAATAGAAGTTTGTCTAGTGCAACTTTTTTGAAGCTTCTCCTGGCATGTTAGTGACGGCCAATTATCTAGATTTCAGATTTCATATTCCAGTCCCAAATGCCTATTTATGCCCATTTGCAATCTGTTCTTTATCACACAGCTCCAATAAAGGCAACGGGACCATGCTAATTATTTTAATTGCAAAAGATCTTTTATAGCTTATTTGGTGATAAAGCTCACTATACATAGCAGGCATACTTTTTGATCTATCTGCTGACACTGTTGTCTGTTAAGATAATTTAAGTGAACAGCAGTGATATTTTAAGAACTCTTACAGTCTCAAAATAAAACAGGTCACAGAAGTGCCTAAAGCAGAAGACACCTGGTTTGGGCACGGAGGAAATTGCTCTTCGGGATTGGAAATAACCCTTTGAACTCTTCCAGTTACGCTAATTTCTTTGCATGGTCGACTTCACATGCCCCTTGAAGCTGTTTGCCACTTTCCAGGATAGGTTTAAAAATTGTAGTTACCAATTTATAAAATTCTTTAAATGATTGCTTGTTTCTGTTTAGGTATAACAAATTTAATCGTTATCTCTGCTGCCGGATTTCTTTCTTTCTTTCTTTCTTTCTTTCTTTCTTTCTTTCTTTCTTTCTTTCTTTCTTTCTTTCTTTCTTTCTTTCTTCTTTCCTTCCTTCCTTCTTTCTCTCTCTCTTACTCCATCCATCCATCATCCATCATCCATCCATCCATCCATCCATCCATCCATCCATCCATCCATCCATCCATCCATCCATCCATCTATCTATCTATCTATCTATCTATCTATCTATCTATCTATCTATCATCTCCCATCCTTATTATTTCCACAAACAACTCAATGTGGGAAACATATCCAATGCATCTTTCATCTCCTTCTTTTCCCTGGGTTGGGTTGGGCTGACAGGTAGTGACTGGCCCAAAGTCACCCAGATGGCTTTTATGGCTAAGGCAGGACTTGAATTCACAGCCTCTTGCTATCTAGCCTGGTGCCTCAACCACTAGACCAAACTACAGTATGTCACTGAGCTGTACATAAATATATCCACAGTAAACTGCATTATTACATGTTGACCTTTTTTCTATGTTTTAATTTTACATTTGTATATTATATCCACTATATTTATTTACTAAAACAGAAAAAAGAGAACACATCGTACCCCCACTCCCTAGCAATAGAAAAAGAAAAAAGAAGAAAAAGAAGGAAAAGCATTATAACCAATATATTAATGCAGAGGAAGTGTTATACAAAGATTTTAAGAAATGATAATCAGTTTATTTTAACAGTCAGTACACAGTCTATTATGCTACATTCAGTTTGGGTTGCCATGATATTAAAAAGATGTGGAGACTCTAGAAAGAGTGCAGAGAAGAGCAACAAAGATTATTAGGGGACTGGAGACTAAAACAGATGAAGAACAATTGCATGAACTGGGCTAATAAAGAGAAGGACTAGGGGCAGTGGTGGGTTGCAGGCGGTACGCCCTGGTATGAGCGTACCGGAATCAGCCTGTAGCATCGGATATCGTTCCAGTACAGTGCTCCGGAGGGCCCAACCACCCGCCCTCGCTTCTTATGGTCCTTTTACGTCTTCAGCACTTCTGCTTCTGCGCACGTGCACAGCGTGTACAGCACCTGTGCTCCACTCCATTGAGCAGCTGGAGCATCGTGGAGGCTTGCAGAAGTGCCAAGACGCATGTGCGCACTGCGCGCGTCCACGTGGTCGTCGGCAGGCCCGTTCCAACCGTACAGGTTGGAACGGAATCTATAATCCACCACTGACTAGGGGTGACATGATAGTAGTGTTCAAATATCTAAGGGAATGTCCCAAAGAAGAAGGGGCCAACCTATTCTCCAAAACACATGAAGGCGGGAAAAGAAGCAATGGATGGAAACTAATCAAGAAGAGAAGCAATCCAGAACTAAGGAGACATTTCCTGACAGTTAGAACAATCAGTCAGTGGAATGGTTTGCCTTCAGAAGTTGTGGATGCCCCAACACTGGAGGTTTTTAAGAAGAGATTGGACAGCCATTTGTCTGAAATAGTGTAGGGTCTCCTGCTTGAGTAGGGAGTTAAATTAGAAGACCTTCCAATTATTCTATTCTATTCTATTCTATTCTATTCTATTCTATCCTATTCCATTCCATTCCATTCCATTCCTCTTGTTCATAAGTCTACATAGGGCTGCCTTCCAGAAGCTCTAGTTGGTGCAGAATACTCTGGCGTGACTATCAGCTGTTGCTGGGGGCCTGTGAAAACTGTAATGCATTGTTTGTCCATTAACAATTTTAAGTATTGTGTTTATCCATACCAATTAGCTGTAGGTCGCTGTACGGTCAAATCTCTTTCTTTAGGAGTTGGCCTGATCATGGTGACTGTGCTTTGGGAAGTAGCTGGTTTTCCCCCACATTGGAGAGATCAGGGAGACCAACACTTATTGATGGTACCAATCCTTGGGAGAGTCGTTTGCCTTGAGATTAGATCTGCTCCTACTTTAGCCATTTGTAAATGTTCTTCCAGAAGAGTTTGGATGCCTCTTTGTTTGGGATTTTACCATTTTTAGTCCTTTTCTATATTTCTAGATTTATGCTGTACATACACGTATACATATACACATACACAGCAGAAATCCACATCCATTTGTAAATTGCTAATAATCAGTGGGGACATGAGGCTTTACCAGTGGTACTTTGCTGTGAAGCCCAGGCAGTTTTTGCCAAAGGCCAATTCTTTTTCCATCTTGTCTCCCTTGAAATATCACATTTCCAATATTTGATACAGGATATGGCTCAGATAGTACATGTTTCTGAGCACCAGAAAATAAGTCAGTTTGCCAAGTCCATATAGAGTAAAGTACAAATATATTTTACCTACATTATATCTATAGCCTCCAGCTCCTGAATAATAATAATTTACAAAACAGCTGTCATGCATACATTTGAACAGTAGATGTATGGCTATATGGGGCTGATAATGTATTGACAGTAAGGTATAAAACTAGGAATGTGGTGCAACTGTGAGTGAAATCCCACATACAAAAACATCTAAGGTCTACACAATATACCCAAAGGCTACTCACATAAATTCTGTTAGATTAGGATAGAAGCAAGGAAGAGCTGAATCTTTATCTCAGCCTTAAACTTTTTGGCATAATAAAACTTCCATGTTCTAATAAATATTTTTCAGCATGCTAGGAAAAAAAAAACATTTATTTGGCTTATTTCAAGCCCATTAAACTTTTTCTACACCAGTGTCTCGTGTGTAAAATTTGATTATGTTTCACAATTTGTTCTTTATTAAAAGGCTGGTACCAGGCTGCTCTGATCTGCAGATTACTATGGCGTGCCTTGGAGATTGATCCTTATGATTACCTCCACAGTACAACAACAAAATAAGCATTCATCAGAGAACTACGTAAATGGCTGTCTCTCTACCACATCAGCCTGGATGTTTTCCAGGATGAATATTCGTAGCTGCTCAATTTGAAGGCATTTTATATTGCTGAAATTGTTTCTAATTGACAGGCATGATAGATCGCGTTTCATATAAATAACCAAACAATTCAAAAGAAAATAATCAACTGGGATGCATAGTAAACTAGTTACGGGTAATGCCAATTACCAATCTCGTATCTCTACATCACGGTATCAGTTTCCTTAAAAAGAAGACCGCAGCTCTTAACTGACTATTGATTATGTACTACAATTTATTTTCTTTGTTACAATTCGAGTACAATAAATATATTAAATAAAAACTGTGTGGGGAAAAATCAATAGTCAGAAGACAAGTCGCTGATCAAGTGGCAACATTTGGTTGAAATAATGAGACACGCACTACTTAGGAATTATTAAAGCAGCCAACTCCACTGGGTTCCTCAGCCAGTTAAAAGATAAATCCATTCTCTCCATCTTTAGACTGGAATTTGCATCCCTCTGAGTAACAGCAAGAACAACAGGACCCACTGGTAACACCGGGGAGTCAAAGGCTGGCTTAACACATAGTTTTAAGACATAATGTGGTTTATTTGATTGGGGTTTATCATGTGTGAATACAAGCATTGTAGTCTGTATGCTGAGATTTGTAGCTTAGTTTTTATTTGGGAAGTGGGCGATGTGGCTTGTGCAAGAAACTATACTTAAAACAAACCAAGCTTAGCACAATATTTGAACTCAACTGTTATAGAAGCACTGAATTGTGAGCAGGTAATATGAGCTTGATATTGGAGCCTTTTGCTCTGGAGAATTTTGAGTGGAGCATCAAATTTTACTACCGTACAGATGAATGACTTGATAAATCTTTCTATTGCTGGGAACTAAAGGCTATTTCTTAGATTACTGGTGCAGCTGGCTGCTACATTTGTCTGACTCAGTACTATATTGAGCTGGAAATGTTTGCATTGAGAACTGTAGGATCTGTCCAGATGATTTGGGAATTGTCAACACAGGACCACTGCCCGCTTCCCGAGAGAAACAGCACTAATATGCAGAAAAACATATTGTCAGTAGTCTCCATGCTGTATTTTAGCTACAATCTCTCTGCTGTGGGAGGTCGGTATTGGTAAGCACACAACCAGAGAGCAAACAGTGACAGCTTATATATGAATTGATTGTCATAAGGAAGAACGTAGAGATGTATCTTTCTCTGTGTTCCTCTGTCCTTGGAAACAAATCCATGGAGAAGGACCTTTAGATCATAACAGGGTTCCATGCTACATTATCTGGGGAATTTTATGCACAAGGGTGTGACTGTGGCACCAGGATTCTTCATTAAGCACTGTTTGTCGTCATTCTTAAGGCATAGCTTCTACGCAAAGCTCACCTGGTGATTGAGTCTGTCATATTTTTCCTGAGTTTGAAAAAGTCTATTTTTTCTCTCTACTGAAATATTTTATTTCTGGGATCATTAAAAAGTTCAGATCAACTCCTTTCCTGGAGGGAAGGATCGATTGTAGTCAGGTTCAAGGTGATTTTTGCTCCCTCCCAAAAGACTCTTTTCCTTGGTCCTTCAACTTTGTTGCAGCTTTGCACACCTTAGCCTTTATCAGTGGGGTGATTCTTTACTATGGGTTCTGTGGGCATGGCTTGGTGGGCATGGCAGGGGAAAGTTACTGCAAAATCCCCATTTCCTCCCGATCAGCTGGGAGTCAGCAGGGAGAGAATAGATGTGGGCGGGGCCAGTCACTCCATCCCTTCTCAAGTTCATCTGTAAAACTCCAAGCTAGGATTCAAAAGCAGTGCGCTTTTTCCTCTCTGTCACATTGAGCTTTTTCTGCACATTCGTGCTCACCTCCTTGACTGCAAGTCATTTTCAATCGCTTATCACTGTGTCAGTGCACATGTTGACAGACAACATTTAAAAACCATGTTTGCTTATTGACGAGGAAAAAAATTGTGAAGGAGTAGAGAGAGAGACAGCTTTGTGTTGACTCAGTTAGCAAGGAGGAAAGTCAAGAATTTTGGGCACAACAGAAGGAAACAAAGCTCAAGAGGACAATGATCACACTGGCGAGCTTTTACTGTATACAATATTTGCTTTTTTAGCCACAACAGCCTGGAAAGGAATATATTTAGATAGTGTAAATAACTCTTTTGTGACTGTAATTCTTTTTTTAAAAATGTACAACATGTTTACCAGGAATCATATGGGAGCATGTCATAGCTTGCGGCATAGTTGGACCTATTTAGAAAATTAGTTTGTGACTTTTCTGATATTGGAAAAATTTACAATTTAATATAGTAAATACGGACCTCTGTTTCCAGCTTTGAAGTTGATAGGTCTATTAATAAATACAGGTAGTCCTTGACTTATGACCAGTCTCAAAAAAGCTACTTATGACCAAGTCTCAAAGTTATGGCTGCTGTAGCATCCCTGCAGTCATTCGCTCTTATGACCAATCTCAGTTTTGAACCACAAGAAATTGATCATCATCATCAGCTTCTTTTAACAACCCATAGTCCCTTGCAGGGTGGAGTCTGGGCAACTGAATGGAGCTAAGGGTTTACTGGCTGGATGCCCTTCCTGTTGCCAATGCGGAGTTTTTTTCAGCAGATACTGTATATTCTCAGTGTGCCCAGAGAAAGAAACATTTGCCTCTACTTAGGATCGAACTCACAGCCTCCTGATTGTGAGGTGAGAGCTCCACCTCTAGGCCACCGCTCCAAACCACAAGAAATTGAGCCTGTGGATTAATCCAGAAAATAGCAGGAAAATATTCTGCTGGAATGCCTGGGAGAAACAAGGGATAAATGCCTTAAATTAGTAGATATATAATGGTTATTTTAACATTTTTGAGATATAGTATTCTTAAGCATGATTTATCTATAATATTTGCTTAGCAAGCTATACAATTGAAATATATTGAAAAAAATAGCATGGCCTAGACGCTTTAAACCATGCCCAGAAGCTTGAGATCTTTAAAAAATGGAGTGCTTGAGGTACAATGAACAATTCAATGTTATATGGTGTTACAAATAGAATGAAAGTTAGCATTATTTAGGGATGCAGTGGCTCAGTGGCTAAGATGCTGAGCTTGTCGATCTGAAAGGTTGGCAGTTCGGTGGTTTGAATCCCTAGCACTGCATAACGGAGTGAGTTCCTGTTACTTGTCCCAGCTTCTGCCAACCTAGCAGTTCGAAAGCACGTAAAAAATGCAGGTAGAAAAATAGGAACCACAATTGGTGGGAAGGTAATAGCGTTCCGTGCCCCTTCGGTGTTTAGTTGCCGGTCACATGACCACGGAAATGTCTTTGGACAACATTGGCTCTTCGGCTTTGAAACAGAGATGAGCACTTTCCTCTAAGTCGGGAATGACTAGCACATATGTAGGAGGGGAACTTTCCCCTTTCCCTATAGCATTATTTACATATATAAAATTGGGAACAAAGAATTGGAATATGCAATCTTGAAAAAACAATGGTAGTTTAATAAAATGTAAAATATACTTCTAATGATGTAAGAATTAAGTTCATTCATGACAAGAAAATATGTATGTTATCTTTATTAGATCAGTCAAGGAGTGCTTCAAAGAGCTAGGCCATCATATTATTTCATGCTAGTTTTATAAGAAGTTTGACCAGATCATATGATTTGGTCTTCTCCAAACATACCGTAGTTAGGTTTTGATTTCAAATCATAGCATGTTGATACAATTTTGGAAAGACATATGATAACGATATACTGTAAGTACGATCTTATGGTCAAAATATGGATTTTGTTATTTTATTAAAATCATTGGTCTACTGTGGAGTATAATATAAGAAGAATAATCTTATATAGGGTACCTGGAAAGAAACATATCCTTTTGATATTAAAATATGGGTTGAGGATATGAACCTGGTACATATTTTTCAAAAGTCTGTATTCTAAAAGTAGAAGATAAAGTAATATATTTGTACATGATCTAGATTTAATATAAATTTAAGCATGGATTTAATCCCACATTGATACTAAATAGATACCATATGGATTTACTTCTTTATTCTTTCTTCCTCTTTCCTTTAGATTTAATTTATTTTAATCACTAAAATGTATGTAGTGTTTTTTTTTAAAAAATGTCTAACCGCTACTGTATTGCTTTGTTGGTGTTGCAGTTATTTGTATTTCACTGTGGCATTATTTTTTTATTGGTTAATGTTTTTTTTCCTGAGTAACTCATTATTCAAAACCCTATCTTACACTTGTAGTCATATTGTACGTAAAAAGATTGTTTTAGAAACCCTAGAAATAACTTGTATAGATGTTCTTGCATTGTTTTTGAAAAGGAATTTCAAAAGCAGCTTTTAAGCACCTGATATTTTTACTAGACAGACAGATCACTATTGGGTATATGGATTATTCAAAAATGAACAATATATATTCTCCTAAGGTCTATCCAGGAAAAAGAAATGAAGATTTTCTTCTTTCCTTTTCTTCTATGATTTTCCTTCCTTTGATTGCGAATGAAACAAAAGTTTGTGTGCTGCCAAACACCCTCTCCAGCTGTGACTGTTTGTTGGAGAAATAGGAAAGTAATGGGTCATGAATGCTCTCCCATTCCCCTGATAAAGATTCACAATTGGGAAAAATGCTTAAAGGAGCATCCCAGCCCTATCTCTAGGGTTATCAGAGCACTGAGTCTGAAGAGGCAAGTTTTGGTAAGTGTCTAAATTGAATTAGAGAGATGCTTCAAATTCAGATCTCATTCATTGGGACTGAATCAGATTATCCATTCTTGCAGGGGGAAAAAATCTCAAAAATTTAAGGTGCCCGTAGAATATAGTCTCCTATGAATATATCCAGTTTGAATCTCAGAATGTTTTCTAAAATATCTTGAACTATAATATTTGTTGATCAAATTTATATATCGCCCATCTTCAGCGACTCCGAGTGGCTCACAGTAAGCTCATAAATGATAACATAAAACAACTAAAAGGTTAAAAACATTAAAACATTGGACAGTGAAAGTCAAAGTGTTATGATATAAGTATGCATGAATTTCAGAGAATAAATATTACACCATTTAGTAGGATTTACTTTTCTTATATTTGCTGCATTTTACTGATGGTTTCTGTTTTTCATATTTGTTTTCTTACCAGATTAGACTTTGGAAGAGAATGACCACCGAGTTAATACTTATTTAAATATTATTCATATACCTTGAACATTGCAAATTTTCCATTCTATTATCCATTTACCTTTAAGATTAAAGTTGAATAGGTTACAAATATTATTTATGTTAAATCTACTAACACTTAGCATACATGCAGTGTACAGTCCTAACTTGTGTGATGAGCGAACAAGTTATATGACAACGATATTGTCAAATATATATTCCACTATAGGCATAAATTAACTTTTATTCCTCAGCTGTTTTTAGTGTAACTTCTGCTAAGAAAGCTACGGGAAAGCTACTTGCGGGATCGCATCCTCCCACATACATCCCTGCGGCCAATTCGCTCACACAGAGAGGGACTTCTCCTGGTGCCGTCCACTAGGCAATGCCAACGGGCGACACCAAGGAGTAGGGCCTTCTCTGTGATGGGCCCAACCCTCTGGAATGACCTCCCCCCCGACATTAGAACCACTACTGACCTCCGCTCCTTCCGGCAAAAATTGAAGACTCACCTGTTCCGATTAGCAGGCCTGGCATAATTACAACTGTCCCTCCTGGCAAATGTATTAACTGGTTATTTTAGGGGTATTGTTTTTAGCTTATTGTGTGTGTTTTAGGGGTTCAAAATCCTATATTTATATATATTGCTTTGTACAGTTCTTTTAATTCCATTTTTAACCTCCTCCATTCCAACTGTACATATTCAATTTTTATTGTATTTTGATATATTTTGCATGGACTGTACACCGCCCCGAGTCCCTTTTTGGGAGAGGGGGCGGTCTAGAAGCATGAATTAAATAAATAAATAAATAAATAAATACAGACAAAGAAAAACATCCTGGACACTTCTCGACATTTTTGTTAATCCCATAATTTATTCCCAGATTTGTATTATTTTTACCCCTCACCTTTATTCACTATGTAGGAACATAGGTTACAGATGATGGAAAAATCTTTATTTTATGCTCAGGCTTTCTGGTAGAATCTGGCAGTGAGTTGAGGGCAGGAATAAAATGGCTATGTAGCCTTGAGTCCCTTGTGAAGAGCAAGAGGCTCCCTAAAACTTTGCTGTAACTTCTGCTAGCAAGGCAATGGACAAATGTAGTAGTTATGAAATATAACTACAGTGAACATATCTAGTAATTATTTAGTTGTGCTTTAGTCTGGCAAGATTCTTGTCTATAGGCAAGCAGCAATAAACATCCCATTCTAGTCAGCCGATTGTTATAGTTTCTGGCTCCTTACAATTGACATTGAGTTTTAGGGAGGATCTCTGTTCAGCCCCTTCCTCCCCAAATGTATTCAAGAATATTCAGTCATTTCCCTCTTTCACCTCAACTCACTGCCAGAGTCTGTAATGGTCCCATTGGAAGCCAGTTTGGAGGAGGAAAAGGTGGAGCTGGAACTGAGAACATTTGACGGGGATGGCATGTCTCCCCAGGAATGTCCAGAGAGCTCAGGGACTGAAGATGATGCAGTCCAGGCCTATCCAGCATTGGGGAAAGTGGTCAACATGATGGAAACCACCTGCCCTAACAAAGGCAGTGGAGGACCAGTTGCCGATGGTCAGCAGTGATGAAAGGAAACATCACTCCAATGAGTAATGGCTGCCTCTCTTGCCTGATCTGTGAGCATAGAGACTGGAGGAGAGGGAAACACAGAAAAGATCTGTGAGGTTGTTTGTGAGGAAGCAGCCCCCACTCCTCAAAAGGAACATATGCTTGGGCTTATTTAGGCAAATGCAGGGGGAAGGTGCGTTTGTTGGGAACAACCATTTGTTTTGGTGTCTACTTTTCTGGCCTTCATTAAACTCTGCTTTGTGGATTTCGGATCATATTTCAGCCTTGTGGATCTCAGACCTTGCTTTGTGAACTCTGAACCTTGTTTGTGGACCTTGGACTTCTTCCTTGCCTTGTGGATCGGCTCTGGTGACTTTTGGACCTAGTTTGTGGGACCAGTTGGCATTGACTTCGTGTGGCTGGTTACAGAGAAAATTTGGGCGGAGTTTTACTTGCACCGTTGGAGAGCCATCTGCTGTGGTATAGCTGTGCAATGAACAGAATTTATTGGTACCTGCACCTGCCAGTGTGACCAAGGTCAGAACAGATTCCACCACAGGTTTCAAAACATTTAATTTGTAAAGCAAATCCAAATCAACTGTGAGCTTGACACATTTTCTTGTTTCTGATTATTTAAGACACAGACATAGATGATTTCATTGGATTATTCCTCTCCCCTTCATTTCCCGATGCCCCCCGAATGAAAACTAGAATGGGTGAACTCACAGCAGGGAAGGAGGAGGAACGGAAAGCAGGCAAGGAGATGGAAAAGTCTGACGATGTGAGTGAATCCATTGCCACGCTGCTGGATGAACCTCATTATTTATCTTCTTAATTAATGCAAAATGTTACTGAGTGGATCATCTGAGCTTCCCCACCTTCTCATTTTTGACTGGAGCTATTTCATCCCCCCTCACTCTTTTCTCTCTGTCCTTTATTAGAGCAATTCTGTTCGGCTCTTATCTGGGCTTCTTCAGATCCTCTTTGTTCCTATCTTTGCCTCCAGCAGTGATTTCATGGCTGAGCTATGCCATGTTTTCTGCTTCTTCTGCTTATTCACATTCAATTCTCCCTCCTCCCCACTACCACCACAGCAAAAAGACTTAGTTTTTAAATGCTCTAAATTTTCCATTTCTCTTTCAATCAAATTCAAGAGATTTTGTTTAATACATATTTGTGGGTCTCTTTTGAGACATTAGATCTCTTATGCCAACATGTACAGGCAAGGAAAGCAAGATCTATCTCCAGCCATGCTATTCCATTTTGCTTGTATGTATGTATGTATGTATGTATGTATGTATGTATGTATGTATGTATGTATGATCTGTATATTGTTGAACTATGCTATATACATATTGTTGAACTATATACATGTATGTACACACACACACACTGTATAACTTAATGACTAATATTGTCTTCTGAACTGACACTGGAAATCAATGGATGGCCTAAGAATCTGTCACACAGAGCAAGCTATAGATCAGCGATGGCGAACCTTTTTTCGCTCGCATGCCACAAGGGGGGGAGCGCAGGGAGGTCGTGTGCGGGCGTGCCGCACCCATAATGCAATGCACGACCCCCCCAAGTGCGCATGCGCCCACAACGCATGACCCCCCCATTTTTACATGCTTTTTTTTGCCCTCCCCAGGCTCCAAAGGCTTTATAGGAGCCTGGGGAGGGCGAAAAGAGCCTCCCTCGCCCCCCTGGAGGCCCCCCGGAGGCTTCAGGGACTGTCCGGAGGCTTCCCTGAAGCCTTCGGAACGCTTAAAATGACCCTCCGAGCAAACCAGAAGTCACTTCCGGTTTGCTCGGAGGGTTGTTTTAAGCGTTCTGAAGGCTTCAGGGAAGCTTCTGGACGGTCCCTGAAGCCTCCGGAGGGCCTCGGGGGGGCGGGGGGCGGGGGAGGCTCTTTTTGCCCTCCCCAGGCTCCTATAAAGCCTCCGGAGCCTGGGGAGGGCGAAAAATGGCTTTTTAAAAGGTGAACTCAGCTGGCCAGCGCGCGCATGCCATAGGTTCGCCATCACTGCTATAGATGATATATTTATTGTTGTTTCTGGGGCTGTTGTTCTTCCCACCTGTCTGCCTAAAAACTTAGTTTGTATACATGGAGATCTTCCCTCATCTTGTCCCCATAATCTACAGTATGAGATAAATTAGGCTAGGAAATAATGACTGAGCCAATGTCTCTCTGGGACAAGACAGTCAAGTGGAGACTTGGACCTAGTTATTTTGGTCTAGTCCAACATCTCACCATCATTCAGTACTAGATCTGCCTTGACAATTGCAGAGATACCTCACATTTCAAATATAAAAAGAGAATGGTTTCTTATACGTACACAGCAGGAGTGAAATCCAGCAGGTTCTGACAGGTTTTGGAGAACCGGTAGCGGAAATTTTCAGTAGTTCGGAGAACCAGCAAAAGCTACCGCTGGCTGGCCCCCAGAGTGGGGTGGGAATGGAGATTTTGCAGTATCCTTCTCCTTCCACCCCCACCAAGCTATGCCCAACAAGCCACACCACGCCCACCAAGTCATGCCCACAGAACCGGTAGTAAAAAAAAATGAATTTCACCACTGGCACACAGGGTATGTTTCCCTTTCCCCTCCAAAGTGCTATCTCCTTTTCCAACTCCTTCCAATTTCTCCATGTTGCTACTGCAGTTCTTACTTCTAAGCTTCATTTCTCCTGGACTTAATACAACAATGAGACTTGAAAGAAAACATTTGAATAGTTGAGCATGGGCAGAAAAGTCTCTAAGTTTATTGGGGAAAGGTTGCCTGGGGATTTTCAGCTGTCAGAAACAGTTTGCTGTGAATTTGGAACCATCAACATATGTCACTTTGGTAGGATACTACTTGTAGGAGTGCTTGCTCCCAATCTGCTCATCTGTTACATTTGCAAAATTCAAATTTAATACAAAAGGCACCATGCATCTTCGTCACTCTCTTCTCACATGGAAAATGATTTTGTAATAGCCTACCTTCACAGTGCTAACTGCTTGGGGAAGTGGGGGAGCAGGAAGCAACATTATTCTTTCAAATCTCAGTAGCCTAATCAGAAAGGACAGCTGAGCTTCAACAGATTACAGTTTATGGTTTACTCAAAGATTATTGGTCCAAAACTAGACATCTGTATAATATGAAGAAAACCCATTTGACAATATGAAAAAAATATCTGTTTGAAATCTGAGGGCCTTCTCAATTTGCTCTGGAATCTATCCTCCCCCAGCCTGATATAGTGGGTAGAAGCAATGAGGAACAGGAAGAAGAGCTGCCATGAAGATAACAATCAGATAAAAGAAACTTGAGTCAAGAGCAAAAATATAGCCCAAGAAAGCCTAAAGGGTAGCACATTCAGACATGCAAGAGTCCATTACTATATGTTTGCTATTAAAGTAGCACTGATCTACATGGCATTGGTTTCCTAGTCTGATCTACCCCAAAGGGCTGACCCTTCTCAATGATGGAGCACAAAACTCAAAACCTCAATCAATATTGTACTCCATATTTATTTTCACCCTTTGTCACCCAGTTTGTTTGTGATGAGGAAATTTAAAAAAAAATACTGTAGAGGGCAGAGGGAATGGCCTTGAAGCAAGCATAGCTATCAATGCAGTGAGAAAGTCAGTGGGCCAAGGTCACTCAGCTGGCTTTGTGCCCAAGGAAAGACTAGAATTTTCTAGTCTTAACTACTAAACCAAACTGGCTCATCAATGTATGTGTTTAAATCCAAAATTTTCTGATATTTCTTTTTACAAGTTCACTAAGCATGATTAAATGACCCTTCCATGATATTTCCAACAGAAATTTGAAGTGACCTTTTACATACTGGCTAATTTTTTTTAGGATTCATAATATACCAATAGTATTTCAATTTTTAGAAATTCTCAATGTGAATTTCAATCCTTTCTACCACATATTTTCCCATTGTTCCAACAATTTTACATCAAAATGATTAGCTCATTTTAATATCCACTCTTTCACTTATTCATCCTTCATTTCAAATTTCAGCAAGAGTTTATACAATTTTATACAATTATATATAAATACAATTATATGCATTTATATATAATTCAATTTCAAATGTTTTTCAATTCCAAATGTCCTTTTATCAATTTTAAATCTCCCAACTATGCTTACAAAAACCATTGAAAATTAAACTCCTCTGCAATTGTTCTCTTCATTTTATCTTATAGTCTCCAATTTCTTGTTACAACAACCCTTGATAGGTTAACTATATCCATGCTGTTTCTTTCTTCTAAAATGCTTCTTATACTGACAGCCATAAAGAGACTTTTAGGCACAGTCTGGGTTTATACCTATTCCATATTCTCAATGCAGTACTTTTGACATAATGTTTTCTAAAATCTTAACCTTAACTTTATTTTACTTTAGAAAACCATGCCATCCAAACTTCAGATAATTCTCTTCTAATTCTACAATTGTTTTATTTCTCAGTAGCATCCACTCTTTCATCCAAATCAAACAGCTAGTTGCAAAATACAGTTTTAAATCAGGAAATCCCAATCCTCTTCATACCTTTTCATCTTGGAGAGCTTTATATTCAACCCTTGGCTTTTCCCCATGCCAGTCAAACTTAGATATATCTTTCTGCCGTTATTTAAACAGTAGATTGATTCTCAAAGTAGGTATTCTTTGAAAACAAAAGAAAACATCATGTTAGGTGATTTGGTCATTTTTAGAACAGAGATACTTCCCAATAGTGAAAGTTGTAATTTCTCCAATCTTAATATGTCCTTAATATTTCATTCCATGTCATTACATAATTGTTTTGAAGTAACATACAGTTCATATTAATCATACTAATATCCAAGTATTTTATTTTTTTCCTCAATATTAAAGCCTCCTATCCCTTTTTAGACCCCATAGGGTCTTCCTGTCTTCCAACAGCAATTGCAGGCTGGATTTCACGGGGCTCATTGAAGCCCACTATTTTCCAAGCTGTTCTCACCACGACGTCAACCAGAAATCTAGTTAGTTTTAATTTCTTTAAATATTTGTCAAACTTTACCAGAAAAACTTTACATAATTTAGAATAATATTGATGGATTTTTTTTGTATCTTTGAATTGTTGATTAATATGATGTTTCCATCTTGTACATTTATTTATTTTTCTATTTTCTCAATTTTTATGACACCATTTCCCTGGATTATTTGCAAATTCAGAATTCTTTTGTTTTGCAGTTTTACTTCCATTTCTTTTTTACCGCTAATCTGGCCAATTTCCAGGGTAAGAATTCAAGTAAATCTCATTTTCCCATGCCACTGTAACTTTAAATGGTTGCCAAACAAGCAGACAGTAAACAAGGACTACCTGTAGTTGATCTTGCCCAATTTGGATTGGGTCTAAAAAGGGATAGGAGGGAAAGTTATCTATGTGCAACAAATAATATTTTCACAGATATAGTGGCAGAGGATCCTAATTCAGATTCAGAAGCTTCCATCTCATATTTTTATACTTTTTAAAAATGCTGAAACATGTAAGTTACAGAACCTTAAAAATCGACTGAACTAGATTCTGTTCATAATTTCAAGCCTTTTTTTTGGCAGTCATATGGGCTGGAAAGATTTCTTTTCTTTCAAAACAAAGGCTGGAATATCGCACCTAATGCAAATTATGGGCTCTGTTCTACTCATAATCGGAGAACACAGAATCCTGCTTTTTAGGCACTACTTTGGGGGTTAAGTAATTAACAAGAAAGACCTTCTATGTCAGGCACTCAGCGTGATACACTTTTTCTTGTAATCTTTGAAATGTATTCTGATTCAAAATGTAATGGCCTCAAGCTGAGCATTTATTCTCAGTATGTGATTCCTCTTCTAATAGGCCATTAATTTCAAAAGGCCCCCAACTACTTGAAAAATTCATTTAACCATAGTAAAACTGTGAAAGATACCTTTTATATGAACATTAGAATTTTCATTCTGTATTACCTTTTCCAATGCCATTCAATTAAATTCACAAAACCACTACACAGTGCTGGATTTTTTTTTGAACTCTAGGGTAGAGATTAAAAAGGGATGAAACTAATTTGCTGCAACTGGTCAGCTGCTAGGTAGAAATCAGCAGAGACTGAAACCTGAAGGACAGTATAAAATGCTCACTACGGAGAAACGTATATAATACTTTCCGGGACTTCTTTCTAGAGTTTAGATCTCAAATAGCAGGTCAGAATATTTCAGTAGAACCCAATGGCCTTTAAAAATGAGCTCCACTGGTGTGTCATCATCCCTATTTGAGTTTCAATCACTTCTCAAGTGAAAAATTACTCAGAAAGCCACTCCTCTTACTGGGGGGGGGGGGGGGGAAACAGGAGTAGTAAAATCAAAGCATCTATGATCTAACTTAGTGGTCTCCAAACTTTCTGGCTTTGTGGACTGGTGTTCCATGTAAGCAGTGGGTGAGCATTCGCACATACCGTATACCCGACTATAAGACACACCTGAATTTAGAAGAGGAAAAAAAAGGTTTTTGGCCTCTGGGTGCCGCATTTTCAGCCCTTTTGGGGGGTCTTTTTTTGGCCCTTTTTCAGCCTTTTTTCTACCCACTTTCGAGGTGTTTTGGGCTGTTTTTGAGGCTTTTTTGGCCATTTTTGAGGCTTTTTTCAGCCCATTTTCAAGGATTTTTGGGGCTCATTTCTGAGGTTTTTTTGGCCCATTTTCAAGGACTTTTGGGCTCATTTTTGAGGCTTTTCTGGCCCATTTTTAAAGGCTTTTTTCGAGCCATTTTGAGGTTTTGTTAGACCATTTTTTAGGCTTTTTTCGGGCCATTTAAAAAAACACAAAAAAGCTTCAAGAATGGGCTGTAAAAAGCTCTGAAAATGGGCTGAAAAAAAGGCCTGAAAACGGGGTGTGCAGAGACCAAAAAATGACTGGTGGGTGGACAGGGCTTCAGCAATATTTGGTCTATAAGATGCACAGACATTTTTACCTCCTTTTGGGAGACAAAAAGGTGCATCTTATAGTTCGAAAAATAGGGTAGCTCCATTTGTGCATACAGCATGCACGTGTACCCACCACTCACACAAATGGAATTGCACATGCACTTGCTCACCCATTGACTGTGCAAATGGAACCGTGCACATGTACATGCTCACCCGATGTTTGTGAGGTCCAGTTCTAAACAGGCCACAGCTTGGTAATAGGCAATTGCCAGGGGGGTTGAGGACCCATAATTGCATCATCTGCTAAAGGATTTTATTTTCAAATATGAATTCTTCTAATGCTTAAAGTCGTCATCTGAAAGAACAGCTTGAGAGAGCTATTGTAAATGAAGGCTTATATCTATTTGTAAGATGCTGGAGTGATGGCCTCCCAAATGAATGGGGCCAAATCAAAGATGCTGGGTCCAAAAGACAAGGCAGAAGTTAGTTTTTAAAATCAGGGATGGGGAATCTTTGCCTATCAAACTTCCCTCAGGGAAAGCCTCTTGCAGGCCTCCTGCCAGTAATGATTGAACTGAAGCAAAAGATAATTAGATTCATGTCTCAATTTTTCTCTGTGTGTCTTTACTTTCTGGAATTCTTCTTCCAGAAAATAAAATAAATAAAGGTTGAATGCTTTTCTTTCTTTTTAAACTTTTCTCTTTTTTTGCAATGTGTAACTAAGGATTAATTCTTGACTACAGCCCTTTTAAATTACAATTTCATGCTTGCCTTGTTCAAACAGGGGAGGGGTAGGTTGTCCTTCCTCTGTGAATGACTGGGAGTGAGGAAGTAACTGAGGTCCTGGGGAGTGGAGTTCCTAGAAGGATATGGGGAAATTCAATTTTTTTTTTACTACCGGTTCTGTGGGCATAGCTTGGTGGGCATGTCAGGGGAAGGATACTGCAAAATCTCCATTCCCACCCCAATCTGGGGCCAGTCAGAGGTGGTATTTGCTGGTTCTCTGAACTACTCAAAATTTCCGCTACCAGTTCTCCAGAACCTGTCAGAACCTGCTGAATTTCACCCCTGCTATAAGGGAACTGCTGAGTTGAAAGACTCTATGGTAAGAGTTTCCAGAGGCTAAATAACTGATCTTTCCTATATGTCTAAGCTGGGGCAGGCCTGATAGGATGCAGAAATGGAAAGGTACCTTGAGTTGTCTTAAGCATACAAGTATTTTAGCTAATCCTCCCCCCAAAAAAATACAGAATAAAGCTTTAAAGCAAACTGACCGGCTTTGTTACCTTTTCTTTCCATTTGTGCTGTTTCTCTTTTTTCGCTCTATGACCGTAGAGCTCCTGGGCTACTTTAAGCTGGAGAATTCTGGGAGTTGAAGTCCAGACAGCCTAAAATGGTCAAGATTGAGAAACACTGCTCTTTGATATGTAGGTAGAGATCCAAATTAAAAAAAATAGTGGGTCACATGATTAAAATGACAGTGTTGCATTTTGGATACTGATGAGCATCTTCTTTTAAAGTGCTACCACAATGATGACACATGGCTGCATCTCTCTTTTCCAGAGGTGGGCGTCACATAATGTAACAAATGGTTCGCCCAGAACCAAAAATGTGAGTGTGCAGCATCAAACATATGGGGATTATATAGGACGGGATAGCGGCGGGGCGGGTGGGCAGAACCAGCTGCTGGTCGGAACTACCGGCTTGCCCAAACCGGTCCAAACTGGCAACAACCCACCTCTGCTCTTTTCTCTCAGTACCAATTTAGTATCTGGATCTATTTGTTTCATCACCCTCGCCAGCTGTAGAAAGATACTTTATGTTGGAAAGCCAGAATGACAATTTAGGAAAAGAAAAGTACTGATAGCCTCTACATCTGTTAATTGTTGGGAGCCACTGACAATATTGTGAACGTTAGGAATGGTTCCTGAAACTGAGGCTTGCCAAGAGATAGTAAATTCTTATGTCATAATTCATAAGGCGGTTTTCCAAGGATGGAAGAAGATTCCTTTTGACATGGAGTTGCCACCAAGGTTTTGCTTCAAGCAACCAGTGCTGTGAATGTTAAAGTTTATCCTTAGGCCAAGCATCTGAGATTTGACAAATATTTCTTCATTGCAGAGACAGAGAAATGTTGGGGGGTTTTCTTTTCGAATTAGTTTTGTCCAGAATATCCATAAAAATGAAAAGCTGTTTTCTGTTGCAATGCCTTCCTGGTATTTCTCTGTTCTGAATTGTTAATGTGGTCTCAGTGACATTGTAGTGTGCTTTATTTGCAGAGAGTGGTTATATTTTTATTGTAATAACCATCATTTGAATGTGTTTTCTCCTCTCTGATGGAATGTCCCAAAAAAATTCTGTAATGGCTTGTGAATAGCATAAACATGCCAGCAAAAGGAATTTAAATTTAAATTTTCCATCTTTTGAAATTCTAATGACAGAAGAAAGAGTTTCTTTCTCAACAGAGATTATTTTGTTTGTCAAAAACAAAGAAAGTAAATAGCACTGGAAGAAGTTCATGCTTAAAGCTGATTGATATCTTTTTTTTTACAGCTCCTCTGAACAAACATAGGGATGTCCCACTTCATGGAAGACATGAATGTAAGCCTGCCCCCACATCTTGCCTGCAGAGCAACCAAAATGATTACGGGACTGGGGGCTAAAAGACATGAAGAACGGTTGCAAGAACTGGGCATGGCTAGTGTAGGGAAGACAAGGACCAGGGGAGACATGATAGCAGGGTTCCAATACTTGAGGAGCTGTCACAGAGAAGAAGGGGGTCAACCTATTTTCCAAAGCACCTGAAGGCCAGACAAGGAATAATGGATGGAAACTTATCAAGGAAAGAGTCAACCTAGAAATGAGGAGAAATTTTCTGACAGGAAGAACAATCAATCAATGGAACAGCTTGCCTTCAGAAGTTTTGGGAGCTTCATCACTGGAAGTTTTCAAGAAGAGACTGGACTGTCACCTGTCAGAAATGGTGTAGGGCAGGGGTGTCAAACTCAAGGCCCAGGGACCAGAACTGGCCCACTGGGTGCTTAGAACTGGCCCATGGGGTCATCCTGGAAACAGTGAAGGACCGGCAAGGACTCCAGCATGGAATAAGAAGTTGGACTAGATCAGGGGTAGGCTGCTATGGGTTCGCCCAGGTTTAGGAGAACCCTTAGCTGACGTTATGGCCAATTCGGAGAATCTCCAAATCCCATCCCTGGCTGGCCACACCCACCCCACTCCTCCCACTCCACCCCGCCCCTCACAGGAGTCTCCATGCAGCCTGTTTTGGATGCAAAGTAAGTGCAGGGTCTGCACAGAGGCCTGGGGAGGGAGGGAAATGGGCCACCCAGAAGGAGCCCGGCGGAGGCAGGTTTTGCCCTCCCAGAGGTTCAAGGAAAGCCTCTGAAGCCTGGGGAAGGTGAAAACACCCCCCTCCCTGCTGTGGGGCAGGAGGCCGACAAGGCCATGCCCACCATGGCCACGCCCATCCAGCAACCAAGCAGAGAACCCGTAGCTGAAATTTTTGAAGCCCACCCTTGGATTAGATGACTTCTAAGGCCCCTTCCCAACATCTGATTGAATGACTCCTAAATGAAATTACTCACAGCAGATGGAAACATAAATTGAAGCCGCTTGTAGCTGCTATCTAGAAAGAACATGGGATGATTTTCATTGCCAAAGATAGAAACCTGGAGAGTGATTTCTTAAGTTGATGTGACTATGGAAAGCAAGCAGTTTAAGGCTATGGAATTGCCTTAGACAATCTTTCTTGTAATACAAATGCTAAGCTTCACAATAAATGGAGGCTCTGAACAATGAGCTGGGCCTAGCATTTAGCTAGATATCTAACTGATCCATCTTGTAGATATCTGCACCTCTATTTATCTGCCTCTATGTGTGTGTGGGGACGGACACATCTGTTCACTCGCCCCCACAAAGGTAGGCCCGTCTGTAGCATTTTTCCCATTGCAGAAAGCCACCTTGTACTTCTTTTTACAAGCTTGACATTTTGGCTGCCAAATTTGTCTTGCTTCTCTTCGAGAGATGGAAATGAGTAAGACACTTCTTTCCTAATTGCACAATCAAAATAAATTATGGCCACAAACTGGAAGGCGTGGACAATTGCGAGTGCATTTTGGCTTCCCAGATAATGTCCAGGGGTAAATTGTTTTCATATAAATTGCATACTTAAATAATTGCTTTCAAAATGCCCATGTATTTCTTTGTGCAAAGGCCTCAATGTTTATAGTCTTTTTCCCCCCACTTCAAATAACCCAACCAGGAGGGGAAAATATCACAAACTGCAGCAACAAATTAAATTGCCCAGTTACATATTAAAATGTTGCCCTAGGTATATGCTGGCTGTGCTCAGTCACCAGCTCTTTACCCAAAAATGGCAATAAATCTGGATGAGATCTTTACGTTCTGAATTGCTATTGGGTATCCAACTGAACAAATGTTCGTTCCTCTCAAATTACTGACAAGCTATGTTGTATTGTCTGCTTAATTTGAACATAATACAATATGTCTAATGGAGTTCTTCCTTTCCCCCCACCTTCCGAAGAAAATAAACACCTTCAAAGAAATAAATGACTTCGCTGACAGAAACACAACTCCTGCTGAGATTTTACATTGCAGGTACGCATGACTTGAATAACCGATAGATGGGTTGTAGCTGCAGATAATTCATATTGTATAACAAATCCCATCTATTTAATTTGTCTCAGCGAGTATATCACGCAGTCAGTGGGCCACCTTAATGGTCTACATCTGAACCAAGTTTCTCAAACTTGGCCACTTTAAGAAGTGTGGACTGCAACTCCCCGAATTCCCCAGGCCATCGTGTTGACTGGGGAAATGTGGGAATTGAAGTCCACACATCTTAAAGTGGCTGAGGTGTCGAAATACTGCCATAGGGAAAGAGGAAAGGCATAACTTATATGAAAAGATACCTTTCCTTCAGGGAACCATAAAAACTCTGTTGATGCCAGCAGAGAGGCTTCGGATCAGGAGCAGCAGCCTGGGAATCCCGAGGAGGCAGGGAAAAATAAAATCTGAAAGCATTTGGAAACTGGGTGATTAAAATAAACCAAAGTGTTCAGATTAGAAAGTTGGCTTTCCTCATCTTCAGATTTGCTATCCAAATAGATAAATATTTGGCTTTCGCCTCCTGTCTGCTGCTTTGGTGCAACATCTCTAAACATTGTGTTATGCTGCCGCTCCAGACCGATCTGGCTGGCAGCACATATATATATATTTAGGTTGAAAATGTCAGTCACTCTGCAGAGCTAGTTCCCACCCTGTCTTGATTTCTTTTTCAAAATGACTAGAAAAGAGAAAGTATCCCGAGGTGCTGATTTCCTGGCATCTCAGTTGTCTAGTAGGCCTTTGTGATGGAGAGCCTTTTTGTTAAGAGAAAGAAAAGAGAGAGAGAGAGAGAGAGAGAGAGAGAGAAAAGAAAAAGAGAGTGAGAGATAGAAGACATTACATTTTGCAGTATTCAGAAACCAACCTCATGCACAGATTTATAAATAAAGTTGCAGAAGGTTTCTTTCCTCTGTCTTTTCTCTTCTGTCCTGTTTTATTTGTTCCTTGAATTTCTCTCTGTAAGAGTGCGATGAATACACATATACACTAAGGAAAGCATCCATTTTCTGCTAAAGAGCAGCATGTTTTTGTTGGCTGGTTGGGGAATTCTGGGAATTGAAGTCCATCCATCTTAAAAGCTGTCAAGATTGGGAAACACTACTGAAAGGTTTCTGCAACTGCACCCAGCTGCTACCTTCACATTCTTCATTGTTGTTTTGCACAGCTAGCCTTGCCAATAGATCCTGGCCCCTAAATACAGTCACCCAGCTAAATACTTCCTAGATTTAGTTCCTTAGGATTGTTAATGAAAACATGTAAGTCAGGGGTGAAATGCTCTGAAGTCTGTTACCAGTTTGCTTCGTGCGCACACGCACAGGGTATCAGCCTTTTCCGAGTCTGCAAAGGTAATTAGAATAGCAAGTGGGAGGGGAACAGCTGTGCCGCACGATTTATATTAGCTAGAAATCACGTGGCACAGCTGATTGTTGCACAGCTGATCGTGGGAACTGTTTTAAACTTTTTAAAAGCATTTTTTTTTACTACCGGTTCACCTGAACTGGTAACATTTTTTACTACTGGGGCGAACCAGCCCGAATCAGTAGCATTTCACCCCTGATGTGTTACTAATAATCAGCTCTCCATCATGGTCATGATGTGTAGGCGTAGAAACTCTACAATGTTGTCTGTGCAAATGTATGCAAGACTTGATTTTTGAGGGCTTTCTTTATCAAGAATGATGCTTTGGACCAACTGTTTTCACAACCCAGCATCAGTCAGAAGAGTTTCTATCCCAAACCTTAATTCGGAGAATTCTGAGTTGTCTCTCCTTAAAGTGTCCTCCAAAATGGTTCTATCAGGGTGAGTTCCAGCAGGCAGTACTGCTGGTTTGCTCATGTGGACGCCACATGCTTGATGCGCAGTGTGCACGCATGCACATTGCAATTTAAGTGGTTCTGCGCATGCGCAGAACTGAAAAACAAGATGGTGGAGCCTATGGCGCTGCCCAGAGAACACGTTCAGGAGTGTGGCAGGCCTGGGTCACTGCCGGTTCCAGTGACCCAGGCCTCCAAACCTACTAGTTCAGCCCAATCGGTACGAACTGGTAGGAACCCACCACTGGGTTCTATGATTCCCACTACTCAGATAATGGCTGAATATGGATCTCGATAGAATGTTTAATTAAAATTTCAACAGAGTTCTAGTTTCAGATGATGTCAAGCTGCAAGTTTATGAAGCATAAAGCTGTTTCTGCCACTGTTAGATTTCATTGATTGATTTTACACAGCATAAACTTGTCCTGCAGCAAAACGCCACATGATCTGGATTTCATTGTCCAACTTTTTCTTCAATCGCCTCTTTTAAAGGCAAAGTCACCTATTTCTCCAGCTGGCAGGATTCACTGACATCATGGCTCGCAATTATATCTAAGAGCACAACTTGGCCCTTGCAGTGCACATCTTGCTATAATAGATGGATGTCAGTTTAACCTGGTGTTTTGCTTTCAGATAAGGCTGGCCAGACCTAGAAGTACACAGTGACCCTGTTGTGACTCATTTGCCTTGGTTTTACAAATGGTGTTGGTTTTCAGGGATGTCTAAATGTAGAAATCATTTATGGACAACAGACACATCGTTCCATTGCTACATTGCCAAGCATTTAAAGTTATAGATGGGGTGCATTATTTCAGTCAGCTTTGTATGATAGGAAAAAAAAACCCTTTAATCTTCTAAACTTTCTATCCATAAGGAAACCATAAAGAAAAAATACAGCTGTTTTAAAAATGATTCTCTCTCTCTTTTATATTCAGTCTGTATGGAAGTTATTTTTTTTGAGGAGTAGCTGCCCTCTAGAACAGGGGTCTCCAACCTTGGCAACTTTATGACTTGTGGACTTCAACTCCCAGAATTCTTCAGCCAGCTCCCAGAATTCCTCAGTCAAAGTTGCCAAGGTTGGAGACCCCTGCTCTAGAACACCATACCATCCAGATTAATGGGCCCCCATCCTGCTTGCCTTTCATAGAGCACTGAAGATATAGAGGTGCTCCAGGATATGGACATGGGAGGTTAAATTGCCTGTTGAGTGGTTTTTGTTGATGGCTCTGTCTGGGTTTATCCTTTGGAACCATTATACATGTTTATCCTTTGTTAATATTCTTTATTATTGTTGTATAGTATCTTTGTGTCCAAACGTGGCAACTTTAAGATCTGCAGTCTTCAGTTCCCAGAATTCCTCAGCCAGACATGCTGACTGGGGGATTCTGGGAGTTGAGGTCCATAAATTTTAAAATTGGCAAGTTCGGAGGCCCCTGTTCCAATAATGCAAAGGAATTCTGTTGTGCTTCGTACACTATGAAGCGTTTGTAAAGTGCAGAATTGCCCCACTGTAAGCACAGCCATAACTTTTCTGTTTAGATTCAACAGCCTGCTGAATCAACATGGCATCAACATTCCTGTCCACTTACTAACTGTTTGATGTAACAGTTTAGTAACTAAGAGGCAATGGGATTCTGAATGGAAAGGGCTATTGGTACTGTAGAGATCATTTACACATCAGTGACCCCTTTCTTTGCTCACTTAAGGGGTAACAATGCTGGCACTAAAGTTCCCAGCATCTACCAAAAAGCAGAGTGTTACAATGATGCATATGTATGATGATTTCTTGGTCTCCAGAGGTCCTTGCTTTGCATTGAGGCAAAAGGTTTGCCCTGCTATTAAACTCTGCCCCTTGCTTTGCAAAAGATATTCAAATGCCAGGACCTTGTCTACACCTGCAAAGATTAAAATCATGCAAGACAAAATCGTATTGAAGAAATAAATGCTGGGAGGTATATAGCCAGGTGATAAGCAGAATATATCTTGTATGGTATGCGGTCATGAATATTATAACACATTAGCGACAAACTGTTTTGTTCTCCTATTCCCCCAAGCCTGCGCCACATAGCACACAACAGAAATTTGTAACTAGGGAAGGAGCACTGGCATGCAACCCATCACTACAGAAAGAGCCACTGTGTTGGCTGAATAGCCTCATTAAGGAATAACGGCACATCACTCCTGATGAACAAGAACAATAGCAAGTACAGAAACCAAGCTGGTTTTGGTAGGGAAGACAATTTGTAAGGGGAAAGAATTTATGCTTTCATCACCAGGTTGTGGAATTAGCTGGAGGGATGGTGGGAGAAAAATAAACATGATGGCAATGTTTACCCCTCAATGTGTTGCGTTTCTGAGAATTAGGAGTGCAGAAATCACTGGCAGAACTCCAATGTTAGAAAGGCTGAGGTAGCCTGGGGAAACATGTCATATCTCTGTGGTTCTTTATAATGTGCCCCTTGCCTTTCTGATGGTGGATCAGACTATTGAGCCCTGTTAGGTATGTCCAAGCGGAGGTAGTATTCAGCAGGTTCTGACCAGTTCTGGAGAACTGGTAGAGGAAATTTTGAATAGTTTGGAGAATTGGTAAATACCACCTCTGACTGGCCTCACCCCCATCTATTCTCTGTCTCCCGAGTCCCAGCTGACTGGGAAGGAATGGGGATTTTGCAGTAACCTTCCCCTGGAGTCTGGTGGGAATGGAGATTTTACAGTATCCTTCCCCTGCCATGCCCACCAAGCCATGCCCACAGAACCGGTAGTAAAAATTTTTGAATCCCACCACTGTGTCCAAGGATTGATGTCATCTGATGGATTGCAATGTCCTTCATCTTTGCATTACCAGCATGAATTTTTACACATTTTTTTGTAGTTAGTTTTGCATTTTAAATTTTCTTGAAATTTAGTAAATCTGCATTAAAAATGATGAAAGCGCATCAGAGACAAATATTTACACATAATACACATGGGGCATTTGCATTCTCAGAATGGCTTTCCAAGCGATATTGAATATTTCTGAATATTTTTTTAGAAGAGCTTTCAATTCATTACATGGTAATAGATAAAGGAGGTCCATTCGTTATTCTACTGCTTCCTATATAAGGGCACCAGACAGACCCTTATACATATCCTGTCTTGAACATATTTTCAGGTAGGGAGTGCAATTTCTATTTAATGCTACTCTTCTCAGAAAGGACTCAAAA